>NC_143406.1:1642500-1971000 GCF_052110815.1 Crocodylus siamensis | reverse complement strand
ACCCAGCTGCTCATCCCCTCCCCTACAGCTCCACCCTGGCTGGGCTGGAGGTTTTGCCTCCTCATTTCACCTGAACAGACCTCAACAGCTGCTGTCCAGGCATCCCTTTTGTCCAGTCACGGAGACCCTAGAAGGCCTGTCGCATTCAGAGCCAAGGACGAGGGGACTCTGCAGGGGTCTAAACAGCGAGGTGTGCTTCCAAGCTTTGGGGGCAGTATCAGGAGAATCAGCAATAGATGCTTTGCTGCAAAGCCTGGGCCTAAGATATGCCACAACTTAAGGGCACCATGCCCACTCCGGAGTGTGGTCTCCTTCCTGGCAGGGCCCCCCACTGCCCTGGCTGCTGGGCTGTCTGTCAGCACTGAGTGTCCATGACAAAGCAGCACGTACAGGACGTCCTTCAAAATGCAGGGAGGCCCATGGTGAAGGGCTCTACCCATCAGGGTGTGGGCACAGCACATTTCTAAGAGGCTACAAACCACCAGCCACAGCCACTCCCCAAGCCTGCTGCCCAGGACTAAAACTACCCTGTACCAAGGACTGCCAAGGACACCACTACCCCACACCAGAGGCCTCAGGGAGTCCTGAATGATGGGGGTCCCAGGAAACCTGTAGCCAGCGGGCTGGACAGGGGTGTGGAGAGCTGGGATGTGGAGCTGCAGGAAGCCTGGGCGTAAGACGGACAGAAAAGAGGGCAATGCTGGATGCCCGCTCCTCCATGGAGCACCAACCAACAGGGGCTGCCGGCTGGCAGGTTTACACCAGCCTAGGGAGAGCTGACCCTAGCCAGGCACGATGGAAAGTGCCCCCACTCTGCAGCGGGGGGCCTGGAGCGTGCCAGGGCAGCAGCTCACCCCTTTGGAGACAGCCTGGCAGAAGTACTGCATCCAGTCTGCCATCTCCTCCTCGTTCTCGGCACTCAGCTCCAGGGACGGGCGGTCGGTCAGGATCACCTGGAAGGAGTGGGGTCGCTCCGTGGTGTTCGACCGTCGGCACCCACCACACTGCTCCCCCCTGGCGGGCAACAGAGCAGAGGGGTGGGCTCGAATCGCTGGAGTTCAGAAACCTAGTTACTGTCGGACCCGGTTCTGTCCCCACGTGCCGGGGAGCGGAGAGGAGGCGAGGTGCATCACACAGCCCCGCTCAAGGCTGTGGGGGGGGCGGGGGGGGGCATGGTTGCACTGCAGGGTCCAAGCTCTGGGGATGGTCTCCCTGTGAGAGCGCCTGGAGCCCAACTCCAAGGCAAGACCCCTGCTGGGAATGGCCTGTGGCTGGTAGGTGGCTTGGGCACGGGGCAGTCTGCTGCACCCAGGGTTTGCACCACAGTCTCGTGCGTGTGAAACTGGCCATTGACAAACCCATCGCAATCACATGCCCTGTAGTCAGCAGGACCAGGTGCTCCTGCCAGGACTGGCCCAAAAGCCCTGAGCCTCAGATCCCTACTAGCCAGCCAGCAGGGTAGCTCCCACCCCCACCCGCTAAGAGCAGGCAGCTGATAGACCAGGCCTCATTTGTCACTCAGAGGAGTGTCTCAAGCCAGACTCCCACTAATTCATAGGGACCCATGTGTGTATAGGGGCCAGCAGCTTCACCCAAGAGTCCATGTTTTACAGGCGGGGAATTGTAAGTGCCTTGCTCACGGTCACCCAGGGGACTCATGGCGGAGTCAGATACAGCACTGAGTGCCATTGTCCAGTCTCCTGCCTGAATTATTTGACTTCGAGATGGAAAGAAAACTGCTGCAGTGTTGCAAATTTGACCAGCTGTCTGTTTTGGAGAGGAGGCAGACCTCTGCCCGCTGGCATTGCTGCTAATATCCTGACCCCTTCTAGGCACCGATTACCCTCAGTGGACACGCGCTGAGCGATCTCAGAGCAGGCTGGAAGGACCTCCCCAGATCAGCTAAAATATAGGGTAAAACACCTGTAGATGAGAAACAGTGCCCACTCTGCAGGTGAGCACTGTGGAGACTGAGTGATGCTATCTACTGTCAAGAGCAGGTAAGTCAGGGGTGAGGTGAATAGGGTCACTGTTCTGCACTGCAGCTAACGAGCTAATGCCCACTTACCCCATGGTCACAGAGAGCAGAGGCGTAACATCGGTGCGGTCTGGGTACTGGTATAAGATGCCGTTGCTGCTAATTGGACAGACAAGACACAGGCTACGTAAATCAATCTGTGCAACCTGAACAGCAGCATAATCTTCCCCTTGCCTTGGCCAGCAGCTGATATATGGCTCCTGCGCCCCACAAAGCAGTGGATCTTTGTTGCTAGTGTGGAACAAGCCACAGCACAGACAGATGCAAGGTTTATAGTTCCACAAGTGACTTAAAAACCCATGCCAGAGCAAGGTTTAATCTGGCTAGCTCAGATACCAATGGCAGTCAACGTGCACCAGCTTGCACTGCAGTTTGAGCTAGAAGCCCAGGCACCTACTCAGGGTTCTGGGTGGGCTGAAGCCTTTGGCACCATATTTTTTCTGCTACCAGCACCCAAGGTAGCTGGCGTGAGTATGCCACCACTCTGCAATCCCACCTCTAGCTGCAATGAGGTGCCTAACAGAGGACTGGACTCGAGACCCAGGTCCAGCTTCCTCTGTGAGGACATCCTGCTTCACTTGTGACGAAAACAGTAGGCTCCAACTAAAGTCCCATCCAGGCTCTTCACCCCTCAGAGAGCATGGGAACAGTATCTTGGCTGACAAGACCTGCCTTGGATAAAAGCTAGCTGCGCACCTTATAGAAGCCATCGTGCTAGGGTGGCAGCTTGCTGATCTCAGTGAGGGCTCAAGGTGCTCAAGGCGTCTCTGGTCTCCTCCTACCTGGCCTCGCTGAGGTGTCTACAACCCCCCCCCCGACCTAATGCCTTCCCTGCCACCTTCGCCTCAGATGCGAGTTAGAGCGCCTATGGAAATGCAGTCCCATGTCCTACCTGAGCACCACAAAGCAGGTCTTCCATTGCTCCTTGCCCAGGTACGAGGTCCCGGCTTTGTAATGCAGGATGCCCTCCTTTGTGACCGAGTTCTCAGCAGAAGTGTAATTGCTAGGAGCTGGTCCCAGAGCCTCGTCCATGGGGTCCTCCCAGTGAACAAGGCCATAGAAGCGCACGACCACTTCAGAAGCCTTTGACAGACAGACCACAATGTTACCAGCCTTTCAGCTAACAGCTGGGTGGGGAGGGGATGGTGGGACCCCGGGCTGGGGAGCCAGCACGGCAGAAAACACAACCTCAAGGGCCTGCATAAAGGAAGCCTGGCAGCAAGCTGAGTCCTCCTGATGGGGACTGCGTAGCACAGTCATCGCTGCACCTCCTGGTATATGGCACCTGCCAGCTTAGGCATCTCCAAGCACCTACTGGCAATTAAACCTCAGACCTCGCCTCTAAAGCAAGCGTGAGACACAGAAGGCTCACTTCATCCGCTATGAAACCTGCCAGCGCCTCTGGGTGAACAGCATGGTGCAGTGGGTGAGGAAGACTGACAATTCAGCAGGGAAGATAAGCCTGCCCACATGCATGGGGTAATCAGTGTGGGCCGAGGACACTGTAGGCCAGGGCCCAGGGACCCACTGGAGCCCTCCCAAGAGCCCGTGCATTGTAAAGTGGGGACCCAAACGGGAACATCCAGTGAAGATTCGATTTAAAAAGTGCTTGTCACTCCCACCTCACCTCGCACTTGGACTCTTGGGCCACAAACTTAGCCAGCGCCAGCTTCTCCATTGTGGCATCAGTGAGGATGCTGGGATACGGTGGTTCCCGGCAGCCTTTGATCATGGCCGACTTCAAAGAGACCAAGAAGAATCTGGGAAGGACAGACAGCTTTGGTGAGATCCTGTCTTGGTACCAGACCCTTAAGAAGTGCAATACGCAAGAGAGCTAAGCGCCAGCCTGGGTCCTGGCTCAGAAATGACAGCGTGGAGTTGATCGTGCCACAGGATCTACAGGAGCAGACCTCTTTCAACCGCATGAGAACAAAGGGGTTTCATACACCCACAGTGTCTCTCCTCCCTGGGTCAGCTTGGAGAATCAGTGCCCAAATGTGCCAAAGGGTCTTGAGATCAAGTCTGAAGGGGACGGAAGCTGCTGATGCCTGAAGGAGCCTGCCAGAGAAAGCTGCACTCAGGGACCTGAACTTACACAATCCTGCTGAAATAGCGTGGTGGGAAGGAAAGCCAACTGATTTAGCTTAAAACAGGAAGGTGCTGCCCAAGGGCCCCAAGGCACCCACAAGTCCGCCAGGGCACAGGCCACTTAGAGTGAGGAAAGAGCTGCAGGTTTGTCAGTGACCTCAGAACTCAAGCAATTTATCTTCATCCATTAAGGGCGATATAAAAAAGAGCAAGTGTCCTGCTTAGGGGCACTCCAAGACCAGCCTGGTCTTGGAGAGAAGGCTAATGTCACACACTTATTCTGCAATACAAGCGGGCATGGCAGTTTGCAGCAAACCCTGGTCACTGGTGCACCTTGGGTACCACACATGAGCAGTGCACGAACGATGACTGAGATGTATCGCAACTGGAAGCCGCAGGCTCCGCGCTGGAATTTCAGCCAGGAGAGGGAGCTGTTGGAGTGCTTTGCAATTCAATCCAAGTGGTTTCAAACCATTTAATTCAATCCAAGTGTTAAACCATTTCCAGGGCTGGACTATTCTACTTAAAACCACCTCCAACTCGCACACAGCTCAGGGACTTTGAAACAGCAGACAGACCATAAGATCCAGACTGTTTCAGACGGTAGGCTTTGATCAGAGGCACTTGCCTTAACTTAATGAGGCCACTATAGATATACAAGGGACAGCCCCGAGGCCTTGAGCAAACTGCTGATAAATGAACCCGTGCCCGAAGAGGGACAGCGTCACGGCTGTGCACAACCGTCTAACTTACTCCGTCAGGGCCACGTCGGCGGTGTCCAGCAGGAACTGCTTCCTCCGATTGGTACAGACCAGTGTTACCGTCTGTTGATCCAGGCCAACCTGTGGTGGTAACACGTCAGTGGCTGAGAATCCAGGATGGGGACAAGGCCTTGGAGAGAAACTCCCCCCCGCCCCCTCTTGGGCCTGATGCGACACCAGCTAAAAGCTAAAGGGGAAATATATTTATGGGAGAGTGGGCGCTTCCTCTGAACCCCCGTTGAGATCCCCCACCCTGAGACCACAAACCTTGTAGTCAGGCAGGCCTGGCTCCACGACTCCACTACCCCACTACCAGAGATCACTGCCCCCAAGCAGGGCAAGGCCCCGATACTGGTGTGATGCTCCCAAATCCCAGACACCAGAAGGAGGCTGCAAAATGAATCCAGCCCAGCCAGGCAAAAACTACAGGCCTCTTCCTGGTCATCCCCTGTGCCCCAGGGGCGCCTACATCAGCTGCTGTGCACTCAGCCTAAACTCACCGAGACGTAGTCAAGCTCATTGTAGGAAACGGCCTCTTCCACCATGTAAGGCTTTTCCGCTGCTCCTGGCACAGGACACAGGGGAGTGTGAGGAACTGGGAGAAGGGAGATTTCCAAAACTCAGCACAGACTCGCCCTGGTCTGCCCCGCGGCTTTTGGCCTGTAGGCCAAGCCTTCTCTCTTGCAGAATTAGCCATCCCGGGATTCTTGGGAGCAGGAGATCTGAACTTCTAGTACCAGAAAAAGGAAGACCTGTACCTTTCTTGCTCCCTAAACAGCTGTGAAACGTCCCTTAGCAAACTGCCCCTGGCACGAGCTCCTGCACAGGGGTGTGCACCCTGGAGGCCCCCCCCCCAGCTCCCTCACTGCACATCCAGGCTTCTCAAGGTGAAACCCCTGTGGGACCAAAAGGCCTCACTGGAGTCTGTGGTGCTTCATGGGGAGGTAGCAGAGAGGCCGCTGGGCCAGGATACCTTTCCGGATCAGGTAAATGTAACAGTCCGTCAGCAGGATGTAGATGAGCTGGAGATTCCCCTCCATGTGCCCCGTGCTCATTCGGATCATCTGTGCAAGGAGAGAGGAGAGATGCCTCACCACACCGTGCTTCTGGTTTGCTGTTAACATGGGCACCGGGTCTCTGGGATGCAGAGAGACGATTCTGCCTGCAGCATAAAGAGCTCCTGGCTGCAACAGCAGGGCCAGCAGGCAGCCTGGCTCTTTAGTATAACCCAGGTTATAACGGTGTTCCTACCAGGGCTGCGGCCTTGGAAATGACCAGCTCTGCGAGGTGGCTCTGAATAAGGTTAGGCTCCATCTCTGTGACGAGACAGGAACGTACTTATCGCCTGGCTGATACCACTGCTCCCACACTTGCATAGCCCCTGGCGTTCATGGGATGGACTGAGGCATCCCTGCAACTGTCCGGTGCAGGCTAAATGAGCCTTTGTCTGGGATGGTTTACAGGGGTGGCCCTGGCCTGAACAGCACGCTGGACTAAGTGGCCTTCCCAGCCCTCTCTCTCTGGTTTTGTGATTGGTTCACCGTGCCACTGCCCTGTCTGCAGCTTTCCAGACAATGGTCCCACGTCCTGGGTCGCTGCTGCATGGGAAGAGACAGAATCGCTTGACTGGACAAGGCCAATCTTACCCTGAACAGCTGCTCCTCGTTTTCCCGAAAGACATGGATCATCAGCAGCAACAGATGGTTGTTATCCACCCTGCCGTGGGAAGGAGGCAGGGGTTAAACACACACAAAGACCTCTTCTCCCTCAAAGAATCCCAAGGGTGGAAGGGCCAAGGAGCATGAGGTGCCTCAGGTGCCACCTAGAGATGTAGCGTATAGCTGGCATCGGGCCCCAGCACGCAAGGCTCATCTCCGTCTACACAGCCTCCATGGGGCTCAGGACAGAGCAGGGAGGGCTGGGATCTGAGTACCACCTCCAAGCCTGCAGGGCTACTGCTTAGCTGGCCACGTTCAAGGCCACGGCGGGAGCAGGGAGCACAGGCACCGTCCGTGTTACCCACTAGTAGCAGGAGCTCAGTCGTGGGGGGGAGAAGTGTTTGCAGTCATTCCCACTCTGCAGGGCTCCTCAGCACCATACTCTGCCCTCCACGACTGGCCAGGGCTCCCCACGGTGCCTGAAAACTCCTCCAGGCCAGGGAGGGGACGGGACTGCCTTACAAGGCTGCTCTCCTTGCCTGGAGGGGGGGACTCTCCACAGGGCGGTTTCCCCTTCTGCCGTCAGAGCACAGAGCGTTCATCTGCACTGCTGCAGCATGCCGCCGCCCCCAGGCCCAGCGATGCCGTCCTACCTGAACTCCGACGGATGGGCCGCGTCCGAGGGGCTGCCCTGGCCCTCCTCCATCCCAGAGTCCTCAGCGCTGCTCAAGGAGGGACTGGGCTGGTCTCTCTTGGGCTTGCTGGGTGCCTCGGCACTGGCAGTTTCAGTCTCCCTGGCTTGGGGTTTAGCCACCTCCTCTTGGGAGTCCTCTACAGCCCCAGCCGCTTCTCCCTCTCCTCCTTCTTCCTCTTGTCCAGCAGCTTCAGGGCTACCAGGAACATGTGACGGTTGGCCATTCCCTGCAGAGTCATGGTTGCCACCACCTGGTGCAGGAGCGTTTGGACTCTCAACGGTAAAGCGGTAGAAGTCCATGGGGGTTGAAATCCCCTCACTAAAGTCGCCAGAGGGCGGCCCATCTGGGGTCTCCCCTGGCGTGCCGGTCCGAAAGGACTGATCGGGGGGCTCAGCGCGGGAGTTCCAGCCGCTGGGGTCCAGCTGCCCGTTCAGTTTGTCGATCACCTTGCTCAGCGGCTGCCCCATGCTCTCCATGGAGGTGTCCTTCATCTCCGGGATCCGCAGGTCCAGCTGGCCGAGGGCCGAGTGCTCGCCGCTTTCCTCCGGCCTCTCCTGGCCCTCAACGGCCTCTGGACAGGGAGGGCTGCTGGATTTCTGCAGCTCAGCACCATCACTCAGTCCGTTCACGCCACTGTCCCCACTAGACTCGGCAGTAGCAGAGGGGGAAGGATTCGCCGCTTCCTCCAATTTCACTTTCTTTTTCTTGCCCGTCTTCTTCTTTTTAGCTAATCTGCAAAGTAAGAAACCAGCATGGACGTTACCAGAATCTGGCCTTGCACACAGCGCCTATGGGAGGGGGACCTACACTTGTGATAAAGCATCAGGCTTGGGCGTCTGTGCGCTTACCCTTTTCTTCAGGGACAGCTCGCTACTACTGAAACGATTATCCTGTGACAGAAACAGCTTACAGTAGTGAAACAGGTACAGGTTTCTTCGTTGAATCGGACCGAAGAGCTAATCCCCAAGCACACCCACACATGCACACAGAGCCTTTCAGCCAAAAACTACATTGCCCTCTCTTGGCGTTCAGAAAAGCTGCACAATTTTGGTAGCCTGGTAGCATGTACAGATGGGCAAACCAAGGCACAGAAACTAAGCGACCTGACTAGAGGCGCCTACTGGGAGTCGGTGGCAGAAGCAGAAAGGATCCAAGTATCACAGCTTGCTTCCTTGCTCTGTTGGTTTGACAACCCAAGCTGACAGCAACTGGGTTGCAGTTTCTGGAGAGGCTGGACGTGGAGATGCAGTGATGCTTGCTGCCATTAGAGAGAGCTGCAAGCTCCAGGATGCAGCTACATTGAGGCTCTAGTTAGGAGCATCATACTACATGGGCTCCTTAGCAGACTGGTTCTGCCATTAACATGGAGAGTGACGTTCCTGTCTACAATGCAGCGGTCCTCAACCTTTTCAGACTGAAGACCTCCTTTATCTCGTGACTCATGCCTGCACACTGAGCAGGGCTAACAGTGCATCACACCCCATGGCACCCTTGACAAATGCTTGGGTTGTTTCTCTGTCTCTCTCCGTGTTTCTAATCATTGGTTATACTGCTGCCATCTGTTCTAGACTCACTTGGTGGGTCACTGCAGGCGCCTCTTGTGCTGGTAGAGGAGAGCCGGACCCCTACCTACGTGCATATCTGGGTTCACCTCTCTATTCTGCTATTCTACCGATCACGGGAGTAGCTGCATTCAGTGCTGAATTACTTTAATCCTGTGCTACGTCACAGGTTCTTCAGAATACTTGTTTCATCCTGTTCCTCATGCTGCACCGTCAGTTTTGGATCAGTCAAAGCCTAGGTGTTCAAGTGACCCTTGCCCAGAGGCACCCACAGATTCCTCTTCTCAGATCTGGGCAGCTCAGTACCAACCTGATGACTTCCAGCTCTGTGCAGCTCTCCGACTGGTCCGTGCCTTCTGTGGCTGCGTCCACCCTCTCCTGGGAGGCGGCATGCACTGGGGTGGTCTCGCTGGAGGACACTTCAGCCTTCTCGTTGAAGGGGTTGTAGCGCTGCGTTGGGCTCTTCATGGAAACCTTGCTGCCGTTTGTGTCAGAGGCCACGGAGCGCGGGCAGCTGAGAGTATCCGTGAGGTCTCCGTCTGGCACAGGGGAAAAGCAGAGTCCTAGTCAGAGGCTGCCACCAGAGCAGGAATCCTACACTGAGCGTTTGGGTGTCAGTCAAGCAAGGCTGTGCGCAGGTGCTGGGCTCTGAAAGGTCATGGCCAGCAGCACCACTCCAGCAGAAACAATCTAGGTTTGATACTAAAACTGCTCACTAGGCTGGTACCATCAGGAGCCTCCTACGGGCACTTAGTAAATGGGCAACCGTGAGGCCTGAACTGCAGAGCCCAGTGCCACAGGGTGGGAACTGGCCTCAATTTGCCTTTCACACCAAATGGGAAAAAAGCCTGCGTGTTCCCACGGGAACTCACTAGCGACTGGCAGCCTTCGGACAGTTTCCAGGGGAGACGGCAACTGCCAGTACAGTAGGGACCGACAGCACCAGTGCATCACGGGCTAAGAGGGGATATCAACCAGATACGTGGCCCATCGTGCTGCTCTGTCAGGTAGCAGTTGCCAGCTGGAGGCTCCAAATGCCCACTGGCAGCTACAGTACATACGCTGGGATCAGAGGGAGTTGGGGCCTGAGCAAGCTGCCCTGCGTGCTCTAGCCTTCATGGTGAACTCCTGCTCGGAGGACAGGTGGAGCAATTTGGGGAAACTGCAGTAGAAAAATCTCGGGCACAAGTTTAATATGGAGGTGTGGGGAGGGGGAGCTGGAATCTGCAGCACTTCAGGCCAAACGGCGGCTTAGACATCACCCTATCAGACAGATTTGACAGCGTGGGGACACCAAACTGATTCCTTTGGACCCAATTCCCAGCTCTTCCCTGAGCTGCTGTGCAAAAGACCTGGGGATGGGCTGACGAGGAGTCAGAAGCACTGTGAAGGCACCACCTCCAGACCTTGCGGATGGAAGATATGGCATTGCCACCCCTGTTCAAGGCACAACACTGATGGGGGTCCCATGGCAGATGTGACAAAGCTTACTTGGTCAGAGAAATTACCCTGTAGGTATGTGATTTAAAGAGCCCTACATATCAGCTCTCAGTTAACCTTTCCAATTTCCTGATGAGGAATCAGAAAAAGAGAGATCGGGAAAGTGAATGAGCACAGATTCTCAGGTCTCCATCAAGGGACAGCTGAATACCTAGCTTCTTTCTGACGCTGACTTCTCCCTAGGTGCTTGGCTAGCATTAATTCTATCATTCCTGCTGCCATGAGCTCTCTGGCTGACAAGAGGACAGGAGATAGGAGACTGCAGGGCACAAAATAATAAATGGGAAGCTACTTTCCTCCAGACATTTGATATGCAATGTTGGCCAGAGTTGTGGGAGGAGAAACACAGCACTTACCAGGCAGCCAGTGTCAAGGAACAGCACAGAGAGCAGAAAAGCCTTAGCACAACTGGCCGGGCTAGTGTTAGTGGGAACGGACAAAAAGGGGATTTGTGGGCTCATGCAGTTCTTGCTCAGGGTTATCTGGCAACAAAGTCAGATCAAGGAATATCACCATGCCGTTCAGAGAGACACTCTCAAACACTGTTGATTGAAAAGCCCAAATAAGCAGCTCTTAGCTAATTTGCTTAGCACAATTAAGGGTATAGGTTTGGCTTGGAGGTCTTGAAGAGGAAAATGAAACTGTTTGCTTAAACCCAGCATTTATAAAGATGGGGGCGTTTTTTGGAAATTTTATTTTCAAAGCAGTGTTTTGTTTCAGGTCTGACCTGGCCCTACAACTGGCAGAGTACGAGGTCTTCATAGGGGACCCAACACTGACTAGAGACAAAAGCAAAGCTGACTGGCGTGATCTTGATCTGCCCTGTCCAAACGGAGTCAAATGGAAACACTTAACAGGCTTTTAAAAGCAATTTTAGTTCCAGCCATGTAATTTATTACCTTCATTACTAATATGGATATTTGATCCTGTCCAACAGAAAGGATTGCATCCTCATAGGTCCATTTAAATGAGGAAAGGTAGAAGGATTCTTAACCACTTGATTTTGGGGTATGTGGCAAAGAAATCCGTTAAGCAAGCTCAGGCAGCAGAGAGGGGATTTTTCGATGCAAGACTTGCTTTGGTAGAGGTTGGATCAGCTCTATACAATACTGATTAAGTGGATACCAGCCCTGATCCTGCAACCTGCCCCTGAGGGGAAGCCCTCGGTGAGGCTCTGGCACAGGGTTACAAATGGAAACTACAAACAGAAGCAGCACCAATCTCAGGCTGCTACAGCACGTTTCGTGTCCTTCCCCGGCCCACAAGGCAGCATGTGCTCTTAAAAAGTCCACTGTTGCTTTCTTCCAAAGACAATCCATATTTTCTACACTTGAGTATATATGCAAGTTTAAGAAGCATATTATAAAGGAACAATCCTCCAGAACTGAATACAACCTCCAATTCAATACAGCAGCCACTCAGTCTGGCTTGCCTTATGACACCCTGCAGGTTGACTGTTCCAGGGGGCAGTAATGATTGGTAATATATACATCAGTACATCTACTAATTAACCCACCATAGCAAGCTAACACCGAGGCCAGCCACCACCCATGCTGTTCAACATCAGAGCTACACCAAACTTAACTGCTTCCCTCCAGGACAGCTAGAGAACCCAACCCAAAATTACAGATTGAGAGAATATGCATCTTGTCTTAGCAGAAGCTGCTGCAGAGAGCTGTGAAAGGGGACTGGCCTTTGGGGAGAAGCCAGTTATCACAGCCCCTCCACTCCTCCATCCCTTAGTAGCAAGCACGGCAGGGAACAGTGGCTGGAAGCTATATAGGCAGGTTAAGTCATTCCTGTTTTTCCCAGAATAGTGAAGGCTGTTAGGCCCCTGGCTGCAGAGAGCTACCAGACATCCCAGAATGAGGCCAGATCCCACGTTAATCACTTGTGACTGAACCATTCAGAAGTGCAATGGTTTTCATTCATGACTACTCAGCCCATGCTCTGAAAACCAGAGAGTTTCTCTCCTGTGTTTCAGGAAATGGAGAAAAACATTTCAGAGGGGAGAGAAAGTTAGCAACTGAAAGGCATCCTAATGGAATTCCAGCAGCTCGTTCCCCAAACGCTGCCTGAACGTACCGGTCTGATAAACCTGTGTAATGGAGGGCATCCGTCCAGCTTTAAGCTACAAATGAGAGTATACAGTACATCCATGCTTCCTCCAGGGGTAATGCAGGGAGATTTCCTACTCCAGTTGCATGTGAAGAATACGCGCAGACATCTGCTGGTGTATTTATGTCAATGGCGGTGATGCATCGCATCTGGAAAAGGACAGCATGCTGCTGAAATGCAGACATGCCCTTCACACGAAGCCACAGACATAGCTGACAGCCACACTTAAAAAGGTTAAATAAGTGGTGCCGTGGCAAAACAGAATGAGGTCTTTAGCTGAATGTGATGGCTTCAAGAAATATTTTCAGGCTGGAAGTAGGCATGGGTCAAAGCCCAACGGAGAGGGATTAAAACATTCTCCCTAGAAATAAAGAAAGCTCCTTATTAAAAGCAGAATTAAATCAGCAACTGGTTCCCGGTTTGTGGGTAATGTCTGGATGCAGATTGATCCAGACACGTCCCTGCCGATTGACGCATGCTCTTTACTTCACGGAGGGACCCTATGGCCTCTGCTGCACTGAAAAGCCCTCAAGTACTGAAATTTGTAACCACCTGGGGAGGCTGATCACCGAGTGTCAGTGTCACCGAGCAATTTAACACGTGCTTTTCTAGGCCTGGCATAAAGGTTCCCTTCTCAAGACAGACCTTACAATATCCTGAGGGGCCTCCCTACTGAACAAATCAAATTTCCCTTGAGACAGATTTCAGCTACATGTGTCCTTTGCTCAGTCTTTTAAGCCACCAGCCAAACACATATGCAAAGATGTAATGTGCGGAGTCAGGAGAAGGAGCTGAAACAGTACGGGGAACCTCATATCCTCCTGTACAGCGCATGTGGCACACACCTCCACCTCCGGCGTCAGGGGAACGGCTCGCCACCGAGCCCGTTTCTCCTGCCACAGAATTCCATTAAGATTAGAGCATTGGTTCGTGTTAAGAAATCAAATCACAGAGCATGCAGCAAGCTTGGGATGGAAACGATGCAGAAAAGAAACAGTTTAAGAGATGATTCTGTCCCACCTTCCCAGACTTTGCTGGGCATGGACGGCACTGCTGGAAAGACATCTCCAAAATCATAATCTATAAAATGAGGGACAAAACTGAGGATTAGAAATACAAGTAGTAGGGCTGGAGGGAGAACATGGGAAGCATGTGAAGGGTGAGGGGAGGGACACAAAACAACCTTTGATTAGACATCTGAAAAGGATGAGAAACTGGTTAGGGAACGTGGCTGTTGCAGGAAATCTGCCTCACTGCTTGTTGTTATTGGTATCGTACTAAGTCCCAGGGGCCTGATCTGAGCTTGGGGGCCATTATGGGAGGCACTGTCAAAGTGAAGTGGGCAGGGATGGGTACGGCCTAGCCATTCGTGCCTCGGGCCGAGAGCCAGGAAGTCCTGAGTTCTCATGACTTGACAGGGCTCATTGCACAAATCCCTTCACCTCTCTGTGCCTCAGTTTCCCACAGATACTCACCTCCCCGAGGTATTGTGATGTTTGATTCATTAGTGTTTGCAATGCCAAGGGTCTGATTAAGGGGGGCAACTTGTCCTCTGCTCAAGCTCCACCTAAAATCCCAAACTCCACCTATATTCCCAGAGTAGTTGGAAGTTCCTGTCAAAATGATCAGCAGTAAAACAGTTAATCATGTTAACATCTACTTGTCATCATCCTGCTTCAAAGCAAATGGCCCACTGCCTAAATGGAGGATGCTCACATTTCTCTCCAAACCAAATGCTGGACACCTGGTCAAAACAGTGACTGGTTCTGGCACATCTTATCTAAGGACTTTATAAATTTCAATTCACTTAGTCCCATGGATGTGTTAAGCCGTGTTAGTCTGAAGCCAGGCCAAGGGCAGAGCAGGTGACACCTTAGAGCCTACCTGGTTCAGAGAGGCTGAACTGTCCTCTCACAGCCATCCGAAGCAGACAGTTGTCTATGAAAGCTCCTGCTTCTCTCAACCCGTCGGTCTCTAAGGTGCCACCTGCCCTACCTCCTGTCTGAGCTCATTTGGGGATGGGGGGTGAGAGGAGGAACAACACAACATTTCTGAGTCAGTGCTGGCTCCTTTCACAGATGGGGAAACTGAGACACAGATGAGGAGTTGGCAGCCAGAATCACACGGGGAGCTGGTGACGGAGCTGTAACAACTTAACGAAGGGTTCCCGGCTCTGTTCCCGGCTATAACCATGCTCCCAGCTTCCTATGAGTTTCAACTCGCATCTGCGTCTCTTGGGCTCCAGTCCTCACCAGCATTTGATTAACACATTAACCACTGTAACTACACTGTGGCACTATCCACACTCCCCAGGTGAATGAACAGACTTTGGGTAGAAGATAAGTGCTGGAGCCCAGGCACCTTCTGCTGCTGGCCAGAGCAGGGTTACGTCTGATGTGACATGGTGCAAGTCAACAGTTTGGGCCAAATCTCCAATATAATGCCAGAGAAAAAGAGCTGGGGGTCCAATGGAAAACGGACTGATTACTGCTGGGGGCATCCCTTGACTATTACTGAGGGAACTTTCTGCACTGCCTCCCATTGCTATGTGACGATGCCCAGAGGCTGGCACCTCTGGGAAGTGAGAAGGGCTGCTAAGAAGCTGAGGAAAGAGCTAGATAAAACTGCTGTAAACTTTGCCACTGGGTTCAGCATAGAATGACCCAAATAGGCCATTCCTGCTCTCTCAAATTCTCCATGTTTCTGTCTTGCAAAAAAGACAACAGGGATGGCAGATAATCTTGGTAAATCCTGCTGGAAGACCACCCCCATTTGAGTCTGACAGATCCTGGACACCACGTATAGATCTTGCCTACACAAGGAATTATTTTTGAAAAGCTCTGTGCATTGACGCTCTTATTCTGGAAAAACAGTGCCTTGTTTCGGCTTAGCTTAATCCATTTTAACCAAGAACAAAGCATTCTTAACCTGAAACGAGAGTATCCACACATGGAGTTACCAGAGGGACCTAATCTGGCGCAACTCCACGTGCACACATGCCCTTATTCCAACACAATTGTTTGTGACACAATTACAAAGTTTACAGCTCACTCAGGTGGAAAGGATCCTGGCTGGTCACATGGCTGCTTGGGGGTGCTGGCTCTAAGGGAAGGGTATGGCCTTTTCCCTCCCAGCTGGCTGCAGCAGGAATTATTAACCAGCGCGCCTCAGCTGATTAGCTTTTGGTAGTGGGGGCCATCAAACAAACGCTGAGGAAAGGGCCAGTGCTCAGCGTGATAGTCCCTTCTCTGTCCTCAAGCTCACAAAACCACTTTAACTCACTACGCAATAGTTCGTAATGACACACGTAAGCCTCTCTAGATCTACAGGCCTACATGCTACATTGAACTGGGGTGGGGAGGGGGAGGGCAATGCTCAGATGTGGACCCAGCTTTTGCTCCTCAGCTACCTGCAAAGATAGCTGCAGTTATCCTACATCCATTACTCAAGGTCAATTAATATTGAGAAGACATGTCCATCCCCTGGTTTGGACTGGAGCCCTGACTCCAGCTGTCCCACTGAACAACACTCAGTTTGAGTTCCTGGAAGAATGCAGCGTCCCTGCCTGTAGCACAGGGGGAATTTTACAGCCCAAGGATGGGAATATGCCCCGATGCAAAGAGACTGCCAGTGACATGCAGCACAAAAAGCTCTTCTCTTCCAGCCACAGCTAGCTCTCCTAGGAGAGTCTGCCAGCTTGGATCAAGATGCCACACTGAACCACTGGGATATGTGGTCTCCACTGACCACACCTCCGGAAGCAAGGCTGAGGTGGCTCAGAGTGCAACCTGTGAGGCACTCCTTGGATGGGGGGGCCTATAATCTGCCCCGGCACCCAGCTCCCACACTTCTCTCTCATCCAGCTAGTGGGCTCTTAGCAAATGGGAAAGTGCATTGTTCAAATGCGCAAGCTGCTTCAAACACTTTACTGGGGAAAAGAGACTGTCCCCGAACCCGAGCTGCTCCTCACTATTCTGCAGCGCTCAGGCTCTTAGGCAGAGATGCTGCATATCCACTCCCAGCCCCTCTTCCTCTGCTCTCCAAGGCCACTTACCCTCACTCGATGGAGCAATGGCACTGTCATCCCATTCCAGATTGGTCGAGGTGACTGAATTGAAGGAGTTGAGGGAGAGGCTGTCTGAGCCATGGACGGAGCTGGGCAGGCGATCCTCAAAGTCCAGCAAGTACTGAGGCTTGTAGTAATCTGGCATATAGGGTGCCAGGTCCAAGTAAGGAGCATCCTGGGAATAAGAATATAACACAGTACATCAGGGTCCGCTTAGGAACAGGCCTTTACTCCTATAAACCAGGTAGTGAGGGCAGTATAAAGAAAACAGTGCAGAAAGACACTGGCAATGCAGAAACAGCAGGTTACAAATGCCTGTTAAAGGCAGGGGCAATCAGAGATGACAAGTGTTTCAATAACCTGTCACTGGCTTATTCCTCTTTGAAAAAGGAGCTCATTGGTAGCCAGCAGCAGAAAAATGTCAGCGTGCTTCCACTGCACAGGTGCACAGTTGCATTTCACTCTTGACCTACGGTATCCTTTGCTGTTGCCATCCTGGGCTCCTCTGCTCAGCTCTTCTGGTGACCCCCCAGTTCTGACCTGCGGGCCCCCATTCTTCCCCAGTTGTTCCCACAGCTCTACCAGTGCTTCTCAGATGCCTGAGCAATACCCACCCTGGAACCGGTAGTGTCACACAGCTCAGGGCTGGGAACAAACTTTCACTGGCATCTAAATTGCTGCCGCTGCTTGGAAAAGTTCTCTTCTAACTGAGCCGGAAGCTGCCGAGGTTAATGTACCTTTGTATTCATTCTGTAGGTTGTTATCGAATATTTTGTTTTTATAACTACAGAAACACAGAGGCAGCCCTGGGAAATGTGAGCTAGCAGAACCGGACCCCATTGCATTTCTGTTTCTCTTTACCAACACAGACAAATGCAGAAATGCAGATACAGGCATCTCAGTTCACTGGCACTGGGGAACCCAATCTTTTTTCTTGTGGCGGGCAGGTGCTGAGAAAACAGAAACCGACCTGCTGATAAAGCAGTAGTCAGTTTGCTCTGACCAGATGATCAGAGGACACCAGCACAGGAGACTGAACCTGCGGCAAGAAGTAAGCCTGTGCCACAGAGCGGCTGATGGAAACAGGTTCGCTGGAGAAAGTGAACAGAGTCCATGGCTCAAAGAGCATTTCAGCTGGAGCCTGCTGAAACTTCAGTGCAGCTCCAGGTCTGAGTATTGTAACGTGCCTGAATAACTCTGGTGTTCAAAGCGCTTAAGCAATCCCATCAGCAGACAGTCCTGCCTTGCAGCCATCTCTTCTGTCTCGCATCACGCTGCCCTCTTTCTCAGTGCTAGTGTCTTCCACATCACCAGCTGCCTTAGGGATGCAAAGGCAGTGCAGTGACTACCTTATAACCTGATGTTACTCAGGGAATTGGAAAGGAAGCCCCCGTCATTTCTCCTGCTTCCTCCGGCATCACTGCTCATGACAGGCCCAGTCTTCTCTAGCTACATCATCTCCCTTCACTACTGCAATAGGAGACCGTGCTCATTTGAGAACCTGCTCACTGGGGTCCCTCAGCCTCGCTTCATTCACTGGTCTCTTGTTGCCAAAAAGTCCCTACAGTAATTCACACCCACTTACATCTCTCCTCTCAGTTCCTCACCCAAATACTCTCGCTCCCTCCCACCCTTTCTTTTCCTATTTGCTGTTTTCTGCCTTTGACCTTGTGATCTCCACACACCTACAGCAGCAGCTCTATCGGCAGCCAAACATCCTTTTTCAAAGCCCTTCTTCCAAGAATCATTCCCACTTCTTTGACCTCGCCAGTGAACCAGGACCACTTCCCTTTCCTGGGCAATGGACCACATCTCATCTCTGTCTAGGACCGTGAGCTCTTTAGGGCACAGAGGATGACCTATCCTGTCGTTTTAAAGCTCAGGGTATATTGGTGAGCTGAGGGAAGCAATTTGCAAAATGAAAT
The DNA here is from genome assembly GCF_052110815.1 of Crocodylus siamensis. Classification (NCBI taxonomy): domain Eukaryota; kingdom Metazoa; phylum Chordata; order Crocodylia; family Crocodylidae; genus Crocodylus; species Crocodylus siamensis. Next base: position 1,952,589 of record NC_143406.1, on the reverse strand, counting down.
AAACTGTTCTGCTTAGAAGGACCCTGTTTCTTTGTTTATGTGACAGCCCTTTCCTGCATTCCCCTGCCCCAGCAGAGGTTAGAAAGTCACATTTTCTGTTGATTTGGAGAAGTGCTAACTTGTGAAACTAGAAGATGGCTCTGACCAAGAATTCCTCCTTGGCTACATCCTTACAGCTTAGAAGAGGAATTGATTAAATACTTAACTGGCCCTAAGTATGCTTCCAGGAACAAAGGTACTTTGTTCCCAAAAATCTTACGCATCATCTCTTCCAATTACAGAGTTGGTCTAATACAAAGATGTCACAAAAAGAAATCCCTTGTTTCTCACACACTTCCTAGACTATCACAGCTACACTCCAGCACCCGTTGATATGTGGTATATGGGGCTTTCCTGCTCTACACACATTCTGTCCATCAGCAAAGCCAGCTAGACAAGACCCGAATCCTCACCAGATCCAAGTCAAAGCGGATGAATTCCAGCCCAGATACCAGCGTAAGGAACAAGGTCAGGTGATCATGACTGCAGACCAAGGCATTCCTGTGACACAGATAAAACACAAGAACGGTCAGCTTTGGCACCGAGAAGAAAGCCCCGAGTGCCCTTGCAGAGCACATGACCTTACAAGTCCAAATACATTCTCTACCCATCTGTTTTTCTAATCCCCACAATATGGCCCTGAGCTACAGTATAAGCAAGGCCCAGACAGCCCAAGCGGGATCCCGCTGTCTTTAGCATATCAACCCTTCCCTTCCACCAGCAGCCTCAGGGCTCAAGGCTCCTCGGGGCTGTGCATCTGTGACAGCTGCACACTTCTCTTTGTAGTCTCAAGGGCCAGGAGAACTAGTTGGCTGCACATTAGCTAAGGTCAAATTTCTGGGCATGTCCCAGGTATCTGCTCTCTGGATGAGACACATGTTGGCAGCTTTTTGGATAACACAAAGAATTAAAAAAAAAAAAAAATCTACCAAGTCTGGGAGCTTTCTCTTTTAAATGCATAGCTTCCACATTTATCAGATTCCTTGCTTTCAAAGCATCGGACAAGTGAGCAGCCCAGTACAGCCCCATCCCCATACATGATCACAACAAAATAAAAATAATAAAAACGAGAGCCTCCAATGAATGCAGAGCTGGCATCATGCAAGACAGAGAAGCAGAGTACAGGTAATACATAAAACAATGCAACAGTCACGTAGTGCCTGTAAGAACAGCTACATTTATGTGGTCATGAACACTGGAATTGTTAAAGGTAAAATAGCCAAGGGGCCTAGGAGCCTCAGTCTCATGGTCAGTCACTGGGGTTTAAGGTCCTCAGCCCCTTACACTCTCTTAAATATTTTACCCAAAGTCAGTAAAGGAAGTTTGAGGATGAGCCTTCATTACTTCCTGCATATTCCATGTTCTCTGCCGTTTCCAGAAGAAACTGGCTTTGACAAGCCATGTGTCTATACCACACCTTCCCTGCAAAAGGCTTAAAGCATCCATGCATAAGGGACTGCCAGCACACAGCAGAAACTTTGCAAGCTGGTCCCAGCTGTTGGCTCCAGGCAGGGCTTGGACACGGTTCGACACAGCAGGTCCTCTGGCTGCACAACTGAGCTTTGGGGCCGAGATGCTCCCAGAACGCACTCTGCGCTTCCCCTGACCCTGGAGGCAAGCGTGGACCCTAACTTACTGCAGGTCTGGCTAAGCAAATATGGAGACCTGTCTTCTAAGAGGACAAATGTAAACACTGGTGGAGCTCAAGGGACACAGTGCAGGGCTGAGAGGACAGTGGCACTCACTTGACATAGTATTTGTGGAGCAAACTCAGGTTCTCCTGAAACAACCTCAAGTAGCTCTCCAAGGAGTTCTCATTGAGGGCCAGGTACAGCCAGGCTCGACCTGAAATGAACTCCAGAGGTTATCCTGCACATCTGGAAGAAACGGGCTTAGGAATATTATTTACATCTCAGAAACATTTGCATTCACATTCCACACACTGCAGTGGACCAGTTCATTAGCAGGAAGGTTCGTGGAAGCAGAGAAGTCTGAAAACTTATTAGCAGGAGATTCATTTTTGATTCAGAATTGCAAGTGTTTGCAGTGGAAAAGAGAGGACGAGTTGCACTCAACCAGTCAACACACAGCAACAACAGCATGTCATCCATGTGCACTCAAAAGCCAACCAGCTGACATTTCAACCAGCAAGTGTTTGTAAGGAAACGAGGGTTGGAAGGGACCTCAGGTGGTCATCTAGTCCAACCCCTGCTCCAAGCAGGATCATCCCCAATGGTCCTGTGTGCTGCCTTCAGATGTCAGACCTGCAGATTGAAATCCATAAGGCACGGGGCTCAAAGAACAGAAACAAGTCAAGTGCAGGAGTTTGACACCAACAGCCCTAAGAAACTGGGCAGGACATGGGAATAACATGTTTTATCTCTGTCTCCTGATCACACCGAGTTGGGGGTTCTGCACAGGTATCAAAGCCAGGACCTCTGGAATCAAAATTTCAGCTGTGCTTCTTGTACATCCCTGAAAATAAAAAAGCAGGCAGTGCAGTAGGAAGTAGCTTTGCCAGGATGGACCTGGATTACCTGAATTAATAAGATACTACAAAATCAAGAAGTGCTCACAAAGTGTGAGCAGAGAGAGGTGTGAATGATGAGGTATGTGCTCAGCTCTCCTCTCACCGGGCTAACAGGACGCAGGAGGAAAAGGTTAGGGATAAGCAGGCAGGCAATGTGGCAGAAGTCCCGACAACACGCCTGAAGGAAGGTGGCTTTGACGGTCCCACTTGCTTTTAACAGGGAAAGAACATCTGCTGCACACAGCTCACAGCAAATTAAAAAGAGCATCAGCATCGCTGGCAGTTATATGACAACTGTGTGGGACAGTGCAGAAAAGGACCACACAGGTAATCCAGGTCCATCCTGGCAAAGCTACTTCCTACTGCACTGCCTGCTTTTTTATTTTCACGGATGCACAAGAAGCACGGCCGAAATTTTGATTCCAAAGGTCCTGGCTTTGATACCTGCACAGAAACCCCAACTCGGTGCGATCAGGAGACAGAGATAAAACATGTTATTGCCATGCCCAGCCCAGTTTCTCAGGGCTGTTGCTGTCAAACTCCTGCACTTGACTCGTTTCTGCTCTTTGAGCCCCGTGCCTTATGGATTTCAAATCTGCAGGTCTGACATCTGAAGCCGGCACACGGGACCATTGGGAATGACCCTGCTTGGTGCAGGGGTCGGACTAGATGACCACCTGAGGTCCCTTCCACCCCTCGTTTTCTATGATGCTATAATTCTATGACTCCTGCTAACACGTGACCACTAGGGTTGCAGATTTATGATCAGGATTGTCTCCTTTCAGGTCACCTATTCACGCCTGTGGGATCTGGGTCATCACGTAAGGACTCCTGCCTTCCTCCTTTGCACAAGGCAAGCTACGGCAGAGGCAGTACTTCAGAATCAAAATCAGAAATAGCATGTGTAGCTGCTGCTTCCCTGACCTCCTCCTGCACACACCACGTCTAAACCTAGCCCAGAACCTCATACACCAAGCACAGAGCTGACTCCGATCTCGCACCACCTTTCCCAGAACGGGAGCTCACCTCCCACAGAGCTGCCCCAAAAGATACAGAGTTAAATACTCACTGCGCCCTAGGTTGGTGGCCACATGCTGAAGTACTTCTATCTGCTTGATGGCTTCCCTACGGGTGAAGTGAACGACCAGCACCCAGTAGCCTGAAGAGAGATCTTGCAGCCTGAGGAAACAAACCCAGAGGACGGTTAAGGAAGAGCTGCTTTCAGACCTTGAAGCAAATTAGTCATTGCCTGGACTGGGTGGTGGAAGAGTTTCTACGTGGCTCTTACCAGAAACCACCCATCCCTCAGTGTCATTACAAAAGCACTACCCAGGCCGTCTCTGCAGAAGCTGAGATAATACAGGTTTAGGGGGCCTTCCCAGTTTTTAAAGGCTTTTTGAAAACACAAGCACTTGGTTCAGAATAGAAAGCAGGGGAGAGAAGGAAAGAAAAGCAGAGAAATGCAAGGAGAGAGACTTTGAAATAAGAAAGGAAGAGGAAACAAGGAAGAGGTCGAGAGGGAGGAAATCAATAGTTAAGGATCTAATATCAATGCCCTGACGTGGTTTTGCTAGGTAGGATTATGTGGGACATGGAGTTTGGAAGCAGGTGATCAAACCATGCTTTCTGGGATCCTGGCCCAGCCCATCACCCCCAGCTCTGCAACTGTAAGTCCCAGGCAGCTGGAACGTGCTGTGCGCAGGCCGAGCTCACCCATAAAGCAGAGCGTGGTCTAAGTGCTCGCAGAGCCGTTGCAGGACTTTGTCGTGGTTCCTAATTGCTGGGGTCTCATCCTCACAGGCTGCAAAGTAACTCTGCAGCTGAAAGTACAAAGCACAGAAACAATCCAGTTAGTAGAGGAAGCAACCGCTCAAGTTTAATCCAATAGCAGTCCAATATGCAGGTCCATCTTCCACCTTCCTGCAGTGACTCGCCCTGACCTAAGGAAACAGGGTCTTTAATTCAGCGTCATGTGATGAACTGGGGTAAAACTACTCTTTCATGGACGTTGCAGGCCCTCACACTCTATCATCCCACGAGTCCTTCCTTACAGGTCTACCAGGTTGGGCTTTTGGGTTTCAACATTGTCCCTTGACTTCTGCCGTCAGCTTGCTGCACACGCTGGACAAACAGGTCTGTACCCACGTGTTTGGCCGCTGGTTACCCAAGACACACGGATGACATTCCTTGGGTCAGAGCTGTGCTATTACAGGGAAGGAGTTTTGACAGCTGTTATATTTTCTTACTGTTGCACATTTCCAGGGATTAAATCAAATGGCCAATTATGTCCTAATACTTATGCCTATGCTTTGGACACTAACCCTTCATTTCATAGCTATCATCAGCTTCAGAAAAGACAAGGCAATCTTGATCCTTGTTTGACTCAAAGTGCTGAACAGCCAGCATTTGTAATGGCTCTGTGTTAGAAACAGCAGCGATTCATCCTGGATACAAGGCTGCTGAGCTGACACATCCCAGATGGGTGCCTGAGTGTATGTGGGCATTGTGTCTCTTTTGGTCTTTGCTGAAATTTTCCCCTCTGTTTTTTCCGACTATGCACTGTTTCAGTGAGCAAGGAAATCAGGTTGCCATGGGTGTGGGGAGAGCTGTGCGTGGCACAATCCATTTGCACCATGGCTTCTGAAACACCGGTGTGTAGGTAATAGTTCCCATTGCTGTGCATGTGCAACAAAAGGCATTACACCTGTTCCAATGCAACACAAGACATGCAGTACGACTTCTGTCCAAATACATCTCTCAAAACATGGTGCAGTCTAAATCTTCTTTTCTGTACACAACTGCCTGGGCTTGGATGCTAGGAAATGCTGGGGATCTGGAGAACACCGTTCAATTCCTGGCGCTAACACTGACTTACCAGAAGATCCCTGGCAAATTACAGCCCCTGTGCCCCATCTGTAAAATGGGGATACTTGGGTACTGCACAGCGGGACTGAAGTCTAATGTTTAGCATCCCAGTACTGTGAAAGCACGCGGCATTAGCATTACTACCTAGCTGTGATGGGCATGTATGGAGGTAACAAAGGTCCTAATTAGAGGCACCAAACAGTAAGCATCAACTTGATTTAAGTGACTAGGTCCCAGCTGCCTAAGGGAGGATGCTTTTGTGTCTTTTGTGGGAGCAAAGAGATGGAGTTTGTTCCCAGCTCTGCTGTGCAACCTTGCTTAAGTCACTTAAGACAAGGCTAGACAATCACCTTGCTGGGGTCGTTTGACCCCAGTACTCTTTCCTGCCATGGCAGGGAATCGGACTTGATGATCCGCTCCGGTCCCTTCTGACCCTACAAACTATGAAACTATGAAACTTGCCTGCATTTCCCAGGCTGTAAAGCTTGTGATGCTATCAGCACTGCTAAACTTTTATCAGTCTAAGTTAGCTCTGCACCAAGGAGCTTCAAAAGGCAGGCAGCTTCTCCAGGCAGCTGCCGCCTTCCTTTGCCCTTCTCGCACAAAGCTCCCATTCTGGAGGAGCTGCCTGATCACAGAACTGCCGTGGAACGAGACCAGTTCTGATGCCAGATGTGATGGCCTCGTGTCAACATCTGGACCCACGTCGGTCTGCACATGCGAGTCCTCCACTGCATTGGCTATCCACTTCTAATGGAGCAGAGCTGACATGCATGTTCTTGCAGATGTAAGCACCTTGCGAGAGAATACGTTTGAGCTTCATCCTCTCATGTCAAGAGGCATCTCCATAATGCGTCTCCTCAGCTCCCCATGCACAGCAGCGCACACGTGGAAGGTTGCCTGGGGGGTCTCCAAGTGTAGCACTGGGCTCAGCACAAGCCCTTCTAAATGTCTAGCTCAGGGGGTTTGCTTTAGGCCCATCTCTACCACCATTTTTGCAAGCACTGCGTACCAGCATCTCCAATGCTCGTGAAGGCAGCAGGAGACACACTTTGGCTTTCAGCAAGCAGTAGAGAAAACCATTCATAAATCAGGGCTTAATGAGTCACACCTAGGTCTGAGCTCACAGAGCTGCAGCAACCTGCTTTTGGGAGCACCCCGAAAGCAGCAGCCCTGGGGGGGCTGGAAATCCTCCACCCGAAGCATGCACTCATTTCAGAGACGCACTGGTAATTCAGACCCTGGCACAGAAACAGCCTGGCACCTCATTCGAGACGTCTACTGCTGGGCACCCTTGCCCCAGTGGTCGATGATATGTTGGGTTCCCATTAGAGACAGACTTGGGGGCAAGAGGGTATAAACTGCAACATGCTGACATAGTTCACAGCTTACCAAACCAGTTCTAAATTATGAAAACCACAGCTCAGCATGCCATCCCTGCCTCTGCCACTGACTCACCACATGTCCTTGGGCATCTCGCCTCCACACCCCGTTTCAATTTCCCAGTCTATAAAATGGAAGTGAGCCCACTGGTGGCACAGGCTCCATTTGCATTTATAAAAAGACACTGCCTTCACAAGCATTAGAGATGCTGGTACGCAGTGCTTGCAAAAATGGTGGTAGAGACGGGCCTAAAGCAAACCCCCTGAGCTAGACATTTGGAAGGGCTTGTGCTGAGCCCAGTGCTACACTTGGAGACCCCCCAGGCAACCTTCCACGTGTGCGCTGCTGTGCATGGGGAGCTGAGGAGACGCATTATGGAGACTGTCAGATGAAAGGAACTAGCTGAAGATGAAGTGGCATCACTGCTGGCCATAAACACCCTTTGCTAAATCAAATCCAATTTAGCTATGCTTGTACAGTTAGTAGCTAAATGACCAGTGGATCAAATAGGGCAATGTTAACACCCAGAGCCTAAACCACTAGAGTTAAGACCATGGCTAGTTTTCAGTTCCTCTTAACATGCCTAAATGATATAACACACGTTATATCCATTGAGATCAGAAGTGCTGGCATTATGAGGCCTGCAAAGAAAGGCAAGATCAGGGAGAAGCAGCTCTTCTCTTCTGCTGTGGGCTGAGGTCAGACATTTTGATATCTGCTCTCTCAGGTACAAGCTCAGGCACATCTCACCCCATGTGGACTTGCTGATTAGATCTCAGACAGCGCTATATGGAATTGGGTTCATAAAAAAAAACCAAACACCCCACCAGCCACTTGGCTCCATTTCCATCAAATCAGACAGAACGGCCTGAAAACACAGCATTAGTGTTTCTCACCCCGCTTGCGTCCAGTCCAGAGCGGTACGAAAGGCAGGGTCAGGCAGCACGTCGCTGGGATGGGAGCACGGACCGGCAGACGCTAAGGGAAGCAGTGCTCTGCCCCAGCCACAGCATCCCAGCAGTAGCTCCCCGACCTCACTCCTCACAGAGGACCTGAGAGGCCTTCTTATTTACTTCTCGCAAATCAATTATTTTCCTACCTTTGGCAAAATACTCAGCAGAAACACTAGAAACCCCCTCTGATTGAAATCCTAATGCCTTTACACACCGACTTGTCAGCTTGGCACATGCTCTCCACTCATTCTCCACCAATCCTTGGTGTCATCCTAGTCACAGGCTCCAAAATACCTATGCTGGGTAGCAAGGGGACATACGATTTACACAACAATGGCCCAGTAATTAAATGACCCAGCAGGTCTTTGCGAGCCTCCATTAGCAATAATGCACCTGTAAAAATGCCATGCAAGGAATGCCATGTTTTACACGTTTGGTGGCACCTTTGCCATGTCTCACTCGTTTCACCAGGCTTGATCTGAAGTGCTGCCAGAGAAGAAGACTTAAGGTTCAAAGTCCGACCAGCTCACCTTGACTTGAAAACACCAGCAAACACCCTGGCTAGGAAACTGGTTATTGGGATTAAGAGGCATAACACTGGCCAGACTTGGGACCTGGGAAATTCAAGTGCAATCAACTGCAAATGCTGTTTCTCCTACCTGAGCAGCCCTCTCGGAGAGCCAGCGTCCAGTGTCTTCAGGCTGCCCTGGCGCCTGGCTCGGACTAATTGAAAGGGATCTCTTCTGCAAGGAGCTGTCTGCCGGACAAGCAGAAACCGCTGGTTTTTCCCTGCGGATCACTGCTCCAACTTCAGACCCACACTTGGAAAAGATTTCCAGGTCAGAAAGCATCCATACTGATCTGCTCCAGCGTTCGAAACCCCCACAGCTTTTGAGCTAATGATGGACAGGGAAATGCCCATTATTCCGATTACTGCCTTCCTTCCGCATTGACACACAGAGTTGGGGACAAATCTGGGGAGAGGCCTCAGTGCAACCTGCTTGGTTTTCTACAAGCATCTATGCCTGCCTTTCAGACACGTAAGCAGCCTAACTCAAACTGAGTGAAAGATGCAGGAGCCGATTTTGAAATACTGGCCCTAAAACCCTGAATCCACAGTGCAGGAATACCCTGAATTCAGAGCTTTCCAATGGGAAAAAGCATTAGTTGCTAGGTCTGATACTTCACAAGATAGCAGACTACAAATCCATAGGGCATCCTATGATCTAATTTCTTTTAGCTCTAGCCCAGGACTGACACGCAGCTTCCCACGCAGGGCCGGATTCTGCTTCCAGTCCCACGGCTGTAAATGAGGGTCGCTCCAATCAAGCCAATGCATCTCACGTAGACTCACAGTGGGACATCAGGGCAGGATCTGGTTCTCGGCACTTTAAGGGTGCTTGTGTTTGCGTGCAAGGCAGAGGCAGGAACAAATGCCAGGCTCTCCAAGCCTGATCCGGGACGCAGCCTGGAACCAAGACAAAGCCAAGGAAGAGAGTCCTGCCCAGCCAGGGAGCAGCTGCTCCTTTGCAAGCAGGTCCCACCCAGGGAGCCCAGCCCCTACAAAGCGGAGAGCAACCAAGCCTGAAGTGACCGGGCCAGCCTAGGAGAGGGAGTGCAGGTGCCCTCCCCAAGTCCCCTGCCTGTGTCTGCACCACTGCCCGATCTAGATGGCCAGCTCTTGGGGGAAGCGCACATGCCTTGCCTTCTCCTTTGTGCCCGACACTGAGCTCTCAAAAATAAATGCAAAGGCCCTTTCCCAGTCCCACCTCTGTGTTGCCCAGGTGATCTGCAGACTCTGCGATACACCCAGGTGGATCAGATGCTTTCTAATGCAGCTGTTCTCCTTTCATCTGCAATGAGCTCTCCGTGGGACCGGCTCCACAGGCACTACGGCTATTACTTATGTATAAGCCTTCTCCACTAAAACATGGATCAAAGCTTTCTGATTACATTAAAAAAAAACCCAGTAAATCAGAAAGTTCTGGCTTCCTTGGAAATGTGGATGGTAAATATGATCGATCCGGGAAGCCGTGGTCTGGAAACTAAACCACTGGACCCCCTGGAACTAATACCCTTCATCTAGCTATTCTTCCATCTCCTTCTCCCTTTCCCACACAGTTTATCATACTTACCCAAACTTTTGACGGAAGAAAGAGTCCTGGAAGATTATGCTATTAATAGCCAGGAGGAATGGGAAGGATCACAGAATTGTAATAATTCTCAAATAATTAAATACCATTATCTACAGCCAGCATTTGAAACACATTCCCACAGTGAGGAAGCTGCTGAGCCAACAATAAAATCGTATGTAAAGTAATGTGGCATCCGGAAGATGCCCGATAGGTCCTACTAGTTAATACATGACAGCTCCTGGCTTTGAGGACAATGGAGGGAGCAGAATATTCCTGTCCGTGCCCATAGATTTAGGGCAGTAATTCTCACCAGGGTGCCATGAGATCCTTTTAAGGGTGCCACAGGTATGCAAACACCTACACGGGATCCACAACGTAAACCCAGCCAACATTTTTTAAATCCCTATCAAAACCATTCTGCCCTGCTGTGGTCTCTGAGCTCTTTGCAGCAGACTTGCTTTAGTATTTTTCCAGACTCAAACAAAAAGTGCAACTTAAGAGCTGGCATTTTCTAAGGGAGGGTGTGAGTCTAAGGAGGCCGAGAGCCACTGATTTGGAAACTAGATGCTGGCCTCCTGAACAAATCCCACGTGTCATAGACCCAGGCCAGCCAGCTTTTAAGCTATTTTCAATCTCATCGTTATATGCTGGGTATCCCAAATACATCACAACTCTGCTGTCTTTTTTGTCTTAACGATCCTATCCTGGGAGGATCTGCCTACTCACGGCAGCCTTTGGAGTCAACACAAGTTGCTTTTTTCTCACTGTTTATAAACCGGAAACACAAAATGGAAATTGGTTCCTGTAAGCAAATGAGCTTTGTGTCACTGCCGTATAACGTGCACAGTAAAATGTAAAGCTTACAGAGCACATGACCCTCTCCACGGGCTGTCTGGATTTAAAGAATACTCCATCTCCTCCCCAGATTTAACCCCTATTTAGACACGGGTGAATTAGGACAAAGAGGATTATAATGCACATGTCTGGGGCTCATCCACATACCAGGCATGGGGAGCTGGAGCCGAAGCAAAGGAATCTTGCTAGGCCTCTTCCAGATGTTTCTAAAAGGGAGGGCATTAACATGTGTCCCTCCAGGAATGACGTGGGTCTTGGGTTTTCTTTCTGGCCCCGCCACTGACTTAAGGAAGAGGAAGCCCCAGATGTCGAGCATTGCCAAAAAGAATTGGCTGCCTTTCACATAACTGGCTGAAAGATCCCGCGGCAGAGTCGTAACATCAGCAGGCCGGTTATCTGGAGAGGATTATGTTCATCTCAGCCTGTCTGTCCTCACCCACCCCTTACCTCCCCTGCCCTGCTTCAGCTCTGTGCAGGCAGACAGCAGCCCGGGAAGGTCTTGGGACCTCTGATGCCCAGCTCCTGCACATCTCCCTCCCTGTCAGTCTCTGGGATTCCCAGTCTCAGCCAAAAGACGGATGAACTATTTCAGTATTTCCTCTTTTCTTCTCCTTCCCCAAACTGTTTCTGTTTTGTCCCTGTTCTTGCTTTCCGCAGCTGAAATCACACCACTCTGGTCAGCAGCCTGCAGCCGACTCTCCACCACTGCTCCGTCTGCAGGGGCCGAGAGCGACTCCGGGAAGAGCACCGCGCTGGCTTGGCACTGCGGAAACAGCCAGCAAATCCGTCGCTGTATCCACGCAGCTGCTTTTGAGCCGCGATGGCCAACTATGGATTTCTCAAAGGAGCTTCTGTACCATTATCTGCTAAGGGAATCAGCTCCAGCCCATGCACCAGAAGTTTTACTAAATTCTTTTTAATACTGGTTTACAAAGCCTCATGTCAAGTGCATCTCGCAGAACTATACGGAGCACCATTCCTTCGGTGCCAGGATGTCGAACATTTCAATAGGGAGCAAGGTGCCAGGGCACACTCCATCGCCTTCTTAGAAGTGCTGGTCCTTTATCTAGAAACAGTAGAACTGTACATTAATTCTTTGGGAAGTCAGCTAGATATCCCTAAAGCGTACCAACTTCCTATTTCTACCTAGGGGAACTTGTACAATCTTTTCTCTTACACCTGAAGAAGGGTGCTTGTGTCCAAAAGCTTGCAACTGAGGACTTTTTTTGGCAGAAATCTAGTTGGTCTAATAAAAGCTGTCACCTCTGCCACGAGTTCTGATTCTTCCCAGCTTCCTATGGTGCACAGCCTTGCTCTGCTACCTCCCAGGCACACCTGCACCCAAGCTGCATGCACGCAACGAGCCTCTGCACTGTCACATCAGGAGCTTGGTGACACACTCGTCTGACTTGCTTTTGCAGGAGGGCTCTTAGTCCCATGACAGCACCCAGCCCTGTGAACACGCATGCACACGCAGCGGTTCTTCGGGAGGCTGACTCAGGGACTCTGAATCACGCCAGCCTAATTACGACCCGCTGGGCTCTTAGCGATAGGGATGCAACTCAACCTCCAGGCACAAGGGCCCGGCGCAAACACGTCCAGCGGGAGAGCACTTCTGGTGAGCCTCGTGAGAGAAGGAACGAAGTGGTCCCTATGGCCACGCGTCCAGAGAACTAGGCCCATGAATGTCGGGGGGACTGATGCATCAAGGATTGGGTGGTATTGCCAGGATGCTAGGAAGAACGTGTTGACTCAGCGCTAACAATCGGTGAACCCTGGATCTCGTATAATGCCCCCTCTTTCACACATCCTGAGGACAAGCCGTGCATTTCCAGAACCTCTTTCAACTACCAGCTCAGGGCAGAGTTCAATTCAGGATTCACAGCCTTTGTTGCAGACATGGTCACCTGATTATTACTTATCTGGAGCTGTAGTTGCACAAGGCATTTCAGAGAGGTGGTTAAATTATTTGCTGCAAACAGTTTACCATCTAAGCTAAGAATGACAGGGAGTGACAACACAGGGTGGGCCTCAGGAAGGATAAGACAACCATAAGCAGTCACTCTGATGTGGATGATAATCTACCCACCTCTTAGAGGGATACTACTACCCTAGAGGGATTTTTGCGAAGCAGACCCAAGTACCGAGAAACAGACCCCAGCGCTGTCCGTATCTCCGAATAAGTGCTGCTGCTATGCGCCCAGGCAGTGACAGCACACGTTATACCATTCCCCTTCCCTGGGGGCGTCTACACGAGACGCTTGCTGCGCAGGAACCGAACAACACTGTGCAGTAGCCAGATGGTCAACAACTGTGCTAATTACCTACTGACTTTTTAAAAGTCAAAATAGGTGAAGAGAGGATTGCAAATTAAGAAATAGAGTTCAGTTCCTTGAAATCATTTTAAAAGGCAGGGCTAAAGACAACCATCCTGGAATCCAGATCAGCGGCAGGAAAAGGCTTAAGGCAGAACGGCGTTAGCCAGTTGTTCCAAGGCAACGCACAATATGCCTCTGTGCCCGCACTGTTTATAGTCTCCAGGAGCACGAAGACAAAATCAGGATGGGTCAATTCGAATTGCAGGCTTGTGTATCTGCATGTGCTACCATCCTTCTGGATGGCCCTGCATGTGCTGGTAAAACAAGGTCAACTCCAATCTAAAAAGCCCAATCCTGCGAATGACTAAGTACTCTTACCTTGTACTAACACCAGTGAGAGCTAAGCTGTTCCTACATGCAAGTGCATACACAAGGCTAGGGCTACATGTTCCTGCTGGTACTAAATGGTAAATCATTTAATATGCATTTCTTAGCCCTGGGGAAGACTTGTTCCAATGGTCTAATGCAGATCAGTGAAGGTGAAATAAGGATCCCAGGCTGCCCTCTTGTCCTTGCCACGATTCATTCCCAAAGCCTATCACAACTAGCTTCCAGGGGTAAAATGTGCATGTTCAACCCAACCAGGGATCGAGATGAACTAAGGAATAGCCAGGATGAGCCTGGAGCAGAAGATTACCGTTATGACCAGCCACCCTTGGCTCTGTAATGACTCCAGCCAAGCCATCATCAGTGGGTCTCAGGTGCACATAAGAGGGCCCGTGCCTGAGTGCAAGGGAAAAAAAAGGACCAATCCAGCATATCTGGACCGTCTGCATGCTGCAACATTTCACCCACGCATATGCCAACATTAAATCGCGCCACACCTATAGCCTGTGCACCTATTCCTGCTGAATGTTAACAGCATGCCTGGTGCTGTATAGGATACTCAGTGGTGCCGCACTGCCCTCAGCATCTTTGTGCATTTTGTGTGTACCGCGGATTTACCTCCTTTGCACTTTATAAGCCTATTTAGAGGGAGAGTTTGAATAGAAAGTCTCTTTCCTCTCAGTTGTCACTTGGTTAGAAGAACTTCTCTGGGGTGTGGTGATGACACACAGTACTAACAGCTGCAAAGTAATTCGTGTGCCGCTGGCTGTGGGCTGAACCAGTAACTTAAAACACAGACCCGACCAGCTAGACAAGCAGTGAGAGTATAAGGCGTTGAGAGATTATTTTCTTTAAAAGCATTATTCTGCATCCCTGTCTAGTTAGACAGCTCTTTCCTCCCCACACCCTCTTGCCAGTCCAGTTCAGCATCCTCTGGGTCCCAGCACACGGCAGACACTCGAACGCTTTGGGTTTTCATGACATGACCCGGCCTAGAAGCCAGTGCGTGGCATTGCTCCATTTGGAATGAGGCCTCAAGCCATCTTTCAGCCAAAGCTATTTATAGACCTTCCAGTGGACAAAATTAATGGTGTCCACATCTAAAAGGCATCCATGGGATTATCAAACTGGTATTTCTCAAGTTCATAACAAACTGCATACCGAGTTTGCAAACCAACCCTGACGCTCTGTCTTTGCAACACTACAGAACAAAAACAAGAGTGAACACAAACTCCAACCCCAAGAAAACTCCTCAAAATCCCGGAGAATTCACAGATGCAAATTTAAACAATTGCGAACAAAGTGCAGAAGAGCCTTGTTTCTGCAAAGGGGCTTGCTTGCATGACCAAGCATTCAGAACAGATGGGAAATTTGCACTTTTATCACCTGTGCATCAGGGATAAAATCCACCATCACGCTGGAGGCGGTGGAAATCACCATGATTTACGTTGTTTGTGGACAGCTTACAGCTTAGTTGCCGTGCATTTACTTGTGCATTTCTTCTGCAATAATCAATGCCAGACCCAACACTCATGCCTGGAACAGCACAGAAAGCGACCTTCCTTATGCAACCTTATATAGGCTTCAGAGATGTATGGGCGAGAATTTCATCAGCTCTTGAAAGAGCCACATCCCTGAGCTCAGGCCTTGATGGGTGCAAAGCTTTTTAGCCCACTTTACAGCTCTACTACTGCAAAACAAGGGTTGAGTACAACTGGAAAGGCCCCTTCCCCTCTATTCCCACTCCTCTGAAATAACCCTGAGATTCCTTGGAGATAAAGCAAGGAGCGTCTCTTCACCCCATGCTGAGAACTGGTTTTGATCCTGAGACTACTCCTTGAGTACTATGGGGGCTTTTCAAAAGTCTGTGGGAAAACCAAATACCTCTGGCCAATTGTGCATCAAGGAATGAAAAAAACCCTCTCCCATAACCACTGTACATGCGCAGCCAAAGCGCTGAAGCATGAAATGGGACTGCTGTCATTGTCTTAATGCAGATCTGCACGTCTTAGGAACACATTGGAACAATACAGCCAAACCTAGAAAGGAAAGGATGAAAAGAGGATTCATAGGGTCAGAGTCTGAGGTCAGAAGGGAGTGTTGCGACCATCTAGCCCAGCGGCTCCCAACCTTTTCATGCCGAGGACCGACAAAGTGTGGACTGGAAGTGGCTGCAGGCCAGCAGTGACTGGCACACTGCAGGCAGGCGGCCGACTCTTTTTTTTATACTTGGTATAAAAGAGGGCTGGCTGCCGGTCCACAGTATGGACCGGTCTGTAGTTTGCCGGTCCACGGTCACTTCTGGCCCAGCAGCCACCCTTCCCAGCCCAGGACTGGGCCGTGGCCCAAGGGTTAGGAACCCCTGATCCACCCTTCCCCCAAACCTGTAAATGTTTCCCAAATAGAAACCTGTCCTGTTTTAAAGACTGCACGCAAGGCGAACCAGTTCTCAAAATCAGTTTTTATTTCAAAGTTGAAACTAATGCAAATTAGATCTTGTTGTGCCTTTTCCAGCAAGACCTGAAAAATCCTCCAGTGGCTTCTCTCTATGCGGGTACCTGAAACACAGCAACCAGTCACCTTCCCACTTTCTCTAGGATACGTTCAGTATGCTGCGTGCCTTCAAGCTTAGACAGAAAGGCTTGTTTCCCAACCCCTGGATTACTTCTGCGGACCCCCTGGGACCTTTCTTTATGTCTACCCCCTTCTTCCACCACCCAAGACAACACCACGGTAGCCTAGCAGTAGCCTTGCCCGTGCCCAGATCGCTGCCATGCTGCTCCCTGATGTGCCCCTGGCAAGACAAGCACTTGGATTAAGAAAGCAAACACATATAGGGCAACTCCACGTAGACGCCCAGATCAGCTCTTGCACCTAATCACGATGTTCCTGCAGGGACTTGATTAGAAGTGAGGAAACACACGTATAACGTATAAAGCCCACTCCCGTGCCTGCAGTCCTTTGTTTAACAATGTTTCTGTTCCACTTGACAGGATTGCAAAAGAGCAGCTCTGTAGCCATGCAGCAAATGGAAGTGGAAGCTGGTATGCAACTTGAATTGCATCAGGCTTTTCTCAGTCTCCATTTTCACCCTCTCAACCCCGTGCAGAGCTGCTGCTAACCCAGCATTTGCAATACAGTGTGAAGGGGAGCATACTAGTATTTTCCTTTGAAAGTGCACCTGTCTCGCACCTATTGTCTCCTGTCCCCTCCAAACCTCACTCCCACATATTTGCATTTTCACAGGCCTGCATTTTGCATACTGGCTTCTAGTCTACCCAGGAGAGCACACAAAACACCACCAGATTCTCCCTAAGCCTGAAGAAGGGCCTTTGTGCCCAAAAGGTTGCAAAGAAAATTTTTTCCACCTGTTTAGTTGTTCTAATAAAAAATATCACATTGACCCAAAGAACCTTGCGTGCCTTTGAAGTCAATGCATCAATGCTCAGCTGGATTTGTTACTGGGGAACTAGGTTGGTGGCATACGTGAGGCATTTAGAGGATGAAAAAATATTCCCCACCCTCCACCCCCCGCCAGCTCTTTCACCCAACAGCGTGTGGCTGGTATACCGAGTCTGCGCAGAGCTGACGCTCAGAGACTGCTGCATGCTACCTGGTGGGCTGCAATAGTATGAAGCGTTTGCAGCATGAGCTAAACCATGTATTTTAAAGCTTGTGGCTCTCAGTGAATAGCTTGCAAAGCTTCATTTACTAGTGTGAACAAAACGACAATTAAAGAGCTGGCTCCAAAGCTTGGGGCATATCACACAGCAAGTAATGCTGGAGCTCCACCGGGAGATGAAGCATAAGGCTCAGGGCTCTTCTCCAGCTCTAGGAGAAGGAAGGTGCACAGCTGCTATCCAAGCACCATGCCCAGCTCTGAGGCAGGAACAGGGAACAGCAGATGAAAGCGATGGGTGCGAGCCGGGCCCGTCTCCTGGCCTGCTTGTCTTAGTCCTGGGGAAAGTCCAGGCGCAGCATGCCCTGAAGGCAACCCGCAGGTCGAAGAGGAGCCCCACACTGCGCTGCTCTGAGCCACCTCAGCCTATCCACCTCCTCAAAGGATGCCTCCATTTTAGCAGAATAAAAGGTATCATCTCCGAACCAAGAGTTCCAGATTTTTGCAATTCCATTTTAACATGAATTTTCAAGGGTGTGAATGTGAGTTTTCAAGGGCAGCAACATCGCTCTGTTCATCTCAGAGCAGAGACCAGAAGGCGTTTCTAAACTCATCCAGTAGCAATGCCAAGTTATTAACTCCTCCAGGTTTCTTTTATTGGATCACATTTCCCAGGGAAGATTGAACAGATTAGGAGATGGAGAACCTCATTCAACTCCTGCAGATCAATGCAGTTAGCCAATCAATAGTCCTATCTTCCAGGTCCCACACAAACTGGCTACTCCTGGCAACACAAACAGGAAAGAAAAACACATGAAGCTTCAACCGCTGCAACTCCTGCATAGCAAGAGGGTTAGGAACACAGTCAGGGGCTGCACGCCACCATTTTTACGGCAAGCATCTCAAGAAGCAGCAGTCCCAACACTCAACTTCCCATGCCCAAGACACAGGCAATCAGCACCACTTGCCTTAAAATCAAGTGCGCTGTCCAGATCATTTATGCAGATCTAGCAGCTTCTCTGATGGCCCATGACATACCTTGCCGCTACTTAGCAGGCTGCCACTGATGTCAAAACAGCCTCGAGAGGGACAACACAGCCATGATACAGCATGCCAAAATGGGAGCTTTGCCTAGCTGGACCTGAAACACTGGAGTGTAGATGCTGCACAGCGGAGAACAGCGTGGATGGAGGCTCCCTCATTTTTAAACAGCCGAGATGCAGAGCGGACTCTCAGGTTTCATAGTAGTTAAGGTCAGGAGAGACTTGAACAGATCATCTCGCCTGCCCCGCTGCCACAAGCAGGAATGAATGGTGGGTTCACAAGACCCCAGACAGGTGATCATCCAACCTCCTCTTGAATTTGCCCAAGGTAGGAGCGAGGACCACTTCCCTGGGAAGCTGGTTCCAGATTTTGGTCACCCCAACTGTAAAAAATTGCCTCCTGATCTCTAACCTAAACATACTCTCCATCAGCTTATTACCATTGTCCCCCATTACCCCAAGTGGTGCTGGGGGAAAAAGGGCTCTACCCATTTGCTGTTCATCTCCCCTGATGAGTTTGTAGGCAGCCACTAGGTCCCCCCTCAGCCTCCTCTTGCTGAGGCTGAACAGGCTCAGGTCCCTCAGTCTCTCCTTGTAGGGCCTGCCCTGCTGCCCTCTCACCAAATGGGTGGCCCTCCTCTGACCCCTCTCCAGGCTGGCCACATCCCTCTTGAAGTGCGGCGCCCAGTACTGGACGCAGCGCTCCAACTGTGGCCTGACCAGTGCCGCATAGAGGGGGAGGATCACCTCTCTGGACCGGCTTGAGATGCATCTTTAGATGCATGACAAGATATGGTTGGCCTTGCTGGCTGCAGACTGGCATTGGTGGCCCGTGTTCATCCTGGAGTCCGTAATGACCCCAAGGTCCCCCTCCGCCTCTGTGCTCTCAAGGAGGCAGCTCCCCAGCCTGTCCGTGCGCCGTGGATTCCTTCTCCCCAGGTGCAGCACCCTGCATTTGTCTACGGCCAATCCCATCCTATTCTCATCTGCCCACTTTTGTAGTCTGTCTAAGTCTAGTTGCAGCCTCTCTCCCTACAAGCGTGTCCACCTCGACAATGTGCTTTCAACCCCCTCATCCAAGTCGCTGATGAAGTTAAGGAGCGTGGGCCCGAGGACTGAGCCCTAGGGGACCCCACTGCCCCCATCTCGCCAGGTTGAGTACGACCCGTCCACCACCACTCTCTGGGTGCGCTCCATCAGCCAGTTCTTTACCCGTCCAACTGTGTAGGCATCAATGCCACAGTCACCTAACTTATTGATGAGAATGGGGTGAGAGACAGTGTCAAAGGCCTTCCCCACTGTCGCACGCATGTGAATTTCCAACGCCCAAATAATTTGTATTTTCGTTTAGGTTTGCTATTTGTGACAGCTAAAATCACACTGCTGCCTGCAGCTGCACTTGCCAAACACTGACTGTGGCCAGGCATGAACTGGTGCCGGTGACACCTGTTTGCAGCAGCCTTTTCACGTGCCACTGCATGCACGCGTTATGAAAGAAAAGCTGAAACCTCCTCGTCTTTGCCAGCCAGGTCCAAGCAGCCTGCTAGCGGCACTGTTTATCTCACATGGAGGATCGAGACTCAGGGCTGACATATGACTGCTGTGGAGAAGGATCCCAATGTTACAGAAGGAGGCATGAAAGGTCACAAGTCTTTCAGCACAAGAGAGGCACAGATTCCACGGGAAAGAAAAACAACCGGGGCTGGAAAACACATTAGGACAAGCAAACAAGCAGGTTCGCAGGGGCTATGACCGCTGTCTGCTAAAACATTGGATTAGAAACATCTGGTGCCCACCACAATGGCTAAGATATGATGCTTTTGCAGTCCTGTTTGTACCGACATGACTGTCTTTACATGCAGCAGCAGCCTGTACTGTTTCCTTCGGGCCCAATGCTGCTTCCAGTCCTGGTGTCAAATGAATATGAAGGCAAGGTAGATTTGCACCTTATGAGCTAAATCAGAGATGAACAGAATAAGATTTCATAAGCGCTGGACTTACTTCATCAGATGCCGTAAAGGGAAATGAATATGACACAGCTGAGGAATGCCAGGCACTTCGAGTTCAAAGGCTGCTTCTTACCCCAGGCAGTGGCCCTCCATCCTCCCCACATGTCTGAAGCCTGCTTTGTCAGCTGCCTCCTGCTGAAAAGCCTTGGGAGGTCAGAGGGAGAGAGGCTCAAGGGATGCTGGCTGCCGCTCCCGGGACAAGATCCATCGGGCTGTCGGTACACGCCTGCTCAACAAGCCATCCGGGGAAGGCTCTCTGCTGGGGGCAGGCAAAGCAAGCGAGGTACCTTTTTCAAAGCACCCTTGCTGCTCTGTCCAGCAGCAGATGCTCAAGTGAGCGCTAGGAATTTCTTTAGCCCGCAGCGTGACATGACTTCATTTTAGCTTCTGGGAAAATTCAGTCCACTTGAATGTGAACAGTAAAGTCCAAGTTCAAGTTCATCTCTGCATTAGGATGTGACATCTGGTATCAAGAGAGAAACCTTGAAATGGCTCATGTAAGGAATAAACTGCCATGCCTTAAGGAGGGTTGCCTTAGCAGTCTGCATTGCATATTATTAGCAGCTCATCCTCTCAATTAAGTTATGAACCACATTTGGGAGGCCTATGAATGCATTTGGAGGACAAATGGCAAAGAAGGTCTCAGACTGTGGGGTACCCCTGAAGGCTTTGCAGAAGGGGTGTAAAATACCTGAACTCTCCTTGGGTATTCGTGACCGATTTGTAAGTCAGTACATGTGTAATCCTATCATTACAATCGTTTCCACAAGGGATTTTGTGAAAAGGCTCAAGACCCCCTAGACTACACCTGTACAAACAGGTTCTCCTGGAATAGTCTCCCCATCATTTATAACAGATGTTGTAGGAGGAAAAATATGTGACTCCTTTCCCTCTTCCCACCCTGTCTGTGCCTGGCTCCCTGTGATCAAAGACCCGAGGAAGAATGTCTTGCACTGGAAAGCTGGTCTAACACTATCCTGATTACATGAGAGTTCAATAACAGAGATGACCCTAAGAAATCTTTGCCGCTTGAGTGGTTCCATACACAAAGTTTATAGCATAACTGTTAGTTTATATTAAGTTTTATGCAGTTTATAACATTTAATATGCAGACACCTGGAGGTGCCCTTAAGGAAGGAGATGGAGACACTGATCCTTAGTTGCGTTCCAGTCTTTTTGTTCTATTCACAGGCTTGCTCTCCAAGACAGTGCCTCTGTAGCTGTCACGGTCACTCCAGCATAGGAGACCTCCTGGTCATATATAACTGGTGCAGTACAGGACATGCACTGCAGTGGCAGACAGGGGACATGGCCCCATTTTACACTGTCACTGTTGGCATGATCTACAGCAGTCCCTTGGCTGCTCTAATTTACACCCAAGGACTGGCCCAGTGCACAGGGAGTGCAGTGTAAGATGATGAAGCTAGCTGAAGACGACATCTATGCATGCACATACGGTCCCCACGTTTTGCTGTGCACTCCTCGGCTGTAGCTGAGGATTGGGACCAGAGAGACTGCAGGACACTAGCAGGCAGCAACCCGACATGCCAGTGAATGTACTGCAAGCAAGCGTCTCAAAGGGGAGCGGACAACGTCATATATCCTGAAGCTACATTTTCATGGCACCTGCCTTTTTGTAAAGAGCCTTTAAAAGACTAAGATGATTTTTTCCATGAGTTAAGAGACTTCAAGTGAAACCTTACAGATGCGGCAAAGAACTACAACCCACGCTCAACTGTCTTTCTTAACAGACCGTCTAAGGGAAACGTTTAACAGCCTGGCTACTGAGGCTGGAGCATGGTAACTGCATGCATGGAAAGGATCAGAGCTGTTGCTTTGCAGAAGTTTGCTGGACTGATCTACTTCAGCTCCAAACATGTATTCATTCACAATGCTACAAGAGGCCTTGACTTAAAATCCCTTTTTTCATTGTCCACTTTGGGGTCACAGATCATGCACTGGGCTGCTGCTGCAGCCATTCTGGACTAATACAAGTCATTGTACCTACTACCAGAAGTTGCACTGCATCTGCTAAAGGGCAAACGTATAGGAAGCACGGGGGAAGCCCCATGTGTTAAACTACGCGTGACCTACCATGCCATTCTGCGGCAGATCCCGGACGACCACAAATCCTAGAAGGGACACAGGAGATGCCCATCTGCCTTACACGTGAGGTCGGTGAAAGTCCTCCTGCAACTAAGTGGAATTTGTGTGGGTGAGAAGGACCCCAGATATCAAAAAAAAAAAACCCACCAGCAAAGGAGGGCGACACCGCATCACGTTCGCGCCGCACTGCCCATTGGGGCAATGACCCTCTCAAGCTACTGCGGAGAAACGGGCTTTCCCTTTTGCTGCAGATGGCCTCACACGTGCTAGACCACAAAGAGGAAACCCCTTCTGAACTGCTGCCGCCTGGCTTCCCCTGAGACCTGAAGAACAGCTCATTCGAGCACCTGTGGGTAGCGGGCAGGCTGCTTGTCCCAAAAGCAGAGAGAAGTTTATGGCGGGGCCAAGAGAAGGAGAGGGCACAGCAGAGCCCACTTCCAATGGAGAGGAGCACACAGAGCCCAAGAGCTCAGGAAAGCGCAGCAACTTCCTCCTTGCTTTCCTCCTGGAAAAAAAAAGTGTCTGTAGCTGTGAGAAAGGGCAGAGACAACCTGTGGGCAAAGTCCCTCCAGGGCTGAACGATGAGCACAAGGAGGTGTGCCAGGTACCAGGGACAGATGTGCAGGTGCAAGAAGATGAGAGTTAGGGGCAAATGGGGATGCATTAGATATAACATTCGTACGTGTGGGGCTAAGGGACACAGAGCTGATCTTGGGCTGGATATAGGTGGATGTGGGGGGCACAGAATAAATCAGTGGTGTTTTGGAAGTTGGGGGAGAAACTGGAAGCTCCCATGCACTCAAGAAGCCCGGCCTAATTGATCTCATTAGGTCCATTAGTGAGAGCTCCTGTGGCAAGGGGCCAAAATCCAGCCATCTACCATATATGTGCCAGGAGTCAGCAGTACTGCAGTTCTCACATACACACTGAGGAGGGGAAGATGAGTTTGAAAAAATCAGAAGAAAAACCAAAATTCATTATTTTGGGATGGACCAAAAGTGTGATTTTCTTTTATAGTCAGCCATAGTGGGCATGCCTTCAGGAATCCATATTCCGGCTCCTCGATCAAGCCAGGCAGGTTACAAATGCCTGCGCTGCAATGGAGATTTCAGTTTCGTGCCATCCTGGTCACTGTCATCATGAGACACAGCACTTTGCATTTCATTCCCTGGTTTGAAAGTATCTCAGGCCAACAATGTTTGTGTGGGGCTGCTAAGAGAAGGTCGATTGGTGGCATGTATGCAAATGTACGCATCTACCCCACGCCTATCACTGCACAGCATGTGTCAAGGCACCAGTCACCACAAAGCACCCAGCTAACATGCGTACATGTGATTATCTTGACCATCGGACCAGCAAGTTCCACAGCGAAGCCAGAAACCAGATCATCTGCTTTTTCAAGTGCATCTACAGCAGGACTGGGACATCCACGTCAGGAAGCGCGCAACATCTCTAACTGCATGGACCTGCTCTGCATACAAATATCTTCAGACCCCCATGCCAATAGCCTCAGGCCTCTAACAGACCCTCAGCATTTTAAAATAAGTCACCTACAAATTGTCACGCTTGGCACCATTCCTGTCTCGAGCATCCCCACAAGCAAGAACCGGGGGTTCAGCTTTGTGTTGAGACGCACGAGATGGGCAGGTGATAAAGCAGAGGGAGTGAAGGAGAACTGATGAGCCCCATCACTAAACCATCCAAGCAATTCCTGCAAACATGTCTGTCCTTGAACTTATCTCCAACAGGCAAGACAAAGCCAAGAAGTTTCAGACAGTAAGTCAACGCTTCACTCCCAATCCCTCTGAACATTTGCTTTCCACTCTCAACAGGAGCGCAATATCGGTGCAGAGCACACCAACAAGACAGACCACGTGCAAAGAGCTCCTGTTCCAGCTGCAGTAAGTGTGGCCCTATCCTGCCCCTGCTGAGCCTCCTCAGCTAGTCTGCAAGTTGAGGAAAACTGAGGGCACGAGGCATCTGGCTGCTGACACCGTACCCCTCTCTAGCCCCAAATTTCTGCCTAAGCCTCCCTGCGCCTGGAGCCCACTGCTGCGCCACTGCAGTCCACAGCACAACCCTCCTGTGGATGTGGACGACGATGCGGGACCGAGTGCCTGAGCACATCCACTCTTGCCATGCCTGGCTATACGACACCAGTCTTGTTCATGCCAGAACACAATCTGCCTCGTACATAGCTACAACACACACTCGGCAGATTACTGCTCCTATGCCAGGATTTTCGACACCCCCCTTGTGATCCCCCAGTCAGGCTTCTCTCCCTTCTTGTACTTGATCTATGGCTTTTCGAAATACTTCTTTCCAATTAGATTTACTCCCTTGTTTTCCACCTCCTGCTTGATGCTTTGCACATGATTCTTAATTACTCCTTGGGCCAAGGGGGGAGGGGGAGGGAGAAATCTCCTCCACTCTTTCCCAGCCCTTGAAAAAAATCTATATGCGCCTACCTGCCAGTAGCAAGGGGGAAGCTTTCCCTGGCAAGTGAGGGAGCTGCAAACATCAGTTCTTGCAGAATGTATTTGATACCTTCATTCTGGGGGAATGCAAAAAATCCTGCAGACCCAAGAGCTTGATCCTGATGAACAGCCACCCATGAAACTCAAAAGTGAAATCCACTGAGATCAATGCCATTACACCCGAGTAACATCGAATTCAGGCCCTGCTTTTCAGATAATACGGAGGAAGCCTGCAGCACAGAGGGCTGCTCAGATCAAATTCCCAGTGTGCAACAAAACACAACTGACAACATTTGGTCAAGTTTTACTTTTGCTAGTCAAAACCATGCAGGGAAACGGGGAGGCTTGTGGCCTTTTGGAAGATAAGCAACAGAGTCACTGCAGCTGTTGCTCCTAGACTCTACCGATGGTTTCCCTCGCCCTGCACACTGCTCGTGTCAACTTCTGGATGCTCCATTTCATCCCAGCTATTTTCTGTAAGTCCGATTTAGGACAGATACGAAGGTGAGTTCTCTCGGGTCTTACAATCAAAGGTCAAATAAAATCCTCTCTGATATTAGAAATACCTCCGTGCAGTCTGATGCAATTCAGAATGATCCGCAGTCGCCATCCACGACTGTCCAAGAAAAAGCAGAGGTTGACAGAGGCTGGGACAGGGGTGATTTTTTAGCGCTGTGCCTCAGCCTTGCCAGGCTGTGCTTCCAGCAAATGGGGAATGAACAACCGGCTCCGATCTGCGACACGAGCATGGCCTCGCTCGAGTACCGCTAGTCCAGTAACCAAGCTGGGCTGGAGACTGAAAAGCGGAGCCAGACCCCCCAAGGAATGCAGGAAGCTCTGTAAAAATAGCTCCCTGGTAAGTCGAGGGTAGCCAGGCCCCGATGGGAGCACAGCTCCTGTCCAGGGGCTAGAGACAGGGTTGGGCTACAGCCCAAAATAGGACTCGTGCTGCTGGAGCAGGGGAAGGAGGGGATGTTTTAACCTGAGCCCACCCACACTATATTTCTGCGAGGGATTGATCTGGCTAGAAGTGTCTGCCGTTGCCAATACGAGCGGCTGCGCTCCTAGCACGGAGAGGCTCCTGCCCTGGCCTGTGGGATTAGATGGACAGAGTAAAGGATGCGGCATTTTCACACCACTTTTACACGCGCACAGGCCGGAGCGGTGGAGACTAACTGTACGGGAAACACCCTGCAGCCAGCACCGCGGTGGGCTCGGGAGGGGACTCTTGAGAGTTGCGCTAATGTGTCTGCTCTCCCACAGCTGTGCAAAGGAGCACCTTCCCAGGCGCAACTGCGCCGAGCGCGGACACCCGTGAGGCTGGGGAGCCGCGAGCTGACCCGCCCCGGGTCACGCAGCAGTCGCGATGGCGCTGGCTACCCTGAAACCTCCGATTTCCAGCCTCTGCTTCCACTGCAGGCTCCTCCTGGGCGAGATGCACGGCTAGGGGCTGTGTGCAGGGGCACGGAGGGGGAAGAGCTAGGGGACCGCGCCCTCGTAGCATCCTTTCCTGCCACCCAGCACCGGGAATCGCCCGGGTCGGTCCTGCGCGGCCCTGCAGCGCGCAGCTCGGCTTCACGCAAGCAGGCAGGTCCGGCGCGGCGCGAAGCGCGCCCCGCCCGCGCCCCCCGGCCTGCACGGCTCCGAGAGCGGGGCCTGCCCCGTCCAGCGCCGCTCAGCACCGGCCCCGCCCCGCCCCAGCCAGGCCCCGTGCGGGGTCAGGCCCGGCTCCAAGCCCCGGGCCCGAGCTGCACGGCGCTTCATCCCAGCTCCTCTCCCTCGCGGCCCCCGCCAGCGGAGGCTCGTCACCGCGCGGCTTCCCAGCGTTTCACCCCCAACCCTCCTCCTGGCGGCCCCCAGGCTGGGGGGCTTGCCCCCCGGGCCTCACCTTCTTGACGGAGAGGGAGATGTTGTGCAGGATGCGGTCCTTCACCTCGCCCGGCTCCATGCCCGGCGCGGCGCGGCCCGGCGGAGACGCTCGGGCGGCCTCGTGACGGGAGCTGCGCGGCCAGGAACTGAGGTCAGCGGGGCGGAGCCGCGGCCCCGCCCCGCCCCGCGGCCCGGCCCGGCCCGGCCGCTCGCGCGCCCCTCGCGCGAGGCTGGGGGTGCCAGCGCCGGCGGGCCGCCCCAGCGGGGCTCGCACGTGTGCAGACGTGGTGCGCCACGCAGCCGCGGACGTGCCGCCCGCTTTCCCCGGGCCGGCTCTCGCCCGCGCTGCCCGAGACGAGGAGGCCGGGCCCGGCGTGCGAAGCGCGGCCTGCCGGGAGAGGTCCCGAGCAACACAGCGGCGGAAACCCGCAGCGTTGCCTGTTCGGCCCGTTATAATCCCTCCGGCTCCTGAATCCCATCCGCGCGAGCGGGGCGGGACCCGGCTGCTCTTCTCGCCCGAGGGTTTGGTGGCGGCCGGGCCTGGTTCCTCTCTTCAGTGACCCGAGGAAACGTCGCGCGGCCCGAGCTCGTCCCGCCTCATTTCAGCGACAGGTTACCCCAGCTCACCCCCCCTTTGCGAAAGGGGCTTGCAGGGGGAGAGCTTGAATTATGCACATGCCAAAGCACCCTGCTGCAAGGAGGGGCTATGCCTAGGCCTGCGATGCTGCCCCTCCCTGGATGAAGCCCAATTCATAGTCATATGGAAGGGGGTAATGGCCACAAAGCAAGCACGGCGTGGGTGAAGCGTGCCAGAGCCCTGGAGACCGAGCCAGCCCCGGCGGATGGAGGCAGAACGAGATGCAGTCAGCTTAGAAAAGGGCACATTTTTAACAGTGAGGGCAATTAACTCCTGGGATCATTTACATAGGGACCAAGTCTAAATCCAGACTGCCGTATACCATCCTGAGCCTCCAACAGAAGCCATAGGCTCGCTGCAGTTATTACCGGGGATGTTGTTTGGCCTCCTAACCAGAGGTCCTACTAATCTCGCCTAGCCTTAACCATCTGTGGCGCTCCATTAATCTGGCACCGGAAGCATCTGTCGGTAACCTGGCAGGGGAAAGACTGTGTCCGTGAAGGCAGCTCTGCTGTAGCACAGCCGGGGAGAACTGCTCTTCTGGCGTGGTTCAGGACCCGCCGAGGCGCAGCGGGCTTAAGCCCACTTTATGGAAAGGGGAGACTCCTCCCCACCAGGGCTGTGCAAGGATTTGGACTGCGCTCTGGGGACACTTTGGTGTCTGAAGCAGCATGTCCAGACCGAAGCGCTGGCTTCGTTAGGCTTTCCGAACTGCCTCGGAAATCCGGCCGTAGGGTATAATGGGGGGATCAATGAAATATCTGTAACTTTGTTGGGTTTTTGTCTGATTTGGATTAAACTTGCAGGGATGGTAGCCTCTGCTGAGAGCATGAAGCCTGCCAGGTTTCAGGGAGCTGGGTGCAGGGGCTTGGGGGAACTGCCCCTCAAGCTGTTGACAGGCAAAACTCGTGCCATGGGTGGCGCTGCGTGTGTTAAGGCGCAGCGGGGTGACAGCTGTAGGGATGGTGGCCCCTGCTGCAGCCATGATGCCTGCCAGCTGCCACAGATCCCTAGCTGCTGACAAGCAAAACTTGTGACAAGGGTACTCGTGCAACTGTGTCCGTCTTGGGGCCATTGATTGTCTGTATTGGTTATTTCCTGCAGTTTTGACCCCGCTGTGGTGTAACACATATTTCATTGATTCCCCATTATAGCCTATGGCCAGATCTCCGAGGCAGCTTCGGAGCCGCCTTGGCTAGATCGAAGTAGAAAGCTGGTCCGGAGCTCCAGATCAGATCCCTGGCATCCGAAGCGGCCGGATCCAAAGCCTACTCCCACAGGCCTACTGCCTACCTTGCTCCCGCAGCCGTATGGCTGAGGGCATCCGGACCCCAAGCCTCCAGGCTCGCGCCTGCGTGTAGGATGCTCACCAAAGGATTTGGAAACATCTGCGGCCCCAGGTGGGGTGGAGGATGTTTTCTGGTAGTAGGGCCACTTGTGGTTCTGGACTGCCTTATGAATTTGGAATTTGATTTGGCTATTTTGGCTTGGAACACAGATGAATTTAATAAAAAGATAAAATGAAATCGACTACCAGAACAGCATAAGACAGACTCCCTTCCTGGGCAACATGCACCAATCTAGACCTGCAGCTACCTGTAAGAGTGAAACCAAGAGGAGCATCGCTTCAGTCTGTTCATTGTGTAATCTCTCTACTGAGAATACCATACAGTCTGCCTGAGGGGCATGAGTAGGGTGGCCATCATAGAGGTCAGCTCGGTTGTCCTCTGTCCTCTATTGATATGAAACCCAACACCTTGATGTCCTCTACTTTTCTCTTGAAGAAATTTTTCCCTTGAAGAGAAAAATAGAGGGACATCAAGCTGTTGGGTTTAATATCGATAGAGGAAAGAGTCATCTATGATGGCCACCCCAGGCATGAGACTTTCATATTGTCCTTGAAGAACTGGCCTGTGTACGTACTAAGCACTTCTCTGTTACTCAAGCTAATCTAACCCTCACCCTAACAACTCGAAGGAGAATTGAGATCACTCAGGATCTCGTGGGATTAGACCGCTTGGAGATCTGGGTAGATTTGAACTGGTGCTCTGAAGGCAAAAAGGCACCAGATCTCATTCCTGATCTCTAGCAAGTCCTTCTCTCCACCTGTGAAGATGGCTTTCAAGTTTTAACAAGTTGTCTCCTTAAATTGCAGTAAAGGATATTGGGCGAGGGGGCTATTTAGGCCCAAAGCTGCTCTTTCAGAGAAGAATACAACTGGTTTGGAACGGTCGCAGACCAAATTATAAAACAAAAATAGGCCATATTTTGGGCAGGGCAGAAAAATGCATTACAATTAGACCTACAAACTAGAGCCCAGAGCAGCTGCAAAAACCTTCCTAAGGACCTGGGAGGCTCTGCAAGTCTGGTGGGGCGAAGGAGGCGGCGTGTGGGGGCTCTGGCAGTGGGAGGAAGGGGAACTGGTGCAGTGCCTGCATGTTTGGGGCACATAAGGATGGACTGCCCACCTCTAGCTGTCGCATGTATTGGAGGAGGGCAAGGTGGCATTAAAACAGAAGACAAACCGCTATTTAAAAAGCATCTCCTCATTATTCTTGTTTGGACAACTGCATGCCTTTTGGGGCTCCAATTTATGATAACCTGGCTCCAGGACTGGCACCTCTGCCCACGGCACTTAGATAACCAGGAGGGCTGGTGACCGATTTCACTCTCCATTTTCAGTGACACAGATGCGTTTAGTTTATGCTGTTTTCCGTAACCAGTAAATATTTTCTTGGCAGGGTAACTCAGTGGGCTGGCTGACGCTCTGGCACAGATCACTGAGCAAGCGTGCCAACTTCTTGAGGCAAACCCTATTTGCGTAATGCTTTTACCAGACTGTCCCAGCCAGTTTCACAAGTCTGCTGAGGCCGTGGGAGAACCGGCTGGGGGGGAATGGATCGGGAAAGAAGCTGGTGAAAGCTTGGAATAAAAGATCCAGGCTGGAACCAAGGAATAAGCCCCTTCGTTTCATCTCCCTTTCCAACTGCAGCAGCAGTACTGTTATACTACGGTAGCATTCAAGGGCCCAGGCAGTGAGTGCCATCCCACACACACTGGAGCAAGGACTCTTTTACTAAGACAGGCATCAGGTGGGAGAGAAAACAGGCACAGGCGTGGGAGGCGAGTTCCCTGAAGTCACGCACCTGACAAGTCAGGAGCAGAGACGAGATTAAAACCTGGGTACTATGGATCAACCCTTAGCCACTGGACCAGGTAGCTTCTCCACTGAGTCGTTCGGACATGACAGCGGTGGCCGTTTGGATACTGCGGTGGTGGCCTTGGGGGAGGGCAAACCCAACCCCAACGTTTTGCAGCAAATGTCCCATTTGCTTATAGGGCATCAAAATTAAGCCTCTAAGGGGCCCCAAATGACCCTCTTGCCCAGGGCCCCAACGACCCTAAGGCCCCCATTGGATATTGAATACTCGGATCCCCTTTACAGGAATGTAACACACTGGTCAGGGAGCGGGTTTTTTTTAAATGTTTTAGGCTTAAAATTGTACGTGAAGGAAAGAGAGGATAAGCATCACAAGCCACACATTAAGTACATTTTCTTGTTTTTTTTATATGAAAATGAGATTTCTCCCTTACTTCAAATGAAAACAACCTTTTAAAGATGAGCTTCTAAATGCATCTACATGTTTTTAAAAGATTTTAGAAAAGATTAACATTTCCAAAATGTACTGTCTTCCCACCTGATTAGAAATCAGCTATTTGCATAGGGAGGTGGAGGGATGCAGTCACAGAGTCTGTGCAACAAGCTGAAGCCAATCTGCACATAACACTTTGCACACGTGGTTTGACATTATGCCACATCCAAGTAGGAAGAATATTTACACTATTTCCAGCTATTCATAAACCATTTTTCTAACCCTCTAAATTTATATTAATCACATTACTGTTCAAAACAAATATTTTTTACAAGGAAATCACATGTGCTTTGGTAGGAAGCAGGGGTAAAAACTTAAAGCAGGGAGGCTGACAGTGGATATGATAAATCTCAGAACAAAAAACCCCAACAATTTATTGGTGCATTGAACAAACTAACCAGACGACATTATGATAAAATTTGTTTATTTTTTTAAATATCAAATTTTTTTACACATCAATTTTCTTGAGAAACAGTCCCCCGATATTTAAAAAAAAAAATCAAAATAATGAATCAAGTGTGTATTACTTAGGGCAGAACCACATCCCCTTACCTGATCAAGCCACCCCTCCTCCCACGCAGTCACCCTGCTGCGAGAACAGCCGTGTGTTCAGCCCAGAAGAATAAATGACACAAATGCAACCAGCTTTAGGGTTCCTGAGTATTGAGTCCCTCAAGTTCCTTAACTGAGTTTGGAAAACTCTTAAGCTAAAAAAGCATCAGTCAAATAAAAACCCAGCTGCTAGACATCTGGGTTACAGGCTAAGCTAGATGTACAAAAAACTGCAGGAAAAAAAAGCATTTCTAATGTTTTAAAAGGGAATGTCATATACAAAATAAATCACATTTCCCACGCTAGATTGCAGCGATCAGGGGAAACCCTAACCATTTTTTTTTTCTTTGAATTGCCAGTAGAGCTACAAATGCTATTTGGCAAGAAGTCCAAGTCTGGTAAACAAACCTCTCCGGTTCTGTCGCCTGTTCTACTCGGGAATGGCAGGGAGTTGAAAAAAGAACATTAAAATTAAAAAAATTCAAGTTCTGCATTCAATGAGCAAGGTTAAATATACCCTACTCTGAGCTAAGATTAAAATCACTGAGAAAGACTAAGACGAAAAGCAAAATAAATACATCTACGAGATGCCAAAGAACAGCCTGGGATCCTGTAAGTCCTCTACCCGCAGACAGCTCAGCAAAGGCGACAGCAGCTGCAGGACCCGCAAGCGATCCGCCAGCCTCTTTTAACCCTACCCAACGGCAGGTACCCACACCACGGGTCACTGCCACATCTTTTGGGGCTGATGAAAAGGTGGCAAGTATCGAACTGGTTGACGTTTCAGTGCTTCTTGGAAGCGTCTGCTAATGAATGGCAAAGTCCTCACTATATGAATTTGCTGACAGTCTTTTCTGCAACCCAAGCGGGTTGTTGGCGTCTCGGCTTTACAATCTTAGTAAATCCTGCTCCAACCTAGAGGGAAGTGACCAAAGGATCCCTGCCTCGTGGGCTGCCATTTTGTCTTAAAGCCGTTCTCCCTGTAAGCAAGGAGCACTCTGGATCAAAAGCATCACTTGCCCATAAGACTGATGGCTTCAGCTCTACCTGGTAAGGCAAAGGCCTGTTCTCCTCACCCAGCCTTTCCCTGGTCATATATATCCCTTTCACCATCCTCTTGTGCAGAAGTCAGCTTGAGGCGTTACTATTTTGCCCCTAAAATGATCTAGAGCCTTTCAATGTCATAACACTATGCATCCAGCATTAAATAAGGGGTGAGACAATTATTTCAATGCCATTCTTCTATTCTCCCCCCCACTTTTTATTTTAAAGAACATATCCCAGAAGGTAAAAGAAAAGCAGACTAGCAGAAGGGCTGCAGAAATACCAGGGAACAACGACCATGGACATGGGGGGTTTCCAAAGGCACTGGAATTTGTATTAAGCAGCTTTCAATCGTTGCTTTGTTCCATAGAAAAATGAAATTCATTTGGGCCAATAAATAGCAGAAATGATACACGTCCCGTACACAGACACCTGGAAGTAGGGCCACAGGGCTGGAAGGGGTCTCCTGGGTGAGAGTGTAGTCCCAGACACACTGTCATAGTGTCCTGACTACTTTGCCAAAGAGTAAGCAAGTATAAGGTTGGAAGAGTAGCAAAAGCCCTGCTTTAGCATGAGGCTCATTTATCACTTAGGTATTTTATGCAATTACTGAGGAACCAAGCAGGCACTCTGGGCTAAATCTCTGTGCATGGTGCCAAGGCCTAGCTATATCCCCAGCTCAGCTCAAGATAGGAGAGCCCAGATAGCTCCTGAAGGGTTTTCCTCCAAGTGGAGCAAGAGGGGCTCTGGGGGTTAAAATTGAGACAACTGGCAGATTTACAGGGTTGTGGCAAAATACGTAAGAAGCTCTAGACTAGGAATGGACAGGGGGGATGCTGGTTGAGGGATGCACCACTGCTCTCATCTGGATGACCCAAGTCGGACCCAGCTGTGGTGCTGCACTGGGGTTTCAGATCGGGAGTGACCACATCCATCTCCCTTTTTGCCTGAATTGAGGCAGTAATGATCTGAATTCAGCCTTCCTTGGAGAACGCTCTTGAGCCAGCAAATCGGAGAGGAGAAGCCAGGGACTGAGAGGTGAAAGGGGAGGAAACAATGGAGTGCAAAGACTGAAGGATAGCCAGGCAGAGACCAGCATATCCATACCACAGTCCCTCTCTCTGCAGGAGTTGCACACTAAGAGGGAAAGGAACAGGTAGAATCAGAAAAAGGCAAATGCCCTGGAGCCTAAATCCACCAGGGAGCTTCTTGTCCTCCAACCCACTACTAATCTTCCCTTCCACAGCATTTTATGTCCAAAAACACTATGGGGCTTTACAATCTTTGGCAGTGTTAACACCTCTAAATGGGAGAAATATCCCCTCGCCCTTTACATATGGCATAAGCAGATCTGGTTAAGTAACTTGCCAAAGGCTACTATGGGACTTCCTGGTATCCTGGAAAGACAGACAGCACTTGGGGCCACATGTCCCTTATTTGCAGAGTAAGGGTAAACTGTTCCATCTTTCACCAAGGTGTTATGTGCAATGATTGAGTTAAACCTCAATCTCAAGACCCTTTGAGGTAAGGCACTATACAAACAGAATCAATATGGAAAGAGTCTTTGATTTTGTGGCTCATTCACTAGCTGGTGCCCCTGCCAAGGCTACCAATGAGTGCTGAATTACAATTTGAAAACATTCAGTTTTTTTGGTGTGAATTAAAAAGCAAACAAGTCACAACAAAGCGTGCCCAGACACTTCTGGCTGGTATCTAGTCCAAAAAAAGTACTTCTACCTTTCCCACTGGCTTTTCTCTACACCCATCCTCATTACCTTCCAACAGATGAACTTCAATATGAGCATAAGCTTCTGATTTTACAACTGTATCACCATCATTATATCTCCTGTTGGAGGTATGCAGCATTAACTATATATGATGCTTCAATCTTCAGAAAGAGATCAAATAGCATTTCGTTTAGGCAGGTTGGATGATTACCCTCTCAATTTGGAGAGGAAGGCAGCTTCATGGTAAATTAAGTGTGAGCTCTTCTTTTAAGGGACAGGAAGTCTGCGGGGGGGGGGTTGTGTGTGTGTGTTTTGTTTTGTTTTTTGGGAGGGGGGGAGGGACAAAATCTCTTTGAAGACGACAAATATATGCAATCTCTCCTCTC
This sequence comes from Crocodylus siamensis, assembly GCF_052110815.1. NCBI lineage: Eukaryota > Metazoa > Chordata > Crocodylia > Crocodylidae > Crocodylus > Crocodylus siamensis. Next base: position 1,918,002 of record NC_143406.1, on the reverse strand, counting down.
ACTATTATCGAACATCTGACTCCACACAATACACTGTACAGAGCTAGGGAACAGGGAAAGCACCTACTACACAATAAAACAGCGTACAACAGTTCTTAGCATCCAAGGAAAACCGTATACATTCCACTAGATGAGCAACGTGCCTTTAAGACGTTTGAAATCTCCAAAACATGAAATTTTACCATTGTTATCAAATCTTGTTTCTAAAGACCCCAAATCATTCTGTTTTAATTCAGTAGCATTGCTCACTCAAAGCAGGGTTTCACGTAACAGAGATTAAATCACCAGGCTTGGACTGATCTTAGTTAATATTGGTAGGGTTATTTTACAGCTTGAAGCTCAACGGTTTCTAGCCATCAGTCTTTTTCTAGCAGTTTAGAGGAAGCTACAGAGGAAATTCTAACACAGTCTTAATTAGCATCTATTCTCAAAAAAAGCTTTCGCAGAAAGACAAATTAAAAAAAAACATTAAAAAAAAATCCCTTAACCTACAATAGCTTTGACAAAGCATAAAACTGAGTATTGAAGCAAATTGGCTGATGCTCTAAAGCTTCTACAGCATAATGTCGGCATGTGCAATCTCTAAGTCAACGTGGCCACTTAAAAGATTAAATCAGACCCTTTAACCGTTTTGGTGCAAGGCAGCCGCACTTCATCTAGCTATTAGCAGTTGCTTCTACAAAATAAAATGCGAATAGGGAAAGGGCCATTATAACACTGAATGATGCCCGTCTGACATATGAAGGAGCTGGCAGTAAATCAATCTGCGTGCTAAAGCACAAAGTCAGCTTCTAGATATGCACAAGAGGGCAGACCTTCAGTGTCTTCAGTGGAGCTACACCAGCTGACAGCCTCCTCAAGGAGCTCCCCACTCAAAAACCATGGGGCTGTATGAACATACACAGGAGGAGAACCTAGCTCTTGAGTTTGAGGACACTGTGTCGGAAGAACTTTGCCCTTAGTTGCTGCTTTCAGCCTAGTGAATTGGATGCAAGTAGCGATGGATATAGCAGTGCATCTTGTCTCCTTAGAGCACTTGTTAGGACAGTTCTGCAATAATGGCCTGAGACGCTACAGGAGGTACTGCGGTCTCTGGGATGCTTGCCGTACGTAGAATACCAAAGTATTTTATCAGGGACTTACTGTCATGATCTGCATGGGAAACATTGTGAAACACCTGCATTTCTTCAAGATCTCAACTCAAACAGAGTCTAAAATAAACTGATTTTGCCTAGGTTACATACTCACAATTCAGTGAAAAATCTATTAGCTGTTCACAGGATTCCTCAAAGCTTTTTATTTGTTCCAAAGGCTTTCCTGACTACCTAGGTACCTAAAAAGATCTGTCAAACCTTTCATCACTGACATCAGAAATTCACAGAAGCCTATGCAGTCCGACAGAATACACGTGTTTTTGTAAATCAGCTCCCATGAAAGCCCCAAATACATATATGCAGTTAATCTAAGCAAGAACAAACATGGACAGGCCTGAGACCCTGTGAAACCCTCCCTCCCCAACAAGTACAAAACGCGTTGAGAAGATGGATGTCCAGCCACGGAGGATTTATGACTTCAGCTTGTTTTGCCTGAAGCAGGAAGTTAAAGATTACATTTTACATGAAGCTACCACTTCACGGAGATCTGCAAATGGGACTAAATCAAAGTTTCTACTTACAATTTGGTAACAGGTTTTATCATGCTTTTCCCTTTTCCCCTCCCTAATAATACGATAAGGCTCTGTAGAGAAGCAGAAAGAGCAGTTCAGCCCAAGAAAGCATTTTATCCCTCAATTAAGGGGCTCCCCAGCACAGCCTCAGTGGGTCCTACACAGACAGAGATCTTGGTGAGGGCTTCCCAAAAGGCAACAATGGTTGTAATACAGAAGCCAGATCAGTGCTCTAGGTTCGAGTTCACCTTAACGAACGCTTGACTTGGGGAGCCCTCGCCTATCAAGTGGTACTAAACTAGTACACTGCAAGCCACTAAGAAGGGTTTTTTTGCAGTTAGCATTTCTACAGTCGAGGGGCCAATCCCTCTCAAGCATGGAGATAAACTAGTGCAAAGCGGATTTCTTCATTCCTTTAAATCACATGTTCCTACTCAGTGCATAGAGAATTCATCCACTGAACAGTTACAGTAAATTCCTTTGTAAGTACTAAGGTGAAACTAGGTGTGGGGTAGAGACAAGTCACAGCAACAGATGCAATCTCTTTTGTTAAGCAATTTCATTATTAGGGTTCTGCTTAAGAAGGCTGGACTTTTTCTTTTGCATGGGGGAAAATGGGGTGGGCACACCTCTAAAAAGGTAAAATAATTCCTTTCCACTTCCTCCATGAGGATAACTTCAGGTCAGTTGCTTTGTCTCATTTTTGGTAGCACCAAACTCAGTATTTTCCCTGTAAACTTTAACACACTGGCCCAATAGCGTCAAATATTTTGGCAATCTAGGCTTCAGATTTCAACGCACAAAAAAAGTGCAAGTTTACATGCCCCCCGCCCCGCAAAGGTTTTTGGATCCTGAGCCCTATGGACATCAATACACCTCTAGTAGCTGCAACAGTTGTTCATCAGCATCACAGATGAATATCAGGTTATAAAGCACAGTAGAGTGATAACTGGTACAAATCCAAAAGGCTTCAGTGACAAGCTCTGTTTCAGTCTGCACCATACCGAATAGCTAGCTTGTACGCATCTCTTTCAGTAACATCACATGCTATGCTTCGGCTGTAGATGCACGCACATGCAATTCATTTCCCAATCTGCTTTTTGCTGAACAGGGTGATGGTTTTCTCAATGGCTTCTGCTTTTTATTTCATAATATTGAAGATCATTCTAAAACTGTACATTTAAATAAAAACACTACATTTTATTCCAGTATGCATCATCTTAAGGAGAATTAAAAGCTACTGTGTCCACACAATGCCAAGACATTTTGTTTGTTTGTTTTAAAAGGCCCAAATTTAACAAGAGAAACAGAAAAGCTAAATGGACTTTGGCTGCAAATAAATGGTGCTCGTTTAAAAATCTGGCTCAACATTTTGCTTGCAGGTTACTCTACCATTCAGGTACATTCTCTAGAAGAACAGACCAGTCAGGCCACCCCTTCCATGGCTATGTAGGAACTCGGATATTCTTGGCTAGCAGACTGAGAAGAGCAAGGTCTGCATTTCCACCAGCTCGTTCCAAAGCCTCGAGAGCTTCCTGCAGGGTAAAGCCAGCGCAGAGAATCTGATTGATGTCAGCAGCAGGAAAAAGGGACGGTGGAGGAACTATGGAGCTCAGTTCTGGATAGCTGACGGGTGGGCGCGGCGGTGGCTCTATAATTTGATGGGGTGGCCTCAGATCTTCAGTACTTGTGGAGCTGTCGGTTACTCCGGGCATTCCTGGGAAGAGGTTCGGAGGGACATCTTCACCCACCATGAGCTCCGGTAGAAACGATTTATTCTTCGCCAAAGTCTGATTGGTTGGATGTTGGTCGTTTAATGACCGTTCAGGTCCAATTTCTGCCTGCTCCATGTGTACTCGATTCGATGTCACAACTGAGCTCAGAATGACAGAATCGCTTGTACTTGGTGACGTCTGTATCTCTAGAGCATCTCTCTCAACAGCTGTCTGGCTGGGATGAAAAAACTGGACACTCACGTTTTCAGTTTCATCAGGACAAGGTGGTTCCTCAGCTGACCTTTCAGAGTTAATCGGTTCAAACCTCTCCTGATGAAAGGAGCCGTTTAGGTCCTGTCCATCTGGACCCACGTTTCCATGTTCATCTTTAGAAAGCTCCTCCCATTGTACTTGCTCTTCAGGGACCTTTGCCAGCTGACAGGCATCCTCTTCTGGTGCAAGACTTTTTGAATCTCCTTTACAATTTATAATCAAGAGTTCATGAAGCTCCTTTAAGGCTGATGCTAAAGACAAAGATGGCTCTTCTGCGGATGCCGCTGGATCGGTGTGTAGTTGACAAATGCCAGAGGAGGAAGAGCTCTTCTCAGCCACCGAGTTAGAGAACTCATTACACATTCCAGTCATTTCAACGTTGCTTTCAGGCGACAGTAAATCACTAGCGGAAAATGGATTACTCAAAGGTTCAGACAAAGAAGATTCCTGCTTTGATGATTCCATCTCCATCAAAGGACAGTCGATATTCAGACCAGATGCACTAATGTTCTCCGTTTGGGCACTCTGTTCCCTTGACAAGCCACGCACTTCAGTTGTAGGCTGCTCACCTACGTCTATTTCCATGAAGGTTTCCGTAAGCGTACAGCTACAGGATGCTGACATTTGGGCATTTTCTCTCTCAAGTGAAAGCCCTACCTTCTCCAGTCCGTGTCCTCTTTTCTCAGCAAGAGAGTCAGCAAGGGATTCTGGCTGAATGTTTGTAAGGCCCTGCTCCCCCAGAGCAGGTAACTCAAGGCCACCAATGTTACAAGGATACTCTGGGTCAGTTGGTTCATTCTGCTTCTCCAGATGTCGTTCATTTACTGGTTCGTATCTCTGCAGATGTAAAGGAAGCTCATTCATTTGGTTCAATTCCAGTTGTTCTGAAGGCAGAGGTAACGCTGAAACTGTCTGCTGTGCACACATACTGGTGTCAGGCATGTCTTCCCTTGTCACCTCTAGAGGAGATTCCAGATCGTGGCTGCGTGCTTTCGTATTCTTTTCCTTTAGACTATCAGCAGCAGCGGTTTTTTCAAGTGTATTTTGTGACGAGATATTAGGACCATGACAAGCCGCTTCTCCTGTCTGCTGGTCATTGTCTGCTGAAGAAGCATGGTCAGCAAGACTGTGTAACAGATGAGAATGGTCTTTTTCTGGGGTAATCTGGCATTCAGCTGAAGACTCCAAAGACTTCACAGCTCCAGGATCAATTTTCTCTGCTAGGCTAGATTTGTGTGAGCCAGCTGAAGCAGGGGCAGAGACAGAGCGGTCAAGTAACTGATTTCTGGGATTACAGATCTTGGAACTTAGTCCTGAAGAATGGACTGGATTTTTCAATCCATCAGAAGTTGGTAATGATGGCATTTCCAGTGAGGTAGTTTCTTTATCACTATTCTCTATACACGGAAAGAAGAAGAAATAGAGTGTATGAGAGCCAGTACATTTTCACATGTCTATACCTCTGGAATACAAGCATCTCAGTTCTGTATGCCATTTCAATGTGATAATAACTGTTCACCTGAACTGTTGCTCTCGTGAATATATTGTTAGCCACTGCGAACCAATTTGATGTTACAGCCCTTCCAAAGCTCTCTGTAAATTAAATAATAACTGCAAATTCGGTAACTAAATTCCAGTTACAGGCGCTATACAACTGGTATATGTGGCAGATAAAGAAAGCTAGCTTGACGTCCAGACCCCAGAGCAGTTGCAATATTCACAATTAGAAAAGACATTTAAACTTGTAAAGCAAGCAAATATAATCTTAAGTCTGAGAAAAGCACGAAACATCATAACCCTTTTTTTTAGTTACTTTTCAGAACAGAAGCAAGCTTAAAAAAATTAAAGATACCCTCCCGCCTTCAAGTCCTCCTCCTGGAAAAAAGGTAAACAGATCCACTTCAACGGGATAATTGCCCAGAGTATTTTGGCGGCTTAGCTTGCATGTTAACTCAATGGTAAATGAAAGCGTAAGTGCAGCTTTGAAAGGTTTATAACTTTTTTGGTTTTTTTACAGTAACGCTCCCTCCATTTCTACTGTTATGTGTCTTCAGAATCATAATCCACGAAGACCCTGCTGTGGTCTTGCCTGGGTATCACCGTAGATCCAAAATACTACTGAAGAAAAATATGAGAGAGCTATGTATAGCCTCTGCTTAATATATTTGTTGCTGTTTCTCAGAGAAAATGATGGTAAAAAGCAAGCTGTTTAGAATTCAGTAACCACTCTCCATCAAAGGAGAACAATTTTGAAGTAGGTTAAATTATGGTCCTAAATTATATGACCCTCTTTAAACACCATTTCTTTACGTTCATTCCATATTTTTCCTGTCCAATTCAATGATGATATCTGTGGTTATGGAGTGAGGTGTGCAGCTGTTAATTGGCCTCTGAGCCAAGTCAAATGAGCTTTAGCACATCTGTTTCATGGTGATATATATATTAACAACTTGCTTATTTTTGCTTTGATTACAGAATCCAAAAGGACCTCCGAGAAGCCCTTGTTGCACCAATACAAAAAGGCCATGTACCATTAAAGCAAACAGATATTAACTTCTGAATCAGGTGGTTAAAATACAGTGCATTGAATAGTAATATTCTTTTGATAGAGGGTAAGATTCAAGGTGTAACAGAATAGCATGAACACAATTTAGCTGTGTCCAAGTCACTTCAAATTAGTGAGACAGCTTTGTATTAATAGACTGCTAGGGCAAGAGTTTATATACCACTCACCCTTTCATAAAACATGACGTCCTTAAAATTGGTCTCTGCTTGTTAGTTAACTCTGCACATGCAGCCATTGCAGGCTAAGTCATGCCCCTCTGATTGGGCTAAGGAGAGCTTAATATAACTATTTCCCTAATTCTTTATTTTTCTTTTTATCTTCTTGTCAGATGGGGCCCAATCAATCGGTGACAATGGGAGATGCATACATGACTCGCTATTACCATCTTGTTTTAAAAACCCAGAAGTAATGCATGTGCAACAGCACAGTAGTGTTTCAATTCAAGAGATTCACATTCAAGTCAGGCAAACAGCAGTGGAAGGGTCTCATTTTAATCCTGGTCTGTGCACTTCCCTAGAGCACTCTGCAGTTCAAGGTGCTGGCAACCTCGGCTCAGAAAAAAGCATGGGTTCCACCCATCAGAGGTGCTGGGAGTAAGAAATGAAATGTACTTGGAGAGTGGGGTAGGGAAGCTCACACAATTGAGTCTCTCCTTTTTGTGAGCAAATCATTCAAATATTTAAGTGAGAAAAATGCACAGTACAGATAGGTTGCATCTACATCACATGCAGCAGAATGTTCTTCCACATGGGAAAGCGAAGGAGCGGACACCTTTATATTACGTAGGGCTTTCCCTAGCACTGCTTAAGGTGAGGAAATCCCTGTTGCTGGCAGCGTGAAGATTGCAGAAAAAGCTCAGAAACGGATGGCTATAAATACCTGGTCTGTGGCCCACTCCAGCTGCAGTAAACACACACTACATGCATCAAGGCTTCTGACGCTCTGTTTGGATTAGGAAACAAACACACCAAACTTGCATTAGCATTCAAAGCACACAACATGCATGGTTATAAGTCCTGCAACTTCTCTCCGCTTCCCCCAACCTTCCACCAAGACAGGGCTCTGAACAGTAGGTGCTCCTTGGATTCACTTCCTTCCAGAAGAAATTCTGCTGGCCTTTCCGATAAACGGTCCATACATTTAGATGTTTTGCGGTCATAATAAAAAGGAACTGCTCTTCACTCGAGTTAAGGCTTGCCCTGTGCTATCTACATTTGTTCTGTTCAGTGCGTAGCTGAAACTATACATGTGTTTAGCAGTATGCTAGCTCACTGGGCATACTGTTGGAGATGAACAGAAGCAACTTTTCCAGAAAGCTGATGCTAAAATTAAGGATGGTATCACAGTTCCTGGATTCTCTACCCCTTGGTAAGTCAAGTTTGCTTGTTGCCCTTACGCAGATGGTGGCATCAGCTTCGCAATGTTAGGGAGGGTTAAAGGTTCCAAGTCATTTAAAATCCAAAAATAAAACGCACTAGAGAAACCCTGAAAAAAGGGGCTACAAACAAGAGTGTGAGTGCCGAGAGTGTGATGACTCAAGGCAACTTTCACACAGGAAAGGGAGGATGGAGATAACGAACTGCAGATCTTCTGATCACACAACCGTTTCTGTTCATCAGCAGAGACGTTTTAACAAACAAAGGCTGCGTTCATTTGGCTTTGCTGATATCCAAATTGCTAGCATGGCTTCTGCGTGCCAGTAGGTGCCCTGGCACAAGACGCCTTTAGACTCTGCTTTCTCCAACCTTCCTATTTCCAACCAGCTACCCTAATTTGTTGTTTCTGCCTGTGCATAGTTCTCAAAACTCAGTGGCCTTTAAAAGCCTGCCAGAGCAACTGAGGTAACATACTGAATCATTTTGCTTCATTTAAATTCTTCCTTTTTTTTTTTTTGTATACGACTGGGTAAAGCTGACTAACCACGTTCCTGTGACTTGCAACTGAGACTTGCCTGGAAGTTTACTGTAATAGGAAGTCTTTTCTTTTTATTTGTCTTCTCAAGTACCTGTCTCCATTATTTGCCATTTAGACCAAGCGATGTGCCGCAGGCCAGAGCACTGAGTTTCTAAAGGATGCTCCTCTGGATAAAAATAAGAACAGATGCCTTGGGCCATCCTGTTTATCCATAAAGACTCCAGACATCCAGACTGCCAGGCTTTTGTAGGGAGAGCAATAAGGCTAGTGGAACAGAATGTGATTAACACAGGAGGGATTCCTGTCTCTCCAACTGCTATGCTATGCTCATACGCCTGGCTGCAGGGCACAGCTCTTAGAAGGGGAAAAGGAAAGTCCTCCGATGCAGTGGAAATGTACTTTGTTCACATGGAATCAGTACTAAGGGTCTGATCAGTCAAATACATCAGAGCACTGTGGCCACTTTGACAGCAAAAGTAGCTGATGTCCTGCCAAATGCACTTGCTTATGATCCATCAAGGAACTATACCACAAGAGACAGGGCACAAGGATTTGTTCTATTGATTTATTTGATAGCACTAGACGACTAACAATGGGAATGTGCTAGCCTCAGTATAAAGTGCACCCCTTTTGTCCCTAGGCTGGACAAAATAAGTGCTGCATCTGTTGCAGCACTGCCTATATACAAAGGCTTCCTGGATGCAAGGAAAGCGCTACATAAACTATTTCTCTATGCTTACTGTTGAATCCAACTGTAGCTTTTCTGTCAGTCTACTAAGATCTTGGATCACCGGAAGTTCAAATGACCCGAGGTGACAAGCCACTGCATGTTGTCAGAAAAGAAAAAAAATCCTCACAGAGTAGTGGAGAGGACAGGAGGATCTGGGACAAACTGATATTGCTGTACATATAGGACAGCAGCAGGATGACACCCTGACCCTATCTGCCTTTTTACAGGCAGTTAGATGCTCATCTGTCAGCTCAACTGCAAACCTTTCCAAAAGGGTTGAATAAGGCTCAGGACTAATTCACGTGTATTTAAATTGGAACTTTAATTATCTAATGATGTACACAGAGATGTCTAGTATAGCATGAACGAAAAGGCAATGAAAATTCAAACAAACAGCTACAAAAGGGCACAGGTAGTTCTGCGGGGAGCTGAGTCACTTGTGGCTGAACTAAATTCTCTCTCTCTTCTTCCAGGTTCTATGACTTGGTTTTCTTGGTACCATCTAGATGCAGCTAATATTTTGGAAGGGAGGAAGATGGTGCAAAAGTTAATATTCTGACAACTCAGTATATGGCTAACAATTGCCTGTAAGGTTGAGCTTTATGACATTTATGACATATCTAAGACTCAATTTAAAAAAATCCTCAAAACAAGACCTACCTTTCTTAGTTATGTAACGCAGTTAGTTAGCTGTGTACTCATACCTGTGTTAGAGAATTTACAAAAGCAGTGGGTAAACTAGAGTTAGCTAGCTCTGTTCTAAACCCCTTAAGTCACCAACCTTGGTTTAGGACTGAACTTTTATACTTGGTATCAACACAACAGTGGAGACATTTGATAATTAACTATTAGGCCTTTTTGAATTGTATTAAAGAATTCTAAAGCATTTTGGTGCTAACAATTTTCACATATTTTTAGCATGCAACTCCAGTGGTTTAATTTTAAAAGCACAAGCTTTTCAATTTGAAGTCCTTCAGTTCAAGGTTCAGATAAAATGAAACCCAGGTTTAGAGCATCTTTAGTTTTTGCAAAGAAACCACCTGTTCGGTAAAACCTTGAAAACTGAACTTGCTTTCACCTGCCTCTAAAAATGCTAGTGAAAAATAAATTAAGATTATAACTTTTTTTTTTTTGCAAGTAATATCAGTGAAAGAGTCTGTCAGAGATTGCTAGTAGCAAAGTTGGATGCCAGGCAACAGTCTGTGTCCATATCTACTTTTCTGTAAATTTAAAAATCAGTAAAAAGCAAATTCATATTTGACTTAAATAGTTAAGGAAGCAGTAACCATTCCTGTTGATTCCCTGAAGCTAACAATTCATAATACAGGCTTTACTGCAGAGAATGTCTTCACCCACTTAAATATCCTATGTAGATGGTCCCTACAGACAGAAGGAAAGTGATCCAAGGGGCAAATCATTATAGCTCTATGGTGCCCCCTAATACAAGTAACCCAGTTTTAGAAAGCAGTGATTTCTTACTCTTTAGAATATAACAAAAATTACAGGATGAGGATGGGCTTGATTAATGGAGAAATGCAGTGCAATAAGCAATTCTGGCAACTGCATTTTAGCCCAAACAAGAAGAAATCTCTAGAAAGTTAGATGGTATTTTAAAATATGGTATGACTCATAACCTTTGTGCCACCAAATTTAGCAAGATTCAGCAAGATTGTAAAGCTTAAAAATGGCCTAAAGGGTCATGGGTAAAGGGATAACTAGAATTTTTCCCTGCTATTTTTTTTTTTTTTAACCTTAAATGTATCTGGAAGAAAAAGGCTCATTGGCCTTGATTTGATTTTGTTAAAGGATATTTTGGAGGTCTAATGGAAGAGTATTATGAACGGTAAAGTTAACTGAAGGGGTGAGGCTTCTGAGTCCTTGGGATGTGGACAAACGTAACACTTATACTGGTAATACGTGATAGTGGTATAATCTGTCATAACTATTACGTTTGCACACTCTCATCAGGTATAAGTGTAGTAAACTCTTTTAACTTTTAACCTGTAACTGATTGTTAGTCAGTTCAATTTAGCTCACTTCTTTTGTTACGGAAGACAAAATAATTGCATCATAATAGCTGATGTGCATGCCATCAGCTATTCTCCCCTTTTAAAGCAGCTGAAAATTACGTTTGTCCACAGCCTTTTAGATTTCTTTTATTCAGAAGGTGCCTCAGGACAGTTAAGGAAGAGGAGGTAAGAAAACAAGAGTGAAGCTTTAATCAGTCTGGCTTGCAGCTATGCCTCCTTCTCCAAGTGTGACTATTTCACCAATTCTCCAGTCTAGACAGGGCCTGACTTTGCACTCGCAAGGCTTCTCTATAAGTTGCATAGCAGCCAAAAGTTGGACAAGCCAATTATTTTCCCTTTTATGGTCCCTATTAATGCTGATGTATTATATTAGAATACAGAAAATGCAGCTGCTCATTTAAATGAGTAGATGACATTTTCACAGTTGCTAGAAGGGAAATTCAATTCCTCTAAAAATATTTCTACTTCCATTGTGACAGCGGGCAGCACCATTCAGTGAAGAAAAACTGAAGCAATACCAGGTATGTCTAAAAACAATTTGATAAATGGTGCACTTCTGTGGTTGCAGGGCAAATCTAGCAAGTGAAGCCTTTGTAACTACTCACTATAGTTTTCCTAGAATATTTTGTAGGCTGTGGCTGGATTCCACATTCCCTCTCACCAATTAAAATAGCTAAAGTTTCACTTGAAATTTCACTTAACAGAAATGAAATGTCCTTTATCATTAGTTAAAATCCTGACTAAGGTTAATGAACTGTGGAGGCAGTTGTTCACTTCTCAAGACCAAGAAGGCAATTTTGGGAGGAAAGGGAAGAGCTATTAATCAGTCACAAGGCAAGCTTGTGAGTACAGCACAGCACCCCACAGGCATGCAATCTTCATGAAGACAGATTTTACTTGGATATCCCAAAGAAGACAGTGCAGCAATCAGACTGTGCAAGAAAAGATCACGTCTCCACGGTTTAATATTGATGTTACATTCAGTGTACTAAGTCAATAAAAATGAGGAGCCATTTGGTGACAGAAGAGAGCGCTCCTCACATGCTGCTGATAGCACTATGAAGATAGTTTCTCTGATTTGGCTCCCTATGGTACCTGCTTCCTCTACGGATTTCTGTAGCGCTTCTGCCAGTTCTTGGTCTGCGATCTCATCTGGCCGCATGTCCTCTCTCCCTGCCCCATACGCCAATCTAGCGCACTCCGGGAGCTCTCCCTCTGGAAGGAAAGGCGTCTGCGAGCCAGTGGTGCCAATCACTAGGACATTCTTCTTGAGATCAATGGAACACTGCGAAAGAATCAAGACACCAAATGCCTGCGTAAGAGTCAGTCGGCATAAGAGCAACCAGCTAAACAGTACATTTCCTAATGCAGAGAGACAACTCGCGCTTACAGTAAATAGCTGAGGAGCAGACTCCTAGTAAGTGACCACCCTACATATGCTCAGAAATATTTGAGCAGCCCATGCCTTCAACATACCTAACACTTCTTTCAGTTGCACTTATTTGCTGCTTCTACTACTCTTCAGCCCTTCTAAATTGAAGCAAAGGAACTGTTCCAGCTGTTAGGGAAGGCCCTACAAGTGACTGCATTTTAAACTGCTCAGTTACAAAGCTCTGAAGGCACCAGATTTCAAAGCAAAGAACTTAAGGCACAAAGGACTTACAAACTATACAAGGTATGTTTGCTTCTCCTGCCACCATACAAAAACCATCTGTTGCCATCTTTCTCCAGAATATCCTAGTCCTCCAAAATTCCTAAGGATGGCAACGATCTGGCACGTAGTGCTTTTCATCACGAAAGATCCAGGGGCCATTCCAAAATAAGCACCAATGGCTTCAGTTACCTGATGTCTCTTAAGCATATCCAGTCCTAAAAGCATATCCATTGGCTGTTCTTCAAGGATCGAGAAAGAGCATGGGAGGAAATCCCCTTCAATCTGAACCTGAGCTGAAATGCAGACAGAAAATAAAACAAACATTATATATTGACTACCCTCCAGTCTCAAGAAGTGCCCAAGACCTGCAGCACAAGGACTCTGCTGTCTGCGATTTGCTCCCCCACACAAAGATACAAAATCAGAGAACAGAGCTAAAAGGGTGCTCAGGTCGTCCAGTCCAACCCCCTGTGCTCACAGCAAGATCATCCCTGGCTAAACCAGCCAAGCGTTTGTCTAACCTCCAGCCAAGTGTTTGGTTAATCTCCTCCTGCACACTCCAAACATGGAGATTCTCCAGCCTCCCCAGGTAATCTATTTCAGCGCTTAACTACGTTATAGCTAGAAAGTTATTTCTAATATTCAACCTAAATTGTTGCAATTTAAGACCATTATTTCATGTCCTGTCCCTTGTGGCAATAGAGAACAGAGAAACATCCATTTTATTACCCCCTTCAGGTATTTGAAGACTTCTCCAATTCCATTTGTCTTTTCTCTAGACTAAATAATCCCTGTTCTTCCAACCAGTTCTCAAGTCTCCTAGACTGTTAATCATTTTTGTTGTTTTCCATGGGATTCTTCCCAATTTGTCTACATCTCCATTTGTCTATTGAGGAGCCAAGAGAGCAGTCCAGGGGAGGCCTCACTAGTTTAGACTGAAAGAATCACTCCTCTCGACTTGCAGATGACACTCCTGTTAATACAACCCAACAGGCTATTTGGTCTTGTTTTGTAATGAGTAAAGTGTTGACTCATTCAGCTTGTGATCCCATACAACTGCCAGGTCCTTTTCTGCAGTAGTGAGGCCTGATGACCAGCTGTCCCCTTACTTATATTTGTGGACACAATTGTTACAACCCAGATGCAGGACTCTGCACTTGCTCTTACTGAATTTCTTTCAATGTCAGATCTCTTCTCCAGTTTTCAAGGTTACTCTGAATCCAAATCCTTTCTAATATTTTCCCTCTTATTTTCAGAGTTGACCAGATTTTGCAGTCTAAGACACACTGCACATCTAGCCCCTCACGCTACAGCTAAAGACCCTCCATGCACTGCAGCAGAGTGCAAATCTGTGAATTAAAATGGTGAAACAAAGGTCAAACAAGGACAGCTGTTCCCTCATTTTTAAAAAAACTTGTGCAAGAATAGAGAGGTCTTAAAGTGCTCTCCTCATTAGGGTATACAAAACATTCAGCTGCCCTGGAATTCTCCCCTGAACAATTCACATTGCCTGCTAACTCCACCCTGATCCCAAAGTGCAAAGAATAAAGTTGTTTTACATGAATAACCTTGATTCCCGATTCATTGTTTCTCAGAATTTCCTGGGAACTCTAGACCAACCAGAATTAAGGTGTTCAGAACAAATTATAAAAATGATGTCGGGTACGAAGGCTATAGCACCTACAAGTTGGTGATGAATTCTGACCCCTCCTCACGGCAGTCCCTGAAGTCCAAAGGCAGACTCTTTGGTGCCGAGCAGAACGACAGACACAATAATGAAGGGACCACGACAGTTCAAACTGTGCAAAGAAACAGACCTGTTGAGCCATTACTTACCAAGGTGCACCCTGCCAATGATTTTCTGTGTGCCAACACCCTTTGCAATTCCTGCCCACCGCCGGTCTACTAGCCTCATTATGTTACACCTTTCAGCACAAGCTTGGCTCATAATGGTCATCTGGGCACCTACCAGAGACAAGAGGAATGAGTGATGTTAAAACAGCAAAGGGGTCAGTGGAAAGTCTTACTCACTTTCAGTGCAGACAGTTTAATCTAACACTCAGGGGGACCAAGGGCTGCATCAGGAAATCACATGGCATAAAGGTTGTTTGTTTTGTTTTTTTACAATACCACTGCTTTCTATTGACTGTATATAAATGCACAATCCATGGCTGAAGGTCTTTATTGTTATGGAGTCACGATAATCCTGAATGCTTACATTTTGAGAACAATGGATGAAAAGAGCTGTGCTACAGAGGAAAGCAAATCGCAAATTCATAGGTAGGGAAACTGAGGCCCATAGGTGGAGTGTACTGTCCAAAGCTGTAGGAGGAGAGCAGCAAAATTATGATCAGAAGCTAGAAATTCTCACTCCCAAGTTATTTGTTTTACCCACTAGATTGCACTAACTCCCAAATCAATCCCAATGCATTTTCAGTTCAGGGGAATAATACCAAAAGAGCCAATTCCAACTTTAACTGGATTCTTTTAAATCTTGTAACATTCATACGGGGAGGGAATGATGTAAATGGCCTTACTGTGGGAGATCATGATCTCCCTTAAAAAACCCAAGGGGGTGGGGGATGAGATAATAGAGAAATATCTACAATAGGGAATAGTCACCTGAGTCAACAAAAGCTTTCACTGGATGTCCATTGACTTTGCAGTTGATATAGAGCATCACCACTTGGCCAAAGCTCTCTGGGGCCTCTTCCATGGCTATCGTCATATTCTCTTCAATATTTTGTTGCCTGAATTTAATGAAAACCAGACATGGAAATCATGGCTTCCATGAGCAGAATGCACGTCTTTATTAGCTTCCTTTCTCCAAAGGTTTACTAACAGACTTGTCAACTTGTCACTCTCCTCTAGGAGAAACCAACTTTTGAACAGCTTGTGAAAGGACAACTTCATCAGTTAAACAGAGCTTAATGAGCAGAAGGACCACTACAAACAATCTTGCCTAATCCCGATCTTTCAGGTTGCTGCCAAGCAAGAAGGAAAGATTGTTCTTTGTAGTGCCTTCAATTAACACAGGTAACAGGAGATAGTACAGAGAAAGTTGTTAGCTGCATTTAGTACCTGGGAGACCTGCAACTGCCTGCTTCCCATTCACAACTAAAACTTGGCACTACAAAATTAACAAAAAGAACTAGAGGGCAAGAAACAGCATATTTATTAATCATGCTACAGCACAGCACTAAGGGCATGAGGTGAAGGTCTTGCCAGTAGCTACATACAATGCTGAGAGTCCACACAATAGCACTGTATCAAAACCCTTCCAACAACACTGCAGAACTTTCTTGCCTTTTGCAAGCATCAGGATGGGAAAAGGTTAAATAAAAGTGTGGTGCATGCAGCAACACAGCCACACATCCTCTCTATACATTTAAAGCTACAAAAGGAATGCAGAGCTAAGCTAAATCCAAATGCAGCTCAGTCCCTACAGAAGCAGCCTTGAGCATGATGGGAATCTGCAGCTATCTTGTTTGAAATAGCCCCTCTATGAATATAAAAAGATTGCCTGTAAAAAGAGAGTTTCCCTTTTGCACTGGTATGGGGGGAAGAGGGGCAATATTCCAAGCTTTTCTCCTGCCCTTCCTCTGCTTTGAGATGAGCTTTCCTCTGCCATGGGAAGGCTGCTTGCAATTCCCTTTGGAGGCAATCACTGATGTACCATGCACCTATTAAACGGTATCACTGGGGAAAAAAAATAAGCAATGCTGCTTGGAAACTGAGGGCTGACTCCTGAAAAAACAGCATGCTGCCCAGCTGCCAGGCTCCCGTGGCTTCAATTACTCATGAGACAGTTCAAAGCAAACTAAATCAGCCTCTTTCAATAGACAGGGCTGAGGCAGTCAAGAACAAGCAGCATATGCAAGTGGCAGAGATTTAGTGTCAGTTTGATTGCTGCCACCACACTTGTGCTTTCTTGCTTTCCCCCCCTCGTTTCAAAGGTGGTACAAAGTGTGGGTGTAAGGGAGGGAGTCGCAAGGTTTGCCTTTTTTAAAGAACCACTTTTCTGATGGTGACCACGCTTCAATTTTCTAACCAACCACAGGCGCAACATATAGAGAGAAACAGAGTGAATGCCACCCCCTCCCCCGCCACCGCCATGAAGCCAGATCAGTAGCAGCACGTGACACTGCCACACAGGAGACTCAGGAGGAGTCGGGGGTTAAGTTCACAAGTCCCAGAGCTCAGTTTTGAGGAGAACCAATATATTCTACGCAGTTAAATTCCAGGTCTCCATGGAAATGGGTAAGCAGAAGTCCTCTCTACTAGCTAGGTCATGGAGCCACACTTCACAATAGAAAGAGCACACTGAAAAAATACAGATGACAACTGGGGAGGGAGGGAGAGAATTGCAACTCCCACAGAGGAAATGACCCATATTGATACAGTTAGGGCAGATTAACCTAACATCACCAAAAGAACTGGGAGTCAATAGAGGAAGAAAAAGATTCATTCACCTTCCCTTTTGGTTCCAACTAGACCCCCAACTGCTTTTTCACTTGGAACAGAGTCTCATAAACAGTTCTCCCTTGGGCTTAGGTTTGCTACCTTATATCTTCTTCTATCTTGGCCTGAGCCTCTAGATCAAAAGGGTCAGCTGAAAACAGACGGATCCTTTCCTGCTCCCGCCGGGCTCGATCCTGCTGCTGCTCCACAAGCACCTTGGTAAACTTCTCTGCAATAACAAAAACAGACGTACCGACAATGGTTAGACGTGCAAATATCCTTTCCTGGAAACTGCTCTTAGAAAAACAAAAAACTCCATGGTTAAACTTCTGATGTAGAAGTGCCTTTTTAAAGAGCAGGCAACAGACAAGTGCAAAGCCAACAGTGCCTTCAGCATCAGGCTTTATTTCAGGGTTACCTGTAAGACCACTCAGGATGGACCGAATCTTTCGGATCGCCCATTTGGTCACTCAAGTATCCCCCCTAAGCAGGGATTCAACAGGACTGAAGTACTTCACAATGGGCCTGATGCCCAACAGACTATACAGATACACAACCAAAACTTGTCGGGTTCCGAGTGAACTGAAGTTACCCTGTGCATACCTTTCCTTTGCCAGCAAATGAGTTTTTAAATGTGAAGGCACCATGACAGGTAAAACAAAGGGCTGCAATTAACACATGTTTTCATTGCCTGACTGTGGCAAAAGCTGCTTAGGGAGCTCTTAGAAGAACAGCTGCTAAAGCAGCAAGCTATACCTAAAGCAGATATTACGAATCCAGCATTTGTATTCAAAGCTTGCAGCCTGAACATCAGTTCTTCATCAGTTCTTAGAAAAATCCTCAGCCAAAATTTGTTTTCCAATTAAGAAAAACTGAACATGAACACTAACTGAAACAGCAACCCATTACTTATTGATCCCACAACACTTTTTAAAAGGGGGCATCACTGCACTTATTTTATATGCATAGGGAAACTGAGCGGCAAAATTACGCAGTCCACCCAGAGCCTCAGTACCTCACTGGTACAGCCAGGAACACAACCCAGATCCCTTAACTCTCAGTATGGTGCTCTGGCCTTTTGATCAGCCTGCCAACAGCACTGGATGTTCCACCAAAAAGATACCAACAGACAACGGGCCGGAGATTAAATGTGCGCAAGAGCAAAGTCAAAACTCTAAGACTCTCAGGCCAGGCTTCGCGCATCAACCCTGTTTTAAAACCAAATAATGGAGGCCAAGATGTAAAAATCAGAGTTCCTAACATTAAATGCTGGAACCTGCATTTAAAAGCTGCTGCTAGGTTGGTTAGATCATATGTTTAGTGACATAATATTCAGGCACCCAGCCTTAATTTTTACTCCTTACATTTCCAATAGGTCTTGGAAATCAATGCAGTTCTGAATGTACGGTACCAGGGCTTTCACGTCAGTAAATGGAGTTCCTGGCCTTGAAGACTCTGATATACTCAGCAAGAACCCAGACATGTTTTGATCTCCCTAACCTGGCCTCACAAGCTATATAGTTGATGCCTTCTGATGCACTATAATGTACTCAGCACCGTCACATAGCAAGCTTCAGTGCACGTATTTTGGGCCCTGTAATGAAAGCAGTTCTGGATCTGTGCCCAAATATTGTTGGGTAACAACACAACATGATAAATTCTAACAGTGTGACCAGTAAACCCACCCTTTCTGATCACAGTGCTGCAGCGACTTTGAACTAAGTGTACAGCAGGAGGGGGGTTCACCAGATGAAGAAGGGCAGATGAGCTACTTCAGGGCCCTTGTTATGAACACTGTATACACTTAGGTTCAGTCCTCTATTCCTTGTGCCAGCATCACCCGGCTCCAACGAAGGTTCACGCAGAACGAAGACTATAACCTCTCAAGACCCCCTTGTACTAGGAACTGAAGTATACAAGCAGTGAGGTCCCAGGCAAGCTACTCCGTGGCCAACAGACAAGAGCAGCTTTTGGGAGCCCTCTAAACCCCTGCACCAGGCTGATGTCCTGCTGCTCCAGCCCTGAGTGGCTCTGGCCTGGCACAGAAACGAGGGTGTTATTTTCTTTGCACCCAGAGCCTGACCCAGCATTAAACCCAAGGAGCCAGGTTCACACTAATGATTTTTCCACTTCAGGACATGGTGTCTTCCACCTGACCCCTCAAACCTGTACGATTTGACCCCTGGTACTTAGCACTTCTTCAGAAACTAAACAGGCCATGTCCTTGTATACAGATTCATAACCATGAGAAAGGCTCCTCATTGCAGAGCCCCATAAACATGTAGGCACATTAAAACATTTTCTTTAAGGTATGGTGCTTAAGGCTCTTGCACAAGCCGTCCCCAGCAGCTGCCAATGCAGACTGAGCAGTGCTCTGGGTGCTTGAACTATTGTGCCAGTCTCTCTCCAACCCAACCTTGCCCTCGTAAGTATTGTGCAAGATGCACCAGGCACTTAAAAACCTGGGCCCATCCTCCTGGGCTGCTGCCAGCATCACAACAAGTACACGCTGCCTAGGTTCCAGCTGCTTGAAGGCGCATTCAATCGCCATCCTGCAGCTGCTTAGATAAACCACTCTTTTATGCTATCAAGGTACGCAGCAGGTGGCTTCCAAAGCCACAGGCAACAGTGGGTAGGCACGGCTCTGGAGTATCAGCACATGGAGGCTCACGCTGTTTCTCTCTGCTCTGTAGGCAAAGCTCCCTGTCCTAGTCAGGGAAAAGGAGCAGGAATTGATGAATCTTCTTGTATCACACACTTTTCCAGCTACCCAGCATTAGTGTTGGTGAATCTCCCATAGTTGGCAAGCAGGGGAAATCAGGAGGAAAAAATGTTTCCTGTTTGTTTGTTTTTTGAGGCTGCCCAGTTATTTCTCCAAGGTTTTGTAGCAGGAGCAAGGAATGGGAATGTGCCTTCCACCTCTCCCTCCAATGCAGCTGCTAAATGACACACAACACCTTCTATATCAGTGGTTCTCAGCCTCACTGGACATGAGGCACCCTCCATAACTTCTGTCAATTGAGTGGCACCTCATTTCAAAAGCTAATTTATATGTTACAGTGCTCACCTCCTTGCAGAGGGACTGGGCTCTGGGGGTAGGGGATCAGTAGGCAGGGACAAGCCTGAGCCTGCGCTTACCTGCTCATCTCCTCGCACCTCAAAGCACCCTGGTTAAGAATTGTTCTTCTATAGGGGACGGTACCTTTTACAGTGGGGCATGCCTCACATGACAGTAACAGATCTGTCCACACTTACAGACAGCTACTGCCACAGACAAGCCTCATGTGGATCATCTCCCTATTCACCTTTGGGACTACCTCTGCACACTGTTCCAGCACAGCGGTCTCTCTCATCTCCGAGTTCTCCAACCACTGCTGGGCAATCCATATCTGCAGCACAGTCTTCTCCCACAAGCTCAGGCCTGTTTCCTGAATCTAAAACTGGCGATCCACAGAGATCAGAGGACAGCCACAGAGCAACCCACCCTTGTCTGTCACCGGCTATCCTTGCCTTTGGTGGCTCACTGTCATCACATGAGATAACAGTGCAGGGGTTCATTAACCACAGCATGGTGCGGCAGGACAGTCTACACTTCACCCTGTGGGTGCTACTCCTGCTGCAGCAGCCTGACAGCTAAGGACTTGCACTGAATTAGACACTCAGCAGCAAGAAGGCACATGCATTACCACAGTCTGAGATCACCGAGATGGACGCAGGCCAAGACGGGATGCGTCCACACCACTGCCCTTCTAGTTTCAAGATGGCTCTGTATCCCTTCAGGAAGAGGACACCAAGAGAACCTCGGATGCTTCTCCCTTTTGCAACTGAGCCACTGCAGCTGCGTTTGAAGCCTTTTGGGAACCCTTCTCCCAGTGTCCCACTGTGCACCGTGGCAGGCATCCCCACTGCACAGACCGCTCTGGCAAGTCACATCCCTGTCCAGGATCTCATTTGTAGCAACTGAACACAGCCTGGGGCTTGTGCCAGACTGCTGCACTGCAGCGTGTTGCAAGTTGATGCCATGAATTTCACCTCCTGCCGCCTCCCTTTTCACATGCCCACGACCCTGCAGTCCAAGCACGCTGCTATCTTAGAAAGGACCCAAAGGCATTTTCAGGTTTTCAAAAAGTTACGTATAAAAATTGAGCAGTTTAAAGGCAGTGCTGCTAAAGAACAATGAGAATAAACACCACTGACCGGCTCCCCAGGTGACACGAGACTGTCAGATTAGGTGACTACCCTTTTCTTTGCTATATTTTTGATGTCCATGCCAGTAGTGATCAAATATTGTTACTATAGCAATGGATGGATTCAAAATGACTTGCTTTCTGGCCAAGTCTTAGCTGGCTGAGGGCCATGGCACAACCTACCAACACAGTTTGCACTAATTGGTATGTTTCTGGGAGTCTCAGTGAAGAGGCCATGGATTGAATGAGTCACAGGAACCGACCTCATCCCCAGACGCAATCCTTCTGACTAACGGGAAAAATACATGAGCAGGGTCAAAGACGAAAAGCTTGCAGGGCTGTTGTTAGTGCTTTTTTCTGTTGTCTGAAGAGAGTAATTCTGCCTTTAGGGATGACACTTCTCACCAGCACTGAAATCATTAAAGCTGCTAGGGCCACTGTGAGCCACCCAGCTGAGGAAATGCCCCAGGCTGCCACTGAATAGAATCCAGCACAGGCAGAAGTTGCAAAGCTGCAGCCTCAACCTTCCCCTAGCTCCAGCTTACCCAGGTCTCCACTGAGCAGGGCCTCTGCCAGAGGTGGGTTGCGTTCTTTCAGCAGGGACAGCTCGTGAGGATTGGCAAGCAACATGTCACGCAATAGTGCTGGATTGTCCAAGCCCTGAGGGAAGGAAGGTGCTTCAGGTGGTGACGAGCGCAGATGCTGTGCTGGTTGCTGAGGCTGCTGAGTTGACATTCCAGGTACTGCAATGCTGCTGAAGTCTATCCTGGGCAGACCTTAGGGAAAAAACGGTTAACAACGCTGTGAACACTTTGTATTTTCAACTCAGCAGCTCAAACCTGTGGAGTGGCAGTGCTGAACACGTGCATGTTTGAACAGGTCCTTTAAACTGCAATTCCTGTCTGAAGACTCCACCATGTCACCATCACATTCAGGTTAGCGGGTTAGGAATACTAACACATATTTATATAAAAATGAGCCGTTCTTTTATCTGGCCCATTTTCTTGAGCACACTTAGCCCTTTGGACTTATTTTTTCCGTAAGATATCTATACCCCACTCTGATTCGCAGAGGGCTTGTAAGGCTGAACTCAGCCTCTATAAGACACTTTGATATTCTCAAATAAAAGACATCAGTCTCCCAGCTAAGGTGCCAAATTCTTTAGAGTCTCAGGTATATCCTTTTATAAAAGGACAAAATCATGATGGGCATCCCTAGTCTTGGTAATTGGGAGGGAGGGGGCATGGGGTGGGTAAGGGAAGGGCTGGAATAGTGGTAACTCAGTTGCATGCTTGGGGTTTGAGGAACCTCTGGACTATCCACTGCATCACATCGCTGGGTCCATTCAGTTCCTCTGCGTATTTGTCACAACGTACATTCAGAACATGAATCGTGCCAGCCTTTTTTGTGCGTCCGAGCAGCATAGACTGCGCATTATCACACCATTATGTAGAATGGGAGAACTGCAGGAAGCCTTATGAAAATGGAGATGCGTTCAAAGCAGCTGCTTTTTTGAACATATTCTTTTGGTCGCTCCCTTCCCCCGCCAAAAACCCAGCAAAATCAGTTAGTCTTTCCCTTGGATTAGAACACTGTAAAGCAGCAAATAAGTCTAGCAATCAAAGAAAAAAAACACCCTAAAAGCAGAACTATTTTGCCTGATAAAGAACAGATGGAAGTTCGGATGTGTGATGAATGCTCATCAAGCACCGAGACAGTGAAATGAAGTGCACTGAGCACAACAGCGCTGTCATTGTACATTAGTACGCTAAATATGAAACTTGGAGCACTCATTTTCTGCCCAAAGCATATTTTTACCACCCACTTACCAATTCCTGGAAGGATGGCTTTACATTTAACATTAACAGACTCCCTTTTTGGTATTAATGCAACAACAAAGTTAAAATATGTCAGTAGATAAAACACCCAGATGATTAAGAGTCACCACTTACAGGTACCAATTTAGCGGAGCTGTTGATACAGGGACAAGAACCATTAGTCTGAGTTAGTCTGACAAGTTTCTCACCTGGAAAATGGCCAGGAGGCCGTGGCTCTACATTTTCCTTCTGTCGTAAAATCACCACATCCCCATCTTTCAAGCCATATGAGGCCAATGATCTGTGGTTGTCAGTTAGAGGCCTTTCTGCATAGACAATCTATACATGGGAAAAAGCAATGAAATAAAGAAAACTTATAGACAATAGAAGGCAGATAAAGCAAAATCCTAAATAATGGTTTTATGTAGAGAAATGAATTTTGCTTCACTCTAAATTTCAAGATGGATCCAGAAGAATTACTGGTAGGAGTGCGATTCCTATCAACGATACAGGCAGTTGTACAGCTCGTGCCCTACGTACCAGACAGGGATCCCAACATTAAGTGCTTACAGCACCACAGAGAATTATGTTTCCAGAAAACCCCCATGGTTTCACAGCATGCAGCATTTCTGAGAAGGGCTGATCAAGGAATACGAGAGCTGAAAATATATACGAGAAGCCTTGGATAGCGCCCAGTGTTCCACACGCTCCCCGCACAGCCATGGTCTGCCTGCCTCCCAAACGCTGATCTCCCTTCCTAGGTCATACCATCAATCAAGCATTTACCTTTATGCATTTCCAGGTCTGTGTTTAACACTGGACAGAACAGGAAAAGAAACAGAAAAGAGCATCACTGGTATTTTGCTCGCACCCTTCGACACGTAGTCATGATTTTCCAAAATAACTCGTTTAAAAAAAAATTGCCATTGACTTAGATCAGTGTTCAGCAGTTTCTGGTTTACTTCATCAACAGAACAGCAATACATGGCCTAGGACTGCTGGGATTTGAGCTCCTAAGGAATTGCTCAATTAAAACATACGATTTGCCCGAGTTCTACTTTAACCACAATCCTAAAAGGCCAGCAGTTCTTACTGGAGGTGGTGCCTTCAAAATCCCAGGAAGTCCATTTCATTTCAAAACACTAAACCTCTGTCTAGCCCATGCTAACACTGAAAGAGCAGTGTGAAGAGCTAAAAGGGTTGATGGATTAAGCACCGCCATTTGGTTTTTAGTGCAATCCCAGCTGAAGTCAAAAATGAAGAAACCTTGGAGGTCTACACCTAGTCCTACTGGGCACATGTTCAAATTTCACAATTACCATGTGCTTTAGCAAGACTGAGTTTCTGCTCCTGAGAAGCCCAGGACTGGATCGACAGGTTTGCTGCAGGTGAAGACCAGCAGCTGTGCACTGGCAGAGTTGTACTGGAGAGCTTCTCCAGAAACTGCCTACCTGTAGCTAACCAGCACCATCACAAAAAAGACAGATCTGCTGCAAAATACAATTCGCAGACACTTCCCAAGCCATTATGTCTGCAAACGTTTTCTGAGATGCCAGAACCCCACTAACTCTCTCTAGTGATGGAGAATACCATCATCAGCTCCTGAGCTCTGTCAAAACAAGCAAAGATGACAAGATCACAAAATAAGCTTTGTTCATTTATCTGACATGTATGGTTTAGCTTCGGTAATTAGCAGTCTTTCACAACATCCCACCGACTGTTCAGTCCCACATTTTATAAATGTAGCAAACAACTACACACTAATGTGAACGAAGGTAAATCGCCAGTATGTATCTAAAATACACCTCTGCATTTTCAGACTGCCTTTGCCATGGGTCTCTGGACTGTTTTGGGGAGCAGTGGTTCCAACAGCCACTCCATCTTCCCTTCCTGGTGGGCTCAGGGACTGTGAGAAGGGCAGTGACTTCAACCACCCTTCAATCCCTTCCACTAACTTGCGAACTGCTAACCCAAGTGCACCAGCCCAATCCAGCATGCGGCTTCCCGCAGGTCCAACAGTTTAGCGGCAGAGCTGTGGCGACATTAACTGCAGCCAGGCTCCAAGAGCTGCAGCAATTAACACTGCCATCACCCCCCGCAAATTTCCAGGCGCATGGGGGGCTTCACAGGCCAGATGACTTGGCTTTGCAGGCTGAATTCAGCCTGCATGCTGTGCTTTGAGCACTCACCGCAGTCACAGGCGATCCCAACATTAAAGCAAAGGTCTCACTCAGTCCAGCTGCCTTTTTTGCTGCTCAAGTGGGAGGTCTTCTCTAATGCAATGAATTTGATTTATTCAGTCAATTTCCTCCTTTCTAGTGGGATACCTGCCCCTCAGCAGAACACCCCTAACCCAGGGTCCTTCTTCAGAAATCCAGCTGGAAACCTGAGAAACCTGCAGAGACTCATCTCAACCCTGAAACAGGAGATCCAGCATTCTTAGAAAGTCTGACCTACGAATATCAAAAGCAACAGAGCTCGTTACTTGCCCATTGTCTTTCCCCCGCAGATGAGGCACTGGAGTGACCGCTTGTCAATACAGGGCAGTTCTTAACAGAGCTGGTCAGACTAACACCCAGTCTGACCCAAATGGAGTAAGCTGGGTGACTAAACAACTTAAGGCACGTCTTGATACAGGGCTACAGAGAAACAGCTGCAGGCAGAGCCTGACCCCAAGCAACTGGCTGTCATGCCACAAGGATCCGCTTCAGGGTCTCCAACAGGAGGCATCATGCCCATTAACACAGAGTACCTATACCTTCACCTCTTTGGCAGGCACTGATTTAAGAGGTGAGAGTGCCTGGAAGTGTCCTAAGAGACTGCAGTGTTGATGCCAGATACAAAACCGTAGCAGGAACAGTGTTCAGCAGAAATCCAGCACCAGATCTGGCTGGTCTAGGGATCTTGGGGCCAGCACAAAGGGCTCCAAATTTGATAAAACACATCAAGATTTTTAAAGTTAAAATGCTTAGTTATATGTGGCTAATTCTTTACCTTCAACACTTTTTATAATCTTAAGTACAAAGACAACTTAGTTCATTTCTTTGATTAAATGCTCTACTCGTAGAATTTCAAATTTTACAGAGTTTTTTTTCTGCTACAAAGTTAATACTGAAAATCTTTATCTATGCAGGAAGAGACAAGTTCAAGGGCCTAGACTCTCAAAACACAAAATTGATGAGCACAGCAAAGCCCATGTTGTACTTGCAACACCTAACACGATGAACGACCCCAACCCATGATAAATAAAATTCTCATTGTTAACACTGATACTATCTTGTCATAAAATAAAATGCTCAATCCCAGAGACCTCAGGGACACTTACTTTGAGAGAGGTCATGATGTCAGACCACTGGGTCTGGGGACCTCAATACCTCTTATGCTGGGCACAGAACCAGTTGGGTAAGCGGCTTGCAAGAATCAACAGCATCAAGTCCTTGGCATCACTTTGTTTTACTTTGGTGGATAAGGGAGCTCTCCAGTAACGGGGTACCAGACCTCTGGCACTGGATTTAGTCAGCATAATAAAGCCAGAGATCTCCGTGACCTCTATACCAGCTGCCCAACTATAACGGTGAGCAGATCTCCAACATCAAAATTAGATTTATAGACTGGCCTCGTGTTTGAGCCTGAAAAGCTTTCTCTGTTAATGGGCAGAGGGCACACTGCTTGCCTTTGTATGTCTGGAGGATGCCCACGCTGCACAAGGAGCTGCCTCTTTTTCATTCCTCACAAGAACAACTGACTGACAGACTTTCTGCTATAAATAAAAAGCCCCAAAATGCAGGAAAAAAAACACAGCCGCAAGAAGGGAAGTGAGGAGGACACAGCATGTGACGTGAGTTCGCTGCATGCTCAGCAGCAACATGAGACTGGTGGTGGGGATCACTCCCGCTTTTAATCTCCCCTCCAGGGATGCGAGGAGAAGGAAGTGGACCCGCGGGCAATGCACACAGTACGGTCACCCTGATGACACAAAGAATAATCAAAGGCTGCTCAAAGAAGAGTATGGAAGCTCTTTGTTCACTGTTAACTCTCATAACAGACACAGGAGAGGCCACCAAGTGTACAAATCTGGGGATGTTAAGATGAACTACTGCTAACATATTCCAGCTCATACTGCAGACCTGAACCATATCCAAAGCAATCAAGAGAGCTGTGATTAAGATGATACAGGACAGATACAAGATTAGAAACTAATGGGAGACTTCTGTCCTACTAAATACACGATTGGCAGCATCAATCTGTATCATATTCCACTGGCCGCCTGTGTCCACTCTTACCCGGCGAGCTATACTTATCCAGAACACATCGGTACGTTACCCATCTGCAAAGCAGAAACGTAACAACAGGCTCTTACTTATACCACTAAGCCTTGTTTGTGGGGAGAGATTCCCAAATGCAGCATCTCGTATAACTAAACACATCACACCCAGTTTGAATTCAGTAATGCTGCTGACAGGGGAAAAAAACCCAAGCTCTGAATAAACCTGACCTGCATGCATACAGCTTAAATGATGGACACGTTGTGCGGACATTCGGGGAGATGCAACATAACTCATTTTTAAAGAGATCTAACCTGCCTTCTTGCTTCGATGGGATCGTGAAACTTTCTGCCTTAACAGCTCAAAGGGCAAATTAAGCATGTAGCAGCTGCTCCGCTCTCCTCCTCTGTAGTCAAAATAACAAAAGTGTGACTAAATAAAATTAGCTTCTCTAGCTTGTAATGTATTAACGATGCAAATTCTGTAAGGCAGCTAAACTGTAAATGGAAAACTCCCCCGAAGGCAGTCAGTGACCACAATCCACCCTCCAGCATTATGAAAAGCTCTGGTTTGGCCAAGAACGTCCTGGAGCAGACTTCTCAATACACTAGGGAATCCTGAAGCCATTTTTTGCCTGGTTACGTGAAAACAATGACAAGAATCTTCCTTTAAACAGAACAAGAGTTATTAACTCCACCCAACAAAGTTGAAACATCTGTTAGCAACCCATTTCCATCACTGGTGTCTCACACTAGGAGCACTCCATCTTGCTGGATACCAGTGTTTCACTGCAATCTAACTATTTTCTAACCTACAAGAGGATTCATTAGATCAGTAGTTCACAGTCCTCTTCCCTATGGTGCTGATGAGACTGGGCTGGGTCCACGGCTTGATTTTTACTCAATTACATGGACTTGTGCAACATCTCTGGCAAGCTAGAGATGGATTTGGAGCAACTCCGGCTCCACGACAGATTAAATCTGATCGGCACTGGTTGGTCCCATCACTGGTTTGGCCTAGTAAAACTGCTGCATGCGTATCTAGGATTGGAAGCCACTGCCATGTGCGACACTCGGGAAACACAAAAATTGATCAAAATCCAAAATAAGACAAGACTTCCTCTCTACTTCCCGCCAGGATACCAATCGGCTTCTGGCTCCAAGCAACTGCAGTCTAGCACATGGATTAGCCACACTTTAGAAATACAGAGAAATACAGTATCAGCACTGCGAGAACTAGAAGTTGGTGCAGCTATGGTACAGCATGATGAGAAGATCAGAGCCCTAAAACCCCAAGGGATGCACTTATGATTATCCCTTTGGGACTGGCACTTAAAACTGTTGAGGAGCTTCAGTTCTCCTTCACCAGAATGTAATCACAAAGCCCAGCAGAAGGGGAGGTCAGCAAATGCTGAGGTGGGGGAAAAAAAGAGGTGGAGAAAATTTTTGTGAAGCCAGAAGCAGCTAGAAAACTCCCATCAGCTCAGTTTGTTCAGATTTCCCTCACCCCCTTTCAAATTCCAGCCAGGTTGATGTATCTATTCGACATGCAAAGAAAACGCAGATCTGTCAAGGATCCACTGGTGACTGGGAGATAGATTTGCTACAAAGGGGCTTTAGAATTAATTGCAGAACCAAAAAAGCCAAGGTACAGATTAGCAATAAGAACAGTGTCTCATGACAGCCTCCTCCACATCCTCGGTTCATTCCCTGCTGCGTAATGGCTTCTATAAATTGTACCTTCCTTGGGCAGGTGATTTTACCTTTAAAGCAATATGCATCTAAAGACTGGAAAAACTGATGAACATCACCAGGATTTGATGAGAACAGGTCACAGAGCAATACAGTTTTTTGTACAGTACAATACAAGCAAATACAGCCCTGCCCTCTAAATTCAGGCTAGAGATTTCCCAGGAAAAACAACAAACTTTACAACTTTTATATAAGATTCTTCATATGAAAGAATGCTCACAGGGGAAAAAACAAAGAGTTAAAATGAAAATGATATACAGATCAGCACACAACAAGGACAGCACGGTGAGGATGGGAGAAGGCAGGAACAGGTCAGACAAGTGAGAGCAGAAGCAAAGGTACTGCCATCAGGATTTGGAGTTAGCCACAGGGTATCTGCAGCCAATATCAATGAAAAGCTATATAATCAAACCAGTCTATCTACAGCAAGGCAGCCGCTCAGAGAAAAACTGTCCCACAAGCGAGCAAGTGAGTGCACGACCACCTATCTTCTTAAAATAGATTTGGAGTTGTCATGTTACTGTGATGTCAGTGCCTGGAGGGACATCTCTGAAAAACAAGAGGTGTTTACACTTCACGCTGTACTTCATGCACCCAAGCCTCCGACTGCACACACGTGTACATTCTCACACGCAGGAGCGTTACAGGGGTCGCTGGCAATAGGAAGGAGAGGGAAACTTGTTATTCAATAACAATACTTGTTACTATCAAATAACAGGCAGGTTATTGAATATCAATACTCACACTCAGCGTAAACTGGGGTCACTGGTAGTAGCATCAGACACTTGAAAACCATCAAGCAAACAGGCTTCCTTGCTCCCTATTAAAAGAAGCATCCAGTGTTTCCACTAAAGGGGATTCAACATAACTTTGATTTTTAAACTTACTTTGGAGCAGTAGTGAGGCCAGTGGCTTGATTCTGTGGCTGTTTGAAATATCGTGTGATTAGCATAAAGCAATACTTTGCATTTATGTGACACATGACACATTCACACACAGCACGTTGGGGAAAGCCAAAGACCTGGAACTGTTAACCACTGCGTAACCAATTCCAACTCATCCGAAGTCAGCAGTGGCTAGAAGTCATCACGAAGGCTGTTTTTTCGGTAGTGGAGTCACTAGGCCTATTTCTTCATTATTTATTTTCAGACACTCATCATAATTAATATGCAATAGTATCCAGAAGTATCCGTCAAAACTGGGGTCCAGTTGCTTTGTACATAATGCATACAAAGACATTCTCTTCTCCTGAAGGCAGGGCAGGGTGGCAGGATGACTAACTGGTTCAGAGAGGCATAAGCTTTCTTGATCTTTTGTGGTTTCTGTACATTGTGAGGAGTTGAAACAATTTTACCTAAGCGCTACCAAATAAAACCTTGGCTTACACAGGAAGCTAACTGAAACCAGCGGCTTAGAAACAAAGTTAAGGCACATAAAGGATCAGACTGAATAACTATCCATGAGAAACTTTAATTCTACCAGAAGTAGGGCATTTTCTTTTTCTAAATTAAGAATCTCTGGGAAGTCAAGTTGAGTTTACACAGGAAGCTTTAATAAGGACAAACCTCTCATTCAAATCTACCTGCTCTCATCCCTGCGCGCACGCACACACACACACACGCGCGTGTGCGCAGGTCTGACAACTTGGACAACAAAAGGATGTGCTACAGGGTGAATTCCCTCCCAAAATGTATTGAACTAAAATTCACGATAAAAGCAGCTCAAGTCACAACCATCTGGGGGCTACTTGGCAGCCCACATGAACCGAACTGAAAGCTCCTAGTGCCCCTTGCACAACACCCCGCTCCTTAACACAACTCAGCAGGCATCAACCTGAACTTCACTTCTCATCCTTGCCTTAAGCAGGAAGCTGCAGGACAGAGGAGCGGGATGCTACGAGGAACAAGTTTATTCTGACGTTATCCGCACTCAGCCAGCTTTACAAGCTGCTGTCACTTGCCAGGGCTATTCCTTTAGCACCACTCACCAACACTCACATTCGCCTATAATTTAAATGCCAATTTTAAGCTGTTCAAATTCATTTTTTGGAACGCGATCATAACGCAAAACTCCCTGAGCTGACAGACACATCCAGTGGCTTATATGGGTATCTGAGAAAGGTGAAATGAAGACAGAGATAACACTGCCGGCTGCAGCAGCCTTCCCTCAGATATGAAGTGGATAAACAGCTCCTGGAGATTAAATCCTCCAGTGTGTAACCCCATCGCAGTTCACCAGCCTCTGCTCCTGACAGATCCCATACAGATCTCTCTCTCACACACACAGACACACACACACACAATTTGGCAAAACTTGTACTTCTGTCAGTAAAAATTTGCTGAATTTGAACTTCGTTGCAATTTTAGTGTGTGGAAGTTGCAGAGATTCACCAGATACATGACACCCACAAAGAAACAGATAAAAACCTTGCTCTGGTGCCTGGCCTCACCTGGCATTTCAAGCTGGAGCAGCACCTAGAAGTGACTGAAACGGACCTACTAAGTGTTAGAAGAAACCGACTCCCATCTTAAATGCCTCCCTGTTTGCTTAGCAGAATATCGTGCATGCCCATTTTTCAGAGGGGTTCAAGGTGCGGCCAGTAGCAAAACTCAGAGATGTTTCCCTATGTGGCTGTGGACAGTCCAACTCTCCTGGCCCAAATGATCCCATAAGTCTTGTTATTCTTAAGAGGCCAAATTACAGGTTCCCCTTGCTTTATGCTGCACATGCGTTGCTTGAAAACTGTGCTTAACTCGAACGTGCACACAGGGAACCCACTTTGCAATGTGACAGACAGGGATATGATCCAAGACCTCGACTGTGCTGACCCCCAGACCTGTTTCCACCACTTGTACAAGACAGTCGTAGTCCTGACAGCAGACAGCACACACCAGCACAGGGCATGATCGCCACGGGGACAGCAACTACAGAAACACGCGTTGCACGCAACGAGCGCAGATCCACACAGGAGACTTGCACAGCGTGCTGCAAGAGCAGCTACCGATGAATGTACCCCGCAGATAGTGAGTTTTTAGGTATAAAAAGTGTCACCGCATAAGAGCAAATGCGCACGTACAGAACCCGCATCCAGCATCGTCCCTCCCCCGGAGGGGCACCTGCTCAAAGCATGTAGATGGGGTGGGGAAGGGAGTCATCACCCCAGAAACACTAGAGACCCGCCCTGGGGGAGCCGTGTGGCGGGGATCAGATGCAGCTAAGGGTGCGAAGACCCCGTCCCGAGGAAATGAAATCTCTGGGAGATTTTTTTTGTGGCTCTGGGGTCACCCCCTGTCCCTCTGCTAGCGGGGGGAGGTCACGAGGGGCACCTGCCTGCACTCCCCCGCCCCGCGGGGCCCGGGGCAGGACGGGGCCCGCGGGGCAGGGGCCTGGAGGGGCGCCCCCCGCCTGACCGACCTGGCTCTCGGCCGCGGGGATGCCGGACTCGAGCTCGCAGAGCGCGCGGAAGTTCTGCAGCTCGAAGTCGGCGTCCACCTGCAGGGAGAAGGTGAGCTCGCTGCGGTCCCGGCGCAGGCAGAACACGGTGAGCAGCATGGCGGCGCGACTGCCGCCTCCGCCCTCCCGCTCGCCGACGACGGCCCGCCAAGCGCCGCCCGCTGTCGCAAACGCGCTGTCGCAAAAGCCGGCCTGCGCCACGGTGCCCCCTGCTGGCCCGGCCCGCTCTGGCCGCCATAGCACAGCCGAGTCGTCCCCGCTCCCCGGGCCACCCTTGGGCCGCAGGTTGCTCGCACCCCCGACACCTTGCTTCGCCTCCTGGCGCATCCCACCAGCGCCGTCTGGGGCCCCCACAGGCCTCTGCCGCTGGAAAAAAAAAGGGGGGTGTTTTATTAGACGTGGCAGGATTGCAACAAAGCCACTTCGTTTCTGACCCCGACGCCAGTTGAACCGCCTTTTCCAGGCGTGGCCTTCTCGAGGCCGGCTGCTCCGCTGCGAGACACCGCGCTCGCTGGAATCGTTTGAAGGGTCCTCGGGGAATTCTGCAAAGCTGAGACGCCCGAATTTACCCTCTGGGTGGAGGTTGGAGGCTGGTGGGTCTGAGGACGCAGCAGATTCACCCAAAGAACCTTGTCTGCCTCTCTTTTAGACCAAGTTAAATTGTTGGGAAAGATTTTTCTTAGCAAGTTTTCAGGTTTGACAACCCTTGGTCAGGCTGAGGAAGCCTCTGCAGTCGGTGTGCACGCTGTTCCTGGAGGGAACGAATAGCAGAGGCAAAAGGCCGCCTTCCTTGCATGCAGACCAGCCTCTGGTCCCCGTACTATTCATTTCACCCAGGAAGAGCACACACCAACTGCAGGTGCTTCCTCAACCTGACCAAGGGTTTTAAAACCCAACAGCTTGCTATGAGATGTTTCTTCCAACTATTTCAGTTGGCCTAATAAAAGATAGCAGACTCCCCCAAAGAACCTTGTCTGAATTCATTTTCTCCATTCAAAACAACTCAAAATGCTGTTGCCAATGTAACATTTCGTAAATTAACACTCAGGCAGGGCTGTGTTACATGGAAATGAGTCCGCTACAATGATCTACAGGCAACCCCCACTTAGCGCTGTTTTGCTATAGCACTTGTTTCACTGCGATACCCTATTTCACTTAGCGCTCAGCAAGTTTCACTATAACACTCAGGGGTACCCCCTGCAGCCACCCCTCAAAAAAGATCCTCTGCCAAGCACATCAAAATCCCCTGACACTAATCCTGACAGCCCTGATTCGGAGTGCTGAGAAAGCAGAAAGAGCAAAAAGTAAAAGTGAAAATGGTTCATTACTTTATTTTATAATTGTATACATTATTTCAAAGTTAAACAAAGCATTTACATGTCTGAATTAATTGATTTTTATAGTAGTAGTGGGGGATTTCAGTAATTTTATAGAACGAGTGGGGACCCCTGGGAACAAATTGTATTTATTTACATTCATTCCTATGGGAAAATCGGTTTCACTTAACACTGTTTTGCTTAGCACTCGGTTTTTCCGGAACCAATGAAGAGAGCTAAGCAGGGGTAGCCTGCATAACAAAAAGATGCACGGATACTCTGTTTGGAGGTTGTTCATTCCTGCCCAGTTTGAAACTGCCGAGAGCGATTCTCTCAAAGGAAGCAAGGTCACACCAAGAGATACTCAAAGTACACATGCAACAGAACTAATCCTTTTCTATGTCAAAATCTATAAAGCACCACAGTGAAACCTCAGTCTGTAAGTGGATGGAGTATGGTACCTCTGCTTTCCCACATGTACTGTGAGTTGGGATAAACTGACATTTAAACTGTTATATGGAACAATCTCATATTCAGCTGTATTGAAGGTCTTTAACTGTAGGTGAAACTGCACTGATATCACAAAACAGCTGTGCATACAGAGTAACCAAGTAGAAAACATTACTCTTCCAAATAATGGGTAGCTTTCTGTTTCAGAGCTTTCTTCTTTTCTACACCAGAAGAACTTATAGGAGAGTTGTGAGCAGGAGTGGGAGGAATGAGGTGAAAAAAAATTGACCTTCAATTTTACTGGAAAAGAAAACCTTGTGAGGGATTGCAAAGGAAGTGGTGTTGGGATGTTAAGATGAATCGCTAATTTGGCTTATTTTGTGATAAAGTGTGTGATTTCTGATAATCAGCCTGGAGGATCAATGTAACCCAACACACAAATCTGACAGGTGTCATCTGTCTGTGTGCTGAGTTAGACATATAAATCTCTCACTCCTGTTACCCATAGCTAAATGTCATGGCATTTGGCATTATGGCAGTGTAAGATCTGGAGATACATTATTGAAAATCCTATCTGAATGAGATCAATCATTCAAGGAAGGGGAGTGAAGAGCTACCTGGAAAGCTAGATTCCATTCTTGCACAGAGATGTGCCTGTACTGTGGTAGCTGGAAGCTAAATGAGCAGGACTAGGGGGTGAGGAACACTGATGATTTCTTGTGGGGAGGGAGAAATGCATCCAGTCACAGAAGCAGGAGTGCTAAAAGCAAACACTGTACTGCTGCCCTTAGGAAAATTAGATGTTGGTTATGAGACCCATGAGTTAAGGGAGGAAGAAATTAAATTTTCTCTACTTAATTATATTGGGCTACAGCTCCGGAGAAGTGTTAGAGCCTTCGACTCCACTACATTTAACTCTAGTTCTTTTTGAGAATCTGAATACTGGAAGCAACTTAAGATTGTTCACACCTTGTCCTGTGGATCCTCCTA
This sequence comes from Crocodylus siamensis, assembly GCF_052110815.1. Classification (NCBI taxonomy): domain Eukaryota; kingdom Metazoa; phylum Chordata; order Crocodylia; family Crocodylidae; genus Crocodylus; species Crocodylus siamensis. Next base: position 1,882,764 of record NC_143406.1, on the reverse strand, counting down.
GATGGATGTATGCTGTAGTGCACATCAAGGGCTCAGACATTTCTACACCAGAACATTAGAAGGAAAAAAAGGGAATTTTTTGTGTGTGTGCCATTTCACTTTTGCCAGACAACTTCTCCCTGAATGCAGATATTCTGCAAATTCTTTACATTGTTTGAAGTTTCAACCAGACCAGCAAGTTAACTTAAAACAGGAAGCTCACTACTCTGAACATAGGCATCCACTACGGAGAGACATCCCTACAGTTTTTCATAATGCTCTCTTCGTAGACTGAGGAGTCAGGACCCAAGCAGCTAATACACTAATTTAGTATCCTGAAGGGCCTACACCGAATTACTGAGACTTTTCACTGCAAACCCTTATTTATGAAGGCTTTTGATGCCAGGAGCACTGTCTCCATCATAAGCATTATAGCCTATTCTGCAGTTAAATTAGCAAACCCAGCCACATGCAGTTTAAAAGTACCTTGTGTTCTTTTAGAAAACCACTTATGAGAAAGCCAGACACTTCAGAAAGTGAGGGGAGCAAGTCTTTATTTTCGGGGGAGAGGGGGCGGAAAAAAAAAAAAAAAGATCTTTAGTTAAAAGCCATTCCATAGGGGGTAGGAAAAAACCCCAAAATAAAATCAAGCCAAGAAATAGTTCCTTACAAATTGTCATGAAATGCCAATATTCAAACTGTCACTGCATTTCAATACATATTGATCATTTACAGCTCAGTGGAGTCCCCTCAAACATAAAAACATAATCTTTCTTGCTAGCTCCCCAGTCTTAGAAAGTCCCCATGCTCATCTGGCCTTTACCAGTTGAGGAGTCCCATCCTCAAACAACATTTACAGCATTCTGCATGTCACTGGCTCCATGTGGAGCCAGTGACTTGGGCAAAAGTTTTTCCCCTGCTGGGAGATCAGTCAGATTTCTCCTTTTCTTTCATGTGCAAGAAGACGATGCTGAACAAGAAGAGGCCTACCATCATGGAAAAGGCACTGGCATAATACGGGTATGCGGAGGGGATAAAACGCTCGTACTGCGTGTGCTGCAGGGGACGCACAGACACCTGGGAGCAGAAGACAGACAAGAGGACATCCTTCAGTTTAGATGCAGGACCTCATGCTAGCATAATCATTTACAAACCTCTTGGCATGATTCCCCCACTCAGGCAACTGTAGAACCTTTTCAGCCAGGGTCCAATAATTATAACTGGAATTATAATTTCCAGCCCCCCACAACACACATCCAAAGAAGAGAATTTTTTACTGTATTTACCTGAGTAGAGGAGTATAAATGGGTATATCCCAGCCTATTATAATCTACTTTAAACTGAAAAACTCCATAGACATCTGGCAGCTTGAACTGCACACTGTACTTTCCACCTTGGAAAGAGAAAAAAAACACCATGTAAATAACTCACTAAACAGACCAAAGTAAAATAAATAAATAAATAAATAAATTCTCATTTGGGAATTCTTTTCTCAGTTCCCTTCCACCTCATGGCCCTGCACCTCCCTCTCCCCAAACCCATTTTGCGGCATTAATCTTCTGAATCTAGTTGCTCCTGTTAATGGAACAGCTCTGCAGCAAAGCAATGCAATGCAAAGCAAACCCTTCCTTCTTGTAATCAGACATGCTGTCTGTGGCTATTCCATACATTATCTCAGAATAGCCTTTGTTCCAACTAATCGTACTATTAGCGAGATACATTTCCATGGGAAGAGGAGAGAGACAACATGCCCAATTTTGCCACTATCAATAGGTTTTAAATCCCTAAGGCTGTAAATGTTTGCTCGTCCAAGGCAACCTAAGACTCACCATTTCTCTTCAGAAAAGTCCTGACAAATGGGTCAATGCGAACAAATTCCAGCTGAATATCATCTCCATCAAAGGGAACCCACTTGCCATCAGAGAGCTTCTCAATGACAATACTGTACTCCTGAAACATACAGGCCAACACTGCATTAATAAAGACCTACAGGACAGAAGAGGGATGTACTGCATTTCACTAAGTGATATCTCAAAGCCATTACACTGTGGAGCTAATGTGCTTGTAATGTCATACTCTGTCTTACCGTGCAGGAACTTCACTGCACCAACAAGCCTTTGACAGGTATACTCAGTGTGGAGCAGACTTCCGTTTAAGCACACCACATTTAAAGCTTGGCAAGCATGCCATGGTTAAAAGCTTTTTCCCCCTCCTACTACAAGTTTTATAGCTGCAATTTCTACAGAGCAGAATGGCATTTTTTAAGCCTGCTGGTGTGTACTATTCATTTCTCCTTTGAAAACTGATGCCAAATCTCCACTATTTAATGACACAGGGTGAAGTCAAAATTCCAGAACATGCTCTGACAGCCTCAAATACTTGTAGAGAAGTACTGTGAAAGAAAACAAGTGGGATCATCTGTTTTGGGTGATACTTTAAACAAGTCAAGGGCTTCTCCAGAGCTGGCTTCTGATGCCATTTAATATTTCATGATGTTCTCATACAGGCCAAGATGGACAATCTCCAACATGTACTGCTAAATAGGGTCCAAAGGTGCAGCAGATGCTATCCTCAAAATTAGAGAGATTACACCAAGAGCTTTCAATACCTACAGCTATCTAGAACCAATTAAAATTGAAGGGAGAAAGCTCCCAAATGATTCTATTTCTATTTCTCTCCCCTCCCAGAGCATTCCTCATAGCGATTTTTACGCTTTAGTTTTTGCAGCTCTGGGTCTCAGTCCTAGTGGGGGAAACAAAGCCTGCTTCCACATTTCTCTTAGCCTGAAGAATAAAAGTTCATCCGCACTATACAAGTCTAGTACATCTCTCTGCAGACAGTCTTACCACAAGGTCGGTGACAGTGTAGGCATTAGGTGGTGCAATCTCTCCCACACGATGGTGAGACACTTCTCCAACCCGCAGCACACCCTCTTCCTTGAACACCCAGCGGGACAAGGCAACTGCCAACTCATAGTTACCAGTTTGGGAGTACCTACGTATATAGCAAGAGGTTGAGAATAAGGCATAATGACAGCCACTAATTCACACAGGTAAATTATTACTGGAGCTGAAAGCAACAAAGCTGGCCTGGATTTATATAGAAGAGAATGTTTTTCCAAGGAGATTTCCTCTAGAAGGGCAAAGGACCATATCAGATAGGCCTCATCTTAAATGACTACTTTATTTCCCAAATTCTTCCATACACCCTAACAGTCTACTTAGTACTGAGTAATCACTTAATCCAGTGATATGTTTTAATGCCTCTTAACTGAGAAGATTCCCAGCCTAATCGCTGATGGGATTACTGATGTTCAGAGTACAATACCGCACAACATTAAGACAACCATATCTACAACATTATGAATCTTTTTATTCAGCATCTCTGAACTGAACTATTGCTTCTTCCCTCTTTAATATAAGGTAAGGACAACATCATATTGTTTAGACAGCTCAAGAATTTACTCCAAGGCTGAAAGAAAATGGGTTATAATAAAGCTTATATAGCAAAGGGAGTAATGTAGCACTTAAGGGAGTTAAGTGCACAATGTTAGTGTATCTTATATTCTTGTTCGAGACAATTGGTTCCAATCTCCCAGTTTCTCTGATCAAACAGCTATTAGAATCACTCAAAGAGAACAGCCCCAAGTGCCCATGGAGGATATTAAGTTAGTATACCTCTTAGAACCAGGCACAGCTTTCTGCACAGCAGAGTTAAAGAAAGCATCACTAAAAAAATCCAAGGATCCACTGAAGACAACACGGGCATTGTTCCTGGCCTGGAGACCAGCAATCAAAAGGGTGTTCTTCCCGACAGCATGAGGATACTAAAATGGAAAAGACAGGATAAGAACAGATTTAAATAATTCATTTTGCTTTGATCAAACTAAATACTTATTTGTCTAACAGTAGCACATAAGCTTGTGATTTCAGCTGAGGCATCTGAAGCAGCAGGCACTGCAGACATAACAAGAGTCCTTTCTTATAATGTAAAGAGGAACCATAAGGCATTAGGGGAACCAGATGTAGAAAGGCAAAGCAATAACAAAAATCACATTAAGGCAAACTAGCCAAAAGCTCACCTTTGCACACTGTTTTAAGCTGCTTTTTAAGCAAACAATGTAGTTGCCAGACACATTTGCCACACGGGTTAAACAGTTAATAGTCAGGTCAGTTAACAGTTAAGTCAAACACCACTGCGCTGTCCTTAGCAGAAATACTAATGTCTGGCTGCAGCTAAACACAATCCTAATTAGGCTTTCAAAGATTAGAAAACATTTCTTAAAGGGAGCAGTTTTCCACCTTTTAAGATTCAAGGTACCCCTCAGAAAATGTCAAGTCTTAGGTTTCACTCAATTTGTGCGCAGAAAAATAATAGAATAAATTTACTCAGAAAGACCACAACCGATCAGAACGTTTTATCGTGATGGGTTCCTATTTGCAATCTGGATTTCTCTCATGAATCATGTTTGCACACCTAGTGTTACTAATAACTGTGCAGCACCCTTGAAAAAAAATCTTAAGGCACTCTCGCTGCAATATCACCGTCTTAAAGAAAAACACCTGCCTGTTCAAATAACTATCATAAAATGTCATAGTAAGCAAGCAGAAATTAAACTAGTTTCCTGTCAGTTAAGTCCTAGTCATGTCAACCCTCAAGTATCCTTCTTCCTCTGAACTGTTGTGTCAGTAAGTTGAGATGCTGTCAGCTACTCAGGTTAACTGACTCATGAGACTTCACCACACGCTGAGACACTACAACATCCAGAATATATTACCTATTACTTTTTTTTTTTTAAACCCTGTGTCAACTACAGCTTCAAAACTACATAGAAGAATTTTGGTGAGGATGGGTTAGTCCAGTCTCCACAGCTAATTGATCCTTACTAGGAATACCACATTTCACACTGGTCAAACAAACTACAACGCAGCAACAAGGCTGGAGTATCACCAACCTGCTCTGCACTGACCCAGCACCTTAGAAGCAATTGTGTTCCAAATCCCTGGTCTGCCAAAGCAGCAATGGATTGAGAGCCTTTGCTTCCGCCTCACTATTTTAATCTCAGTTCCCTTGAAAGGAGACTCTTTTTTGGAGTCTATTTTGCTGTAATCAATATTAACACTCATTATCTCATCCAGCTTTTTCTGTTTGGATCCAGTTTATAACTAAACTGCACATAAAAGATTTCCAAGATGGTATGAGAACGCAATACAGAGCAGCGTCATGAGATTACAGATGTTGAATTCCCCCGTACCTCAGTGCCAGTGTTGCATCTCTTGATCAATTTTGAACTACTTGATTTGAAACAAGAGGAATTTTAAACTACTAATTTGAAACAGGAGGAATGAATATAACCAAATAAAAGAAACTGGAAAAAAGGTAATTGAACATACCTGATTGATGGGCTTGTCAGGGAAGAAGGAGTACGAAGTTGAAGAGCCAGTTAGGATATCCAGTACCAGAGGGTTATCAGGATCAGCCACCATCCTGTAGGGAGTGAAATAGGGAAAGTAACAGGAAGATACTTCAACTCAAAAACACCTCTTCCAAGAAGATAGGGCATGCTCCTCAAGTTCTGCTTAAACTCCACGAACATACAATTCAGAGCTTGAGAATAACGATACTGATTCAGTTCCTGACATAGCTAGTGAGAAAACTTCCACTAATTTCAGATTAAATCCTCATTAAGCCAAACTGACTTGTTTGTTTTCTTTTAAAACTAATGTAAGTGCAGAGTTGTTTCTCATGCACCCACCCCCATCAGGTTTTGACCTGACAGCATTCAAGAATCACCTTTTACAGAGCCTAGGATTGGAGGGTTTCCATTTTAAATTCAAACAGAAGCTTTACAAGCAAACTTGACTATGTGGAAATGAAAGAATTTGTACTGACTGTTCAGTTAGGTAAACTAGAGTAAACCGTAGAAAGCAACACAGAGAATAAGAGCTCTGTTTCAATGATCACACGCTAATACAAGTTAAAAATTAGTTTACAGAGTATGATAATAGCAAAAGCCTTATATAGTTCACTCACCCAACTCCTCGGAAAAGAATGGGATTTAATGGACTCTTCCCCACTATTGTAGGAGCCTTCAGAAGATTTTCAGAGTCTGCAACAATGAGTGTGTGCTTTAGGGAAGAGACAGAAGAGACTTTCATTAAAGCTTTTACATGCTTCTACAGAACACCAGGAACTGTTAAGCCAATTTCTGCTAGCTGATAGGCCACTTCATTACAGCTTGCTCTGTCCTGCTGCAGGCACTTTGTGGCTAGTGACTGCACAACACAGCACCTCATGAAGCTTTGCTGCTTCCTTTCTGGTGCTTAAAAAGTAGCACTGACTACTACATTAACTGACTTGACGGTCATCTTCCTCTTTTGGTCAGAAACAATTTGTGACACTGGGTAAGAGAATAATGATGGTAAGAATGGTCAGCGCGGACTGAGCAGTGCCATAATTTAAACAGCTGATTAATCTTATTCTTCATGCTTACCTTTTATAGTTAATTTTCTTAAAAAAAAAAAAGCTGATTCTCAGAGGCTGGTAGCCATTAAACATTATAGCTTACAACTACAGCCCATAAGCTAAGTTTGGTATGCTCTGCTAGTCAGGCAGGTAAGTTACATGCGACTGAACAGTCACCCAGTTTTCTGAGTTTTACATTTTATTACATGCTAAAATGCTGAATGATGTCTCTTGTTTATTAGACAGCTAAATTTTATTCATGTGCGTCAAACTGCTTTAGGATGGAAGCTGCAATTCACAGCAAATGCAGAAGCTAGCATTTCAGAAGTTAAATGAACGTTAAAATCAAAACAGATTTTACATTTAAAAAGGATTTATCCAACAGAGAAACTATTGTGCATCTGATGAAAAGAACTCTTACTCACAAAATTTTATACCTCCAATTCAGTTGGAAGGGTAGAGATGCACCTCATAGCCTGTATAATTCAATAATACTCAAAGCAGGTATGTAAGCTAGTCTTGGGAGAGAGCATGGACAAGGGGTGAAGGCAAGAGGAAGACAGGAAAGATTCTTCTTTACAGCTAACCAAAAACCGCCTTTTCCCTTAGACATTTCCCAGTAACTTGTGCAGTTACAATGCGTTTCCCAAGGAGTGGACACACCCAAAGAATTTATCAAAGACTTACCTGGCCTGGGTCTGAGACATCATAGTTGTGATGGTCAATCACCGCTGTCCGTTCCTCATCAAACTCTATTCCACACTCACTGCCCAGTTCTCGCAGAGGGTCACCTAAAAGAACACAGACAGATTGCTATTTCTATACTATTTACAAAAAGACTCAAAGGAAAACTAAACATAATTAAAACAGAAGTAGCAGATGCTGGTGCTGCAAACTGAACATTTTACAGCTAGCTGGAGGCACTCAGTACACACCTCTGCACTCAACTTTCATTTGAAAAATAAAATTAAAGCTTTTTTAATAAAAACTTTGATCACTACCAACCTTTGGGTAAATCATCTGACCTCCCATGCCACAGTTTTCCCATCTGCATAACAGGGACAGGAGTGCTTTGTAGTTCTTTGTTACAAGAAGGCTGCAGCCAGAGGGCTAAGAGCTCTCATGTCAAGGAAAACTTGAACCACCACCCTGCATCCAGAAAGCTGATGCTTTCATTTCTAGAGCACTTTTGTTATGCAGCTGCAGAAAGCAAAGCCATAGTTTATACCAATTCATTTATCGTGTCATTCTTACTGACCAATGTCCGAACTGGCAGCCACAAGGACGCTTCCGCCTCCATCGATGAAAGCCGTGATGGTCTCCACATTGATATTTCCTCCAAAATCTTAAGAGACAAATGCCAGTCACTTGTGAGTCCATAGATGACAGCAGGATACTTTATCACAGTTTGGACCAGGGAAGGAGAAAGAGGTACAAGGGTGCTGAAGAAGACTGATAAGGACGTTGTGCCAGAGTGGTAAGGAAGAGAATGGACTTGGCTTCAGCCTGAAGGCAGGGAACTAGGTATTCAACATCGATTGCAGAGAAATAACCAAGGATCTCATTAAAAGCACTTGGGGCATATTTCAAGCCTTTTTCTCCCCACCTCATCCCAAAATGCCACTCTGCATTTTAATCCGTTCGCACAGAAATTGTAAATTTTCAAGTGTATAGTGAAGAACCAGTAAGACAGCACTTGTGAGCTGTCAGGAAACGTAAATCTAACTTTTTGTCTGTGCTGGGGAACAGCAAGTAAAACTCATTTGTTCTATTCTCCAAAAACTTCCAAGTTAATTTTTAAATTTCAGTTTAGCGACAATAACCCAGACATACTGATAAGGCAAATCAGTTAGAGAACCCCACACCTCTGCAAGGTAAGACACAGTCAAAACGCTATTCTCTTGACTAAGGAAGGGCAGGTAAAGAGAAAGACGAGCATGTAAGGAACAAGGGGAAAAAACTCTGGGCTTCAGAATAGAATGAGTATATAAAAATTAGCTCCAATGATTTAAAAGGGATCCCACGTATCATTAAAGAAACAGGCTTCTTCCCGTACAGCCCTGTGAATTACCTCCTCTAAAGGGAACATCCCATGCTGACCACACGACCTAGACGAGGGAGTCTTGTGGGATGTTCCCTCTGTTCTCTCAAAGCCAAACACCCCAGTCCTAGGAGCGCACAAGTGCAGCAACCAGCCTGACCCTAGCACATGGGGCGAAGGCCAGTGTGAGGGGCCAGCGCAGCGACCCAGAGGCCATGTAATGCGGCTCCATGGCGCAGGCATAGCTGGGGGCCCACGTTTACAGGTCTCCAACTTGATGGCCTCTCCATCCGCAAAACGGGCACAGTCAGAGACTAGCCCCAGCAGCGCGCCGTGCAGTTTAGCACGTGCCAAGTGTGTTGTCAGCATAGGTAGGAGACGACCGACCCGTGAAACAGCACAGGCCAGCACCGAGAGCTCCCCTCACCTTCTATGGAGGGCGAGAAGACGATCAAGTTATCATACAAGAACTCTCCATACTTGATGAGGGACAGGCTGGGGTCGTCCGCCGTCCTGAACGTGAGATCAAAGCCTCGGTCTGCACCCGCAAGAGAGAGAGATGAGTGTGGGTGCCTATGGCCTCTGCCCCCCGCACAGCCCTTCCAACCCCAACAGCGCCCCCCGCCCCCATAGCCAACCCAACTGCCTGCCCAGGGCCCCCCCTAGGCCTCCCGGCCCCGCCCCTACCCGCTAGGCTGCGGAAGAAGAGGGAGTGCGTGTCGCGGAGGTTGCCGTTCTCCAGCAGTACCAGGGTGCGGGGCCCCCCGCCCGCGCCCGCCAGGCCCAGCCCGGCCGCCGCTACCAGCAGCAGCCGCCACAGCGGGAAGGCACCCGCCACGGCCGCCATCTTCCTGTCAGGCACCCGGCGTCACCCGGAACCGATCCCCTCCAGCCGGCCAATCAGCGCCCGATTCCCGCAGGCGGGGCGGGGGCAGCCGCGTCCCCGCCTACGTGACTCGGAAGCGACTAGGAACTGCCCGCCTTGGAGGGAGCCGGAGGACTGTGCTGAAGTCCCGCCCCCCCGGGAGCAGCGTCCAATCACAGGCAGACAACTCCACATAGCGGCAGCGTGGGAGACGGAGGGCGCATGCGCGGCGCGCCAAGCCACGTGCAGAGACTGTCTTCCACGTTCACCGCTTACCTGTGAGCGTTGTCTCTCCCTCCAGGCGCTCGGGCTTAAAGGAGAAGCACCAAATAATGGCGAGACTTGGAGCAAAATCCTGACGTTTGGCAAAACTCTTCATTAAACAGGGCTGTAGGTTGGGCCCCTTTCCTGCCCCCCAGGGTCTCTTTCCCTCGGCCACTGCTCCTCCTCACCCTGAAGCTCTAATCGGAGCAGTGTGAGTGCACCTTGTCGTCTGAATGGTCTTAAAGCAAGGATCAATCAGGCAGGCAAGAAAGATCTGCTGCTGACAGCTGAATAAGAGGCCAAATGGATGGGCAGAGACTACCCGGTGTTCTGCCGCTGCAGGGACAGTGGCCAACCTGCCATGTCTAGGAGAAACAAAAGAATATGGATTGTCAGGCTGAATTTCCCATTAAAAGGCAGTTTATTGGCATCAGTGAATATGTCCTATGCATAAAGAGAAAGTACCAGTTACAATACAGGTACTCAACTTACAGTATAGCTTACAAAAAAAAAATCATCAACATCTTGGACTCATGGACGTGAAACAATCTTTTCCACTGACTGACTTAAATGAGTGATCTGCTCTACACGTCAGTGAATAAATGTGCAAATTATTTATCTAGGTACTTGTGAGTCCATGTCTCATAAGAAATAACAGCTTCAGACTTCATCCAAGATAACAGATGTGGCAAGAATGGTTGGCTGTCAGAAGCTCCGACTGACACAAGGAGGAGAAAGACTGGAGGATTGTGTATGAGGCATGAAGCCGCGTTGTGGATGGGACGTTAAAAAACAAAGGAAATGCTGAGATACTTGCATTGGGAAAGTGAGGAATTGATGTTTAAGGATTTTTTGAGGAATCTCATGCCACAGAGGGTTTTAATCTGAGGACAGAGGTTTGATGCCCTCCATGTGTTTGGAGTGATGGAGACCTGCAAGGGGAATGGCAGGATAATGTACAGTGCTAGCCACAAAGACATGGTAAGGAACAAAAACAGATAGCAGCCCCAGCATGAATATGCAGTTGTTAGTACAGACTTTAAGACACCTGGAAGCAGAATATCGTTGTCTTCACCATCCCTAAAGGAAAAGAAAAGAAAAGTCAGCGTTTGTTCCAGAAGCCACCACGATCTGAAGATTCCTGCCACCAAAGGCACCAAGGCAGTCTGCTGCTCCGCTGAAGGATGCTGCCTATGAAGGCCACCACAATCTGAAGAGTCTATAGCCACTAAAGGCCACTGCAGTCAAAAGAGGTCATTGCTGAAGCTGTTTTTACCCTTCTTGCGCTTGGTTTTGGCAGATGATGTAGAGAAGTCAAGCGATTCAAGACGGAAAGGACGTGGCTGGGGCATCTCTACTACCTGTGTAGGAGAGACTGGTGCCATGCTGGAGGTACTGTTGTTCAGGGGAGCACCCAGCATGGGGGTGGCACTATGGTGTGCTGTGAATAAAAGGAACAAGTTATACACTGATACAGTTATTTGTTCAGCTATAGCAATGCTTTCCCAAGTTTCTTGCTGCATTAAAATCTCAGGCATTGAGCTTTATTAGAAACAGTTTGAGGAAATTAAATAGCAAGATTTCTAGTTTTAGGTATATGATCCTGCAGTTGATTTCACTGGTGAGTCACTCCAGTACACAATGTATCTAGTCAAACTGCTGGCCCTGGACAGAGAAACAGTTCTCTTGTCCATGAGCTTTGTTTGAGGACTTGCCCTACTCAGTTTCCCATGGTATAACACATATGCATCGATTATTTCTACACTATGTTTTGTTTTGTTATTCCTGTTTATTCCCTGTACAAATAACAAAGGGGGGGGGAGGGCTGTGATACTCACTAAGACTCTTTATAGGCTCTGCATTGAGGATCTGGCTGGCTCGCTTAGATCGGAAATAATTACTGGCAATATTCTCACTGTCACTCTTGCTCAGCATCATCTTGTAACGGTCTTCTTCCTCCTGGAATCACAAAGCTGTGTCAGCACTGCACCCCCTTAACTCTATTCCTTAACCCCTCCTGCTCCAACTGAAAAACTGGGGCCTGGTGTTAGAAATACTGCAGAGTAGTAGAACAAATGTGCTCCCATCTAGTTCTTGGGCAAACATTACAAAACAGTCTGGACAGGCCTGGGACAGTTGCTGCAATATTGTCTGACACCTGCGAACAAGACTCCCAGTATAACAACACAGGTGAAGTTCTACCATGGTGGAGAATGCAAGGCAATAGTGTAATTAGGGTGGTGCAAAAGTGGCAGTGGCCCCACATGCCAACTGGGGAGGGGCAGAAAGAAACAGCTGTCACCACAGCCATGTAGTTGTGTCGGTGGCATGCCGGCAGCTGGAAGTTGCTGCTGCCTCCACATGTTGCAGCTGCCCCAGGCACCCGGCTGCCTTGTTACATTTCGGGTGCGAGGCCTGCTGCACGCTACGCAGAATGCCTTTCTGGTACGTCTCTCAACAGGTGCTCACAGATATCTGGCTAGAAGATTAGCCATCCATCCAAACCAACTGTTCCAAAGCCCTACCAAAGGAAGGGGTAGCAACTCCTATATGTAATGGGCTATAAAAGCAAACGAAGAGCCCAAATGCTTCTCCTATCCTATGCCCCCTCCCTGCTGCACTGTCCCACTAACTCAGGTTTTCCAGGAAGGAGATTGGGAGAGAATCAGGAACTGATCCATGATAAAAGTTTCTGATGGAGGTTTGGAAATCAGCTTTAATCCACACACACTGCACGACTGTAGTCTTAGACTTAAGTCCTGACAGAAATGGTCAGGCAGACAGATAGGGAGTGGTTTTGTCATTAAAAGGGAACTAAGATGATTCCAGCATACCAGGATTTGAATACAGCTCTCCAGTGACAGCATGAAGTGCAGGGTCCTACCAGCACTGTAACCGAAGTGCTCATAGTACTGTTCTAGGGTTCTGTCCCTGTGTTCTGGCATGTGTGCTTTTCCACCCTTTAGATGCTAAATCTTCCGGACTCCCCGAAGTTCCATTATTGTTGCCTACAGATCTACACTCCATTTAGCAGCTATTAGCCTGTAACGCCAAGTCACAGTTTCACTATTTGCTCTGCTTTCCACACACCTGCAAGCCTCTGCTACCTTTATTCTAATGCCCAATTATGGCTGGGCATGAGTCCTCTGAAGCCATTTAAGGCTCTGCCTACAAAACCCAGAAAGAACAGCTACATAGCAACAATAACCTCTTCTCAAGAGAGGATCTGAAGAATCCCAAGAGGGGAAGCACAGCTTACCATTAGCAGCTCTCTGCTCTCAGCCGAAGAGCTCTTCCTGGCTGGTTTAGTCTGTGGCAGTGATGAAACTGCTATGAGAAAACACAGGCATTAAAAGGGCAAAGCTTTCTGAATTAGATGCTGTTTTTCATGGCTGTTCTTCTTACTTCCCATCCCTGCTTATTACAGTCCCCATATTGGTGTTTACTGGGGAGACTGCAGAACAGTGGTTCTCTACCTTTTTTGGACTTAAGGCACTGCTCATTGAACTCGAGGCTCCCCTCCATAACTGTTGTGAATGGAGTGGCACCCAATTTCAAAAACGAATATATATATTACAGTGCTTATTTCCTTGCAGAGGGGCTGGGAAATGCAGGTGGGAGACTGGCCAAGCAGGGACAAGCCTGTGCCTGCACTTTCCTGCTTATCTCCTCACACCTCTTGGCACCCTGCAAAGGATCTGGTGGCATCCCAGGGTGCTCCGACCCCTGGTTGAGAAGCACTGCTGTAGAAAGACAGCTTTCATCCAGTGAATATGTGTCATCACGCTGGCCCCTGCATAACATGAATTCTACAGCTCTCTCAAGTGAACATTTCCATCTTCTCGGGAAATGAGGTTATTACCCAGGCTCCCACAGCAAGATTGTGGTCTACTCTGTCCATGCAATCCAAAGCAAGGTTTCAGAGGTGCCTGTTATCCATATGTGATCTATGGTCTATCGCAGTGATTCTCAGTCAGGGTTGCATGAGTCTTTGAAGCATGCCACCAGAAGAGATGGAATAAGGGAGATAAGCGCAGGCTCTGGGGAGAAGATAAGTGCAGGCGCTTCTCTTCTGGCTGCACCTCCTCCCCCCACTCACTAAAACTCAAGCTTATCCTTGCCAGCTGCTCCCCTCCTTCCCAGCCCCTCTTCAAGCAAGCAAGCACTACAATAAATTAGTTTTTGAAATAGGGTGCCACTCAACTCACAGAAGTCAAGGAGGGGTGCTTTGAGGTTAGAAAGGTTGGGAACCAATGGCCTATTGACTTGTGCTGGTGAGCTGTGGAGAAGCTGCATAAGATGGGAGTACAATGAAGATGCCCTTCTTACCTGCAGGGAGGCTGGTTTTTTGAATGAAGGGCTCTGGAATTTTCCAGCAGCCGCTATCCTCATCCCAGACACACTCGCGTTTGATCTTATCTAGATTGCTGTAGTTACAGTCGCGCCGTATGAGGGGCTGCACCTGATCTAGGAGCTGCTGCAATAGCATGAAATCCCGCTCCAGCCGCCGGATGGTAGCAAGATAGTCAATCTTCTCCAGCTCAAACTCTGACTGCAAGTCTTTGATTTCAGTCTCGGCAGCCCGCAGCTGCATCATGGAAATAAAAGCGTCTTCATTAGTAAGCTAAGGAAATACAGTCTAGATGAATCTTATCTACTTTCCTTTCAAAGAACTTTGCAATGGTGAATGGAAATAATTTTCTCCCATTACTACATGGGGAATTTGCAATACAGGGAGGAAGAAAAAACTGTTCGTGGTCACACAGTGAGTCAACAACAGAGCCAAGTGAGAAACTCAGACCTCCTGACTCCCTGTCTGTTGTTCTGCCCACAGGACACGGCTGCCTCACAGTACATCACATAGAAAGCTGTCATAGGCTGTTTCGTTTCCAGCGTCTATTCTGTATTACATCCAGATGGAAAAAAAGAAAAATACAGTAGCAATTTTGGTCTCTCTCCATGCTCCAAGCTAAAATTCTTACGAATTTTTTTTTAGAAATGTTGAGGTTTTGTGATGTGTCAGGGTAAATCCACATTTAAGCTGTCATTTCTCCAAGGGGCTACAGTAATCACTCAGTATCCACACCTAACTCATAACCTCTCTTACCATGGATTAGGCAGACAGACTTACATGGCTTTAGTAACCACAGGAATGCAATAGTTATTCTTCAGATATGCTGCCTAGATACTGTCATTACTATAACAAAAGGATGGAATGAGAGGAAAGGAGATGTTGAACAACAGAAAAGAGCACCACTGAGAAGATGCTTCTTAGCCCTGTACAGCAGAGTTGCTTCCAAGTGGTTACCTTTTTCTGCATCTTCTCCAACAGTCTGCTCTTGGCTCGCACTTCTTCCTGGATGGAGTCATAGACATTAAGTAGAACCCAGTCAGTGCTGTCCTCATCAGAGTTCTGTAGAGCTGCAACCAGCTGCCTCTTCCGTTCATCCGCGTACTTTTTCCGACGTTTGTGCTTTTCCTTCAGGTCCTTATTTTTGGCCTGTTCTCCTCCCACCACCTGTTGTTCCAGCATCTGTAGCCTGAAAGAGTTGGGTACATGTCTTAGTTCTGCAGTGTAAAGGAACATCTGCATATCTGCAAGCAATTCACTTCCTTGGTAATTGCCTAGAGACATTTATGAGGATACAACATGCAGACAGTGATTTCTATTGTAGGACATGATGAGATCTGCTGACCCACATAATGAAGGAACATCTCAGTTTTAATATTTACTTTCTGGTGGTAAATGTTGACATTTGCCAAAGCATGAGGTCAATGAACATATCCTTGCATGCATTCTGAATGGCCTCATCACTCAGATTGGAAATGTACCACATGTACAGCTGTGAATTTCTTAAGCAAAAGAGATTGTTTTAAATTAACTTTCTGATTCTCATGTCTTTAAAATCCTCCACTTAGCCCTGAAACAGATATAACAGGTCCTGAAATTAAGCTACAGACCATCTCCAAGAAAACACGCCTAATTTATGTTAAGTGGGAAGGGACTGGCTAAGGCAACAAAATAAGTCCTTTATGGGGACAGCAAAATTTGGTCACATGCTGACTTTAGGTCATTGTAAGAAGACAAACTGCTTCTACATGATGCATGGTCATCAATGAGCTACAGAAGGTTTTCTGCACAGGAGGAAGAAATGGGTCCCTAATAATTCATAGATGGGTCATTTAAAAGACATTGTTACCCTTAGGGAGCCTAAGGGGTCTTACTGCAGCACCTTGTCTATCTATACACCAAGGATTCCAGATTTAGCTGCCAACCCGCCTAAGTAACTGCACTGGTGCAGCGCCAGATTAACCCTTTAGTGGGCCCTAGGCAAACAAACTTGTGGGCCCCCAGCTGAAGATGAAATAGTTATATTACTTTTTTCACTCAATAATTATAGTATGTAAAATATGCACAACTGGGCCCCTTCTCCAGTTAGGGCCCAAGACGTGCCTAGTTTGCCTATGTTAATGCAGCCCTGCACTGGTGCAAAGCTCTAGCATAATAAACACAGTGAATGTTGAACCACAATTTCCAGTGATAAGAGTTTGAACCCAATGTTAAGGTATACCTTTGGACTGTTCCCTTTGCCTGCCCTGTGATTTGCACCGGTGCATCTCTATCACGGGTTAGCTAACACTGCCTGAAACTGGGACAAATCCTCAAGGCAGATGAAGCCTACACTGATAATATCTTCTTATCCTCTCTTTCAGAAGAGTATACAAACTCGTACCCAGACAGCTCAGTCTCCTCCAGAAAGAACTGTCTTCTCTGCTCCATTTTACACTCAGCGACTTTAATGCACAATTCAATTCTGCTTCCAAAACCACCGTGTGCTATAAAACCTTTCCAAGAAGGCTTTGAAAATCCCAGCCCTGAGGAACCAGGCCACTCTGCCTGATCTGCTGAAAACTTTGATATTTAGCAACATAATCAAAAGAGTGAATTTCCTTTCCTTCCGTGTTAAAAGCAAAAATGTTAGCAACGGGAGTGCTGAGATCTGACACAATAACGTGTGTGGGGGGAACATGTCTGTGTTTTATGCAGCACTGAACACCTTTGGAGCTCAGTGAAATTAACAGAGCGCAAAGCACGGTTGTTTCTGTTCTGGTTGGTAACTGCACTGCATAGACAAAACGCTGCGGAGCCAGAAGCACAGCTGCACAATTATGGACCTGGCAAGCACTTGCTGCTGATCTACAGCCACAGGACGCTCCTCAGTAGGGACAACCACTTCTGGTCCCACGTTGTCTCTGGTCACTGTCCCAATGTGCTCAATGACTAGAGTCTCTGCTGCATCCTAAAGGAAAAGGGAAACCAAAGGCAGCTGTTTTAGAAACACACGGTGTGTGAACTGAGAGAGATGAAGGAAATCATCCAACTCTACAGCTGCTTATAGATAAATAGAGTAAGGAACACACTCTCACACTGCAGTGTAAGCCACCAAAAATGACACACAATCCTCAGAGGGATTAGTACGCAGTGGGGTAGTTTTGCCACTGGAAGAGCTAAATTCCACCCTGGAATTTCCAACTGGGATTCTTCTTCATTTCCCATAATGCTACTGTGTATTGTTACACTGCTGCCATAGCCCATTGCAGAAGCTGCTGCACTGTGCAGCTAGATAAATACACATTGTATAATACAAACTGATGAATTCAGCAGAGAGACAGGAGGGGCAGCTAGGTCTGTTCCATCAGTCTCACAGAGAGCATTCGCTTGAAGGGTACCTTGGCTGACATCTGTTCTGTTTCTGCTATGGGGACAACAGAGCCTGGAGGCAAAGGTGCTTGGTCAGGCAGGGCTTCAACTCTCAGGACTGGAGAAGAGAAGAGAAAAATCCATGCAACTGTTAACTGTGAGCTCTGCAGAACTAGAATATGCAACCCGAATCTGCACCATCCATGCCTTTGTAAACAAAAGAAGTGATTTTAACCACCATGCTATTCAGGGAAAGTCCTGGGAGACCCAGAGAATACCATATGAAGCACAGTAGTTTTCGTGATGGATGAAAAATCCTGGAACCTCCAAGGTTCACATGAGAATAATCAACCTCTGTCACAGGTGAGAGTGAACAAAGGACAAGCAGCAAAGCCGTTTGCTGACTTTTGCCTCAGAAGGACTTTTGCCACTTCTCCACTCAGCTGGAGCACATCAGCAGTCCCATGCAGCTGTTTAATGCAGTTACATGTAACCCCAGCTGGTTCACACACTCTCATCTTTGCAAGGGCTAAAGAACCTTACCCTGTGAGCTATGCAGATTCTACCGTACTGTTATTTATAAACTCTTTAGAGCAGAGATTGGCTTTATATTTTGTGTTTGTTCAGCACAACCATCCCCAAGGCACTAATACAAATTTATATTCATACTGGTAATAATTCAAGTCTGACAGCGAGTCATGGGTATGTTGCAGGAGTGCCCAAACTCTGCTTAGCAGAGTGACGACACTAGCAGTTTACTAGGCAAGGGCCACACTTCATTCACATATAACAAAGAAGACTGCAGCACTCACCTCAAATAATATGTGTGAATGAACTGTGCCCAGCCAAATGAAGAGAGCACTGCACGCTGGGACCTGCCCTCTCCGTAGGTTGAATGCCAAATTAGTGCCACTGTGACCCACAATTAAAATTTCTATTATCTGCATTTGGTTTCCAACAGCCTACGTGCTCCTCCCTCTGGGGTGCGAGCCTGCCCTTCTGTGCCTAGCCCTGCCCTGTTCACACCTGATTCCCTCCTGAGATTCTCCTCCAGAGTGGACAGCTTGAGGTCGTAGGAATTGCGCATAGTAGTGATATCTTCCTCAAGCCGGACCCGGGACTCCTGCTCAGCTTCAAAGTCTGCCTTCAGTTGGGCTAGTCTTTCCTCATATTCCTGAAAGGCACAACAAGGCCGTTGGGAACAGCATGGCATGACACCCTGACAGCCTGCTCCTGATCACTGCGCCCATTCATGGCTCCCCCATTTTACTGCTGACATTTTCTATTCTCCATTTTAAATGCACGTACTAATGGGTTGATGGTCCTACAGACTGGAAGTCTCCATGTCATAGAAGAGAAAGAGCCTAGGTAACAGTGATACCAGTGTGCTCTGGAGGGACCTCCTTTAGGTGTGAGAGCAAAAGTGGAGCTCACTCTCTAGCCCCTTCATTTTCTGGCCTCTCAAATCCTCCTCTCTCACCACTGGCTTCATCCCCCTTCCTGCTTACCCTGTGATGTTCCCACCATTTCTGCCCACTCCTTTTCCCATCTCTACACCTATCTGTCCATTTGATGGAACAAATCTTGGTCCCCCATCTGCATCCTCTTCCTCATCTGTAGTCACTTTTGCTCTAACCCAACGACTCCTTCCACTCTTTCCATCCTTTTTATGCCACCATTCCTAACTACATGCCTATCCCCTTCTCTGCCCTCCCTTTCTTGTGCTGTTTCTGGACCACCTACTTCATCCATCACAGCCATACGTGACTTCATCTTGCTTTCCCTCTAGCTACTATCCCTCACAGAGGCCTGGATCTGACAATGACTCTGCCACTGTCCTCTTCTCTGGACACCCTTCCTTCTCTCATACATATCCCACTCTCAGTCAAACCATACTGGGGATGAGAGGCTTCTCTTCCATTTCTGCCACCATCAGCCTCTCATCCCCTTGCCACTCTGTCACCACTTTTTAATATCAATGTATCTGACCATTCTCCTCTCCCCTTACATGCTGCTGTTGCCCTCCTTAAAATTCTCCCTTGCCCTGAAGCCTTGAAAAAAAACAACATTTAGGCCATTGGTATAACGAGACCACTGCCATCATGCTGACCAACAGTGTCGTCTTCTTGTACTCCTCCATTGCTCTGTATCCATCTGCTGTCTCCTTTTTTTATTTAAGATTATAAACTCTCTAGGGACAGGTTAACTTTTTCTTCTGTGTTTGTACAGCACCTAGCACAACTAGATATTGGTTCATGGCACAGACTCCCAGGCACTGTGATAATACAAATAATAAATAAGAACAGGTCTGTCAACAACAGACCCAGTTAGTGCTAATTCTGCAGGTGGTTTATGTAATACAGACAACTGAATGTTAAAAAAATGGACGGTATCCCAACCTGCATTGCCAGCCATCAGGAAATCTACTGATTGCATTAGAAACTTCTGACAGTCAGTAAAACAGAGTTACCCATCTTATAAATTTGTGTACCAGTTATTCCCCTCTCTGGCACTAATTCAGACCATGTGAGATCTTTCAATATACAATCTGCTCCTTCTTGTGGGTTGAAACGGTGGCCTCTGTCAAACCTGACAGATAAACCATATGGAGAAGCTCCAGAATGGCAACTGAATGGGGTTTTTACAGACCAGGTCAATACTGAGCCATCGAATATCTGGAATTTAGACTTCTGTGCATTTGAAATTCCAACATGATGTTTTTGGGGAGGGAAAGAGTAAGGAGGGAAGCAGTTTTGTGTCAGATGTGCCACATCTCAAATGTTATCAAGATCATAACACGTTAAGGTACTTCCGAGTCTGGTCAGGTTAGACCAGGGGTGGACAATTATTTATTTTGGGCAGAGGGCCACTTACTGAGTTTTGGCAAGCCATTGAGGGCCACATGACAGGCACCCAGGGACAGATAAATATTAATTTTCTAAATTTTTTAGGGGCCCCACAGGCCGGATAGAAGGGCCTGGAGGGCCGCATGCGGCTCATGAGCTACATTTTGCCCACCTCTGAGTTAGGCCCACCAGTAGAGATGAGAAGCTTTCTATTGCTAATGATCATTTGAACAATCAACAACATTGAACGAAGCAGACAGCAAATTCAAACCTTAAAATTTGACCCAATATTTGGATAGATTGGATTCTCTGGCCCCTTTGTACACTGGGAATCAAGCAGTGGAAAAGCAGGGAGTATTCAAAACCAAGGAACTCCTACAATGTCCACTGAACCGTACTGGAAAGCCTCTTCCATCCCCATCTCGAAAGCAAGATGGAACAAGAAATGAGGCTGCAGGTTATGAGCAGACCTGTCCTGAGAAGGTTGTACAACACCACTCTGCATTGCCTCTGTACTGAGTACTACAGAAGTGGACGAACCTCAGCAGAAGACCTGGGAGTCACGCTTCTTTGACTTACTTTTCGGATCAGCTGCTTCTCCGCCTCAACATCTGTCTGGGGTTCAGGGAAGGGAGCTGGTTTCACTTCCAGCTGAGCAGTCCCGATGGGGAAAAGAGATGACACACCTGTATGTCAGTGAAGGAGATAAGGCCACTTAATGCAAAAGTCTGTGGGGGTGCAGGGGTAAGGGGAGGGGAGAGGGGTAGAGAATGAGGCATCTAACAAAACATCATGCCCAGGAAAGGAAAATCAGTGGGAAGGAGGCACAGACATTACTTGGTCTCCTTAAAGTCTCCTTGGCCTCCACTATACCAGAGGCTGCCTCTATCCAGGAGTAGAAAGAATAAATACCTGCCGTAAAGACTCTTCCTAACATGGGCAGTTTCCCTACTGAGGAAAAAGACCGTTCCCACCTTAACTACCCCAAAAGATGACTCTGCCTGGCTGGGCTTAAAGCAAAGTTGCCCCAGAATCAGTAGGAGGGTGGGCTGAGGCAAAATCCCAACATGCACTCCATATGTTAAACTAGCATTTTTTTCTGGCCAATGACAATGCACCTCTGGAGCAGCTCAAGGACATCCTACCTGACAAGTTATTAGGGTTCATCTGTTGAGCCAAAATGGCCCTCAGCTTCTTAATTTCTTCCTGATACTCCCGCATCAGAGCATCCTTGGGATCCTCATTGATACGGGGCTTGTTCTTGATGTTCTTTGCTCGATTGGCATAGCGTAAAGTGCTGAGGGTCTCGTCATAGTTGTTATCAGCAGGAGACACGCAGGCCACCATAAGTGTCTTGGTGTTTCCCCCAAGGGAGTCCTGCAGTAACCGGGTCAGCTTTGAGTCTCGATAGGGGATGTGTTTGCACCTGCTGTCCACCAGGGCCGAGATGACATTGCCCAGGGCTGAAAGAGAGAGGTTAATTTTGGTGGCCTCTTTGAGTCGCTCCCCTGTGGCTCCAGTTTTGGATTGCCTCTCACTTCCAGCTAGATCCACCAGGTTGAGCTTTGCAGCCCTGAGGTGATCTTGTCCTCTCTCATCTGCAAGAAAATAATTTGAGATTAGGTTCTTTTTAATAGGAAGCATCTTAACCAGTCCAGGAGCAGACCTCTTACTCTTTGGCATCATGTTTCAATTCAAACCACAGCCTTTTTCTGTGCATAGGCTCAAACTCAGCAAAGTTACATGGGCTTAACTTCTGGACCACGGTTCCTCTCAACTGCTACTCCCAGACATCACAGCACAGATAAAATTAGCTACAGGCCTTCAGAAGAACATACGGTTCATGATGGGGTGTATTAAAGATTCAACTGAACTAGCAGCACTTTTCCAGTTACCCACCAACTTTTGAAAAACCTAAGCTTTAGTTTAAAAATAAAGTTTCTAGCCATGTGAAGAAAACTTCCTAAACATGAATACATGGATCACTAACATCTCCAGTTAGAAATAACAGTTCCAAGAAGCTAACAGACTATTCAGATCAATGAACCCCAGTCATTACAACAGAAAACACTGCTGGCTGTTTCATTTCAGATCTTTCTGGTAGCTTAGAGATTGTGGGAGAACTTGGAAGTAACAGATGGAGTTTAAAGAGAATCCACCCTGCTTTACTGTCCCTTTTGAGAGCTGGGACAAATGGACACTGAGAAGAATTTTCCCACATTTAGATAAATACTGATAGACAATTAAAAAGTTGTTTTGGCTCCAGCCAGTAATTGTACCCAAGGAGATTGTTTGTTCCAATCAGTACATTTAGTAGTTTAGTTTCCATAGTGTAACAAGGTCCCCAGACTGTTGCTAAAATGCCTGCAGCAAGCTAGAAAGTTGGGCTGCTATTAGCTAGCTCTCTTCTATTGCATCAACCATTTCTGGCAGCAGAAGCATGAGCCAACCCTAAAACTGTTCCCTTCTTATCAGCTCTCAAACACAATTTTGAAAGAAAAACATCTGCTCATCTTAATGCTCAGAGAGAGCTAATGATCAGGGGCTTGTCTATGCTGAATCACACGATCTGCCACACTTCTCTTGCACAACTCAAACCTTAGTTTGAAGGTTTCTAGACCTTATGGTTGTGAAGGGAATCTAAAAAAAATACTAACTCTTCATACACGTATTCTTTTGAAGACTGCAAACAATTTGAACTTTCTTACTCTCCACAGTGGGTATCAAGTGTGCAGCCTAAACATTTTAAGTATTTCATTTAAAATTTCACAATTTTAAATATCAGGTTTGTTAATTATTTCAACCCAGGATCATTTTAGCAAAGATGTCCAACTAATGAGGTGCCACAATCCTAAATTTATTCTCTCTACCTCAGCCATCCCTTTACACAGCTGCCAAAATTGTATGCTTCCCTCTATCATCCATCAAGCTGTTCTGGATTGCCAGTAAAGTTTTTTGAGGTGAATAAAAAAAATGTTAAAAGTGAGGACAGCATAAGATGTGCTGAACTGAATTTCAAAATAACTCAGAGAGGCCACAGTGCTGCTTTTATTAGTTGTCACACTGAAACCAATTAAAATTTCCATTTGCAGATATAAAGGAAATGGATGCAGTAGTCTTAGCTGGGACCAAGGACTGAATGGAGCATAGGGGACTGAATTCCTCTCTCAAACCCAGAGATAAGGGTTGAGGCAAAATGGCAAGGTGACAGACAGGGGCAGCTTACTTTGTTGCTGTTTGTGCTTTATCTGCTAATGAAATTTCAATCACAAGAAGCAAACTGGAAATAAGATGCATTTTTTTAAATAGAGAAGGTAATTAGTCTGCATCTCACATGTTTAAACCAAAATCAAACGTTTGTCTACAACAAGGCTATCCAACTTCAGAGTGGCCGGGGGCCCTTGGTCCCTGGGTCCTTTTTAATAGGAAAAGAACTGCACTGGGTATAGCGCCCTCGAGCTGAATGTCACATGGGTCCCCTGAGCTCCAGGCTTCCTGGGCCCTGCAGCCACACCACCTATCCCCCGGGGCAGAGGCAGGAAGCAGAAGCTAGAGGAAGGAGGGGGAGCCTTGAGACACCGGTGGCGGCAGCTCGAAGAGCAACGGAGCGTGGTGCCCAAGCAAGAGCTTGGAGGCAGCCGCAAATTAATCCCTTGCGGGCCATATGCAGCCCACAGACTGCCAGCAGAACAGCCGCTGGTCTAAAAGACATTTCCTAATTCAACTGCACATTATAAGCTAAATGCAGGAATCACTGGTTGAAATTTTTAGGTTTATATTATGAAAATAGACCAGAGAGGTGAGAGGTGTGGTTCCTTCAGCCCTTATAATCTAGTGAATCTAGATTCTAATAATAATATTCTAATAACATAATCAAATGAACTCCAAGTGTAAGTACACGTAGACTTCAGGCTCCAGGGATGACAATCCACCCAGCACCTTTCACTAGCAATAATTAAAGATTTTAGAAGATAAAGAAACAAAAGGAGGGGGAAATATGCTCCAAACCAGTGTAGAAGATACTTTCCTCCCCCGCCTCCCAGGGAGATGCAAGGGGGAAAAAAAAATGCACGACTTCTCAGTTATTTCATACTGTAGAGAATGCTGGTAATGAGGAACAGTTCTCATTTTTAGATTTAAAATCACATAGAACCGAGTTTCTCTTTGGGGTTCATTGGCCAGATTGCACAGGCTGGTTCAGTGCTCCACTTGCCTAGGCCAGCCCCAGGGAATCTAGCACCTACCTACAGTGTAAATTTCCATGCTGATGGTAAAGATGGAATGGGAGCGGGAAGAATCCTTGTTCATCAGCGTGTAGCCCACTGATCGGTTCCTCCAGCCTATCTCCATGATACGCTCGCACTGGGCCACGTTGTGTACTGTGTGTAGAGAGAGTCCCTTCACATACACCCCTTTCTCTGGGTGCTCCTTCAGCTGCGGGCAGAACAGCACAACACAGGTTACACAGGGCCACAATGGAAACATGGAGCCTGAGGGCGGCACGTGCTTTGCATATAAAAGAAGGAAAAGGCATTTACATGCATAATTGCACTACCCAAAAATCCCACTGCTGGCTGCCAAACACCACGGTGAGGCATATCCTCAGAAGTGTTTTGAACCTGCTGAGCACCACACTTTCCAGCAATTTCAAAGAGAGCCAGGAGCACTCAGTAGGTGATCATCAGCACTGGCATACCCCATCAAATTGCTGTAACACCAGCAGGAAGCTGTATTTGGCTTTAACCAAACACATTAATAATTTCTGAACTATGAATAAATCCCTCCCCCCCAAAAAAACTCTTCATGATTCTATAACTGACCAGAATTCAAGTCCAGTTTGCTGACTAGTTCAGGCATCTTCAGGGCCACATGGTGCCCTGCTTCACTGCCCTATATCTGCCTGAGAATTTTAATGTTAAAACATATTATTATTTAATATGAAATATTAAAATATTTATTATTAAAAATAGTGGTAGTAGTTTTTTATATGCTGCAGATAATCTCTGTTGCATCTCTGGTTATAGGCAGTTCATTACATCAAGGCAAAGATTCAACAGTAAAAAATATTGTTACTAAGTGCTTTAGTGATTCCCCTATGCATTGCATGGATGTTCATATGGCCTTAATTAAATTGCTGAAATCCTTCCCATCAGGTACAGGACATCTGTCAAACCTGGACTACGCTCTCTCAGGGTTAGCTATGCCCCTGGTGGCTCCAAAAGCTTACTTTGGAGTCTGGGAGGGGACGCCCCTAAATATGTTATGTTTTCAGTAATTAATAGCCCTGCTTGAAGCATCTTTCAGAGGTTTAGAAAATTAAACAAAAAAAAGAATGTGTTAATAAAAGATGTTAAAATACATGTTTTTCTTGTGAGTTCTAGAGTGACCTATCAGATTTATATAAAAATACAGGGGAAAAGTATCAAAAGACCACCCCCAAGGCTCACAAAAAAAACCACTGGGACTTTATATGGGTTTTAAATTATTATCAGTCAGCTATAACCGATGTAATTTGAGTTCACAACTAAGGCTCTGTCTGCACTACCCTACAACTAAGTCAGAGGGACCGTGTTACAATATGGTTGTTGGGACCTAGTATCAAACATATGGCACACGTTAGGTGTGCTGCTTAGGGAACTTCTGGAAACACTGAAACGTTACTGAGATAAAAGTTCTGTCAGAAACTACAATGAAGAGAACAAATGTGCTATAAGATTCTGTATGAACAGACCTCCTAAGATCCCTTCCAACCCTAATTTTCTATGATTCTATCATTTTCTACGATTCTTTGAACTAGGTTACAGGAGATTTAAAGTTATAATATAGAGGGGACCTTAGGCAGTTTCTGTAACCAACCTAAAATCATGACTTGCCTTGGATTAACTGAGTTACAGGATCAAAGTTAGGTTCAATCTAGATGATTGTTTTTATATGCATTATGCTAGAAGCAGATGATTGCAAGGGCTGAAGCTGCCAGTGCTGCAGAGTCTAAGTCCATGATGAAAGTGTCGGATCCTGGCAAGTCCCCTTCAAACGCATTTCTGACCATGTGAAAGGACGGCATGACCTTGCTGCAAGGGAGGTATGATGTAGTCCACAAGGGTGGGGGAATGCACAAAAGGAAATAAAGATGTTTCCTCCTTCCCCTACAAAAGCACTGAGGTCTACTTGGGGTGGGTTGTTTTCCTAACAGAGCTCAGTAAGGTCCGTTGTCTGCAGGGCTGCACTGCACAGCAAGTGACCGTGAATCTCTGGGATGGGGTGCAGGACTGGCCAGGAGTCACCGAGGTTAGCAAGGAACAAGTACATTTAAGAATGCAAACAGGATTCAGGAGAAGTCCTGTTTGACTCCAGGGGGCAGCAGGTCAGCCTGAGATTTGTGTCTCCGCAGGACATTGAATTCCTCCATAAATGCAGCAACAGCCAGCGGCTGTCACCAGCGTGACTGTGTTACTATGGGAACAGTTCTGCCCATGTACTGCCCTCCTAGTGCCAACTGCAGTTGTCATGGAAACCAATGTCACTGTTGATGTGGAACAAAGAACAAAAATTTGCAGGAAGCCATTTCGAAAACAGTGAATCCCTGTTCTTGTAACACGCACACCGACCCACCCACCCACACGCACACAATCCACAGGGTGAAGCAAAGGCAAGACCAACAGGGACCCTGCCTTGACAAGGCCAGAGACCTTGGGGGACAGGGATCCACCAAATGTCTGCCTACACCCCTGCCACCATGTTGGCATTTCTGTGCAGCAGATGGTGCTAGTGCCTCGGTTTTCCACATACTGGCTACCCTGCTGGCAAGTAAATGAGGACAGAAGATATGCAGCTCCCTAAAGGAATATCTGAGAAAAGAAGAGCAGAGCAGAGATGTGCAAAGCTACCATAAGGCAAATTCTGTTACTATAAAGCAACCAACTTATTGATTATGATTTTAATAGCATCTACCTTACTACACCTTTGAAACTATCCATCTGTCCCATGCATCCGATAGGGAGAGGTATCTGTCACGTCCTGGGATTTTTTTGCCATTTTTGTCTAAACAGATAATGGTCACACGTCTACACAAGATGCTTAATGCCCACTGGACTAATTCTACTACGCATTAGTGCAGCTGGCAAAACCTGTGCCGATAGGCTAATGTGCAGTTGATTAGTCCAATGGGCATTACGTGTCCCTAAAAAGAGTTAATCTGCCTTAATGCGCGGTAGTGCCAATTACGGTCCATTAAGTTACTACCTCTTATTACAGGTACTAAATGCACCGTAATTATGGTGCATTAATGAACGTGTAGGCGCGCCCAATATAATCACCCACAGGGACTTCAGACTGGATTAAAACTTTTGGGATTAAAAGGGACAAAATCCCATTTGCTTCAAGCCAAAAACCAACTGCTAATTGAGGAAGGCTAAGAGGAAATTTCCCCAAAGGGCAGTCATTGCTCATTAGTGGGTTTCCTACTGCTTTCTCAGAAAGGAACTGTCATGCTGGACCAAATCAATGGGCCACAGAGAATATGCTCTTAACTTGTGGTAGCCTAACATTTGTCCAGCCCCCACACATTCCCATCTCTGCCTTCCCTCTCCTTCCACAAGAAACAATTCACCCTTGCCTTCAGGTTCTGTGCACGCCTTCTCCCACTTACGACCCTGTTCTCATTATATCTTTTCCCTTCCACTTCCTATGATCTTCTGTATCACTTTTCCTGATCCCTTGTTCCCATACTTCCACATTCAGCTTTCTGCCTCCCCTCATGCCACTCGGCATAGTTAAGACAGGTTCCCATCTCTAGGAAACAAGACACAATGTGTGGGCCCAGTCCTGCACTCTTTACTCATACAGGCTGAGAGATCCCAAAATAATAATTGTAAATGGATCTGAGAAAGGTAGGAGTCATCATCTCACCAGGACTTTCTAATGGGGCTTCTCAGGAATCTTCTGTTCTTGGCTCAATACTATTCATTATCTTTAGGAACGACACTGCTGCTATGTAAGAAAACAGTACTATTGCCGTGAGTATGGGAACAGTTGGTTCAGTAAATAACAGTTGTAAGAACAGGTCAGTTCTAAAGGGCAGTCTGAACTGCAGATTAAGCTACAGCAACACATAATTTGATACAACTAAATCTAAGGCCACACACTTAGGAACCAAAATACAAGTCTCACTGGTACAATGGGTACTCCTGGAAAGCAGGACATAGCTTTGGGGTCATGCTGAATAATCAATTTAACATGAATTCACAGCATTCAGCCACAACACTGCATTAATGAGAACACTGGAAGAATACATTGGCAAATAGTAGGCAAAAGCAGAGAGGTATTTAACCATTGTCTGCACTGTAGTAAGATTATTTCCTGTTTCACTGCCCACACTTCAAAAGCTGTTGACAAACTATAAAGAGTTCAGAAAAGAACTACAAGAATGATTCAAGGAGTGGGAAGCCTGCCTCAAAGGACCATGCAAAAGAGACACAACCCATTTAGAACATCAAAGAGAAAATTAAAAGGTGACTGATCATCAGGGTCTGCAAGTACCTATAAGGGGAGAAAAATTCTGATAGGAGATAGCTCTTTAACTTAGCACATGATGGCATAATGAAATTGAAGACTGAGAAGCTGAGGCTAGACAAATTCAGAGCAGAAATAAGGCTCCTAATTTGCATTTCTGAAGATCTGTTGCTTGTACAAGAACTAAAGAACTAAAATTAAAACAACCTTAGTGATAACCGCACACCTCCAGTGATGGTAGCAATCAGGAGCTGCTACTCTCTCTTTGGTTTGGCACAATCCAGCCACTGCCAACCAGGACTCCAACTCAAGGATGCATTTTCAAAAGGAATGTGCGCGCACTTGTACACATACACAAGAACCTATGCCTCCAGGAGAGCAAGGCCAGGACCTCCCCTCAGCAGGTGTGTGTGCACGCACGCATGCATAATTTGCATACGTACTAGAGCATGAGAGAAATGTACCACCATTGTGCTTTTGCAATGAATCTTATATTGCATTTTTAACTGATAGCAAGAACCAATCCCAGCTAGTCTCACGTTCATTCATGTTGATTCGAATGCGCATCTCAAATAACAGAAGCAGGTTTTGTCTTGGGAGTGTATGCTCCAAAAGCCCCCATCAAAAATTAGTATTTTTAAGACAATCTGCGTAGAGCAGAGGAGTCTACTCTTTGGGTAAGAGTTTAAATATAGTGGCTGTTGATTCCTTTCAGCATGGAATTGAAGCGTGTTCTATTTTCACACACGATAGTGAATTCAAACCTCAGTCTTAACCAATAAAACACAGTGTTTGAAGACTGTAGATAAAACTCACTAAATGTAATTACAACAGCTTTTGTCACATCCCAAATGCTTTTTGTTTCAGCTTCTGCCCAAGGTTTGTGATAAGTTGCCCACTTCTATTAGGAATTAGTGATAACAGCAGTCAGTAAATTAAAGCACATCCTCCTCCAGTCTCCCTACCTCCAGCTTTTGCTTGGTGTCAGCTCCTAGCAAATCTCTGATGTCTTCATTGTAGATCTCCAGGTAAGAGGCTCTTACCAAGAACTTGGTGTTTTCGGCACACTATACAAAATAAAGAGATGGGATCTTAGGGTAAGAGTTTCAAAAAGGTCTAAGGGAGATGATCACCTCACTCCTACTGACTTTCAGTGGAAGTTGGGTGCCTAACCTCCTTTAGCACCCACACCTATTTTCCAGGACAATTAAATACAAAGGAATTCTCAGGGTATAGACTCCTCTTGTACAGCATACAGAAACAGAAAATACAGGCCTACCACAGTGTGTGTGGCTATGCTGGTAAATACCTAGGGAGAGAGAAGTAAAGCCCTCTATTCAACAGTCCGCACCAAGATGTTTTGGTATACCATTTTGGGTAAAACCCCCAGTATCTTCCCCTTCAATGGTACAACCACACCGTGAATGCTGTGTGCATTTCTGGTCCCCCTTACCTCCAAAGGGTGGAACAGAACTAGAAAACTGTACAGAGAAGGGCAACAAGAATGATCAGGGGTATGGATGGGCTGCCATATAAAGAGAGGTCAGGACTCTTCAGCTTAGAAAAAAATGCCTGTGAGAGAGGTATAAGAAATAACTATAAAATAATCAGTGGTGTATGTGGAGAAAGAAAGTAGGGATTTATCATCTCTCACAATCCTAGAGCAAGGCAATGTACAATGAAATTATTAGAGAGCCAATTTAAAACAAACAAAAAGGAAGTTCTTTCTCAGGGTGTTTAATAAAGTTCAAGATGTAGAGGCAGATATTTTGGCCAGCTGCAAAAGAAACAAATCCATGCAGAATGGGTCCAACAGTGGGAATGAAACATAAAAGGAGGGTTGCAAACTCCATATGAGGGTTCCCTAGGCTTCTGAATGCTGGAAGCTATAAGAAAAGAGAGGCAATACGTAGATCAGTCTGGAGAGGCTCTAGACTCTTCCCCTTGCCATCTTCCCTTTGCCACTGTGAGATACAAGCTAGCGGGCCAGATGGCTTACGTGCTCTGACCCAGCACAGTATCTCTCATGTTCTTACATTCTCAGCTACCATTCAATAAAAGGTTCCCCAGCACTTTACAAACTTTAATGAATGAAACCACATACTCCCTTGGGATCCCATTAAGCATCAATCAACCTCAGAACCCTTGGGAGTCAGGCATGGGTGGATCCAGGGTGGAGACAAAGCGATTGTGGTCACAGCCTCCACTCCAGGCTGTGTGGCATGTGCACAGTGAGCTCTGAGCTTGTAAGTCAGTGCAGCTTCTGCCAGACCTCCACTGTGCTGCGAGAGCTTGCCAAAAATCAGCGCTAGCTCTAGAGACCCTGATTTTGCATGGCTCCAGACCCCAGGGAGTGAGTCTTCCCCCTCCCCTGCAGGCTCCTGAGCTGGGGAGAAGTGGGGATTATGGCCAGAGTGCACTTTGATCAGTTGGTGAGCACATAATACTCAAGGTACACGTGGAGCCCTGCCTAATTTTCCTGATGGGCAGAGCGAGAAACAGTGATTTTCCAAAAGTCACACAGCAAATAAGCGGTAGAACTAGAAACAAAACCTAAATCCCAAATCTCAAGGGCTTTATCAGCCTGTCCTTATTCCCACTAAGACACATAATAGATGCTTAGCCAGTCAGTCACGTGCAGTGCGTAGGTACTCACCATGCAACGGTATTGACCAGTTAGCTGTCTACTAGCTTACTGATGTCTTGATGGTTAAGAAAGTGATTTTGTGGTTCAACCACTGGACAGGGTTGCAGGAGATACTGGCTTTATGCCAGATTTCCTGTGCAATCTGGGAGAAGTCATCCCCTCTTTCTGTGCTTTGTTTCCCCAACTGAAAAATGGGAAAGAATAACTTGGTGCTTGCAGGGCTGAGATACTATAATGATAAGCACCCCCCGGAAAGTCTAGTAGAAAATAGCTAGATTAGCAGCTTGTCTTTAATATTGCAGTAGTCCTTTCATGTCATGACATACCTGTACACTCTCAAAAATGTGTTCAAACGCCCTGGGAATAATGCCTCTCTGTGAAGGGGGGTCCGCAACGCCCTGCATGGTAAATGACTTCCCACTGCCAGTCTGGCCATAGGCAAAGATAGTGCCATTGTAGCCTTCCGTGACACCCTGAAAAATAAAAGAAATCATCATTATAACAACCATTATTTTCAAATGTTGCATATTAAGATTGTCTGCTAAGACTTAATCCTTCAGAAAGCAGTTATTGTAGCAGGTATGAAGCACCAAAGAAACTGCTGAGCAAGCTGAGTTGCCAAAAGTTTGAAGTCCTTGTGAAGAATCCCGCAAGATCTTTAGTGCCCACAAGCCAAGGCTCTGGGTTAATTTCATCCTAAACCCCAAAAGATAAAAAGAATGGAAAAGCTGAAGCATAAAAAAAAGATGGGGCAACTTCACGGTCAGGGCGGCTAGGATCTGGAACCAACTTCCAAGAGAAGTGGTGCAGGCTCCTACCCTGGGGGGCTTTAAGAGGAGGTTAGATGAACACCTTGCTGGGGTCGTTTGACCCCAGTGCTCTTTCCTGCCATGGCAGGGGGTCGGACTCGATGATCTGCTCAGGTCCCTTCTGACCCTACACACTATGAAACTATGGAAGGAAAGGCTCCACAAACCATTGGATAAATGAAGCGCGCGGCTTATAAAAGCTGCATCTCTGACTGAGTCAGGTGCAAACCTACCCGGCCTGCTTCCTAGCCCAAGCTGTAGAAATAAGGTAATAAAATGCAATACAAAAAGGGTATAAAGATGCAGTGGTTTCTGCCAAACTGCAGGATACAAGGGAATGTAGAAGGGGTTACACAAAAGGAGAAGGATTTTGCTGCCGTCCAAAACGACATGACGAGGACTGAGGAGACAAACAGGGCTTTCAACAGGGAAGTCTCTCTCAGTTAAAACCCAGGGATGCTTTCATTTTAAAAAAGGGTATTTTGTTTCTCAGATGCAGTGGCAGGAAGCAACTAAAGCTGAACATCTGGTGCCTGGCAGAGTCCGACATCCGGCGTGGGCTGGGGCTGGCATGGCCGAGGTGGGCAGGGGCGACGCGTTCGGTCTCGAGGGGGCCAGCCGGGTTCACGACCGGATCGAAAACCTCGTCCTAACATTACGCTGCCATTTCTCCGGCACCATCCCGAGTCGTCCGGCCGTCCCGGAGCGGGCAACGCGGCGCCCGACTCGGCGCAGAGACGGCGCCCTTCCCAAAACCGAGGGCGCCCGGAGAGCCTTGGAAGACGCGGTGGGAAGGGGGGCCCGGTCCTTCCTCTGCTGCACCCGCAGACCGATGTGTGGAGGAGGAAAGGGGGGGCCGCACGTTTTCTGCCCCCTCCCCAAAGCCGGGACCCTCCGGGTGCCCTGGGGGGCAGACGCGGCCTGCGGCGAGGGGCCCGCGAGCTGAGGCGGCGGCCCGGGGCCCACCTCGACGAGCGGGCAGGCCACGTCGTTGTAGAGCTGCTCGGTGCCGTGCTCGGGGCCGTAGGCGCCGTCGAAGGCGAAGTGCTTGGGCGGCTCGTCGGCGGCGGGCGGCTGCAGGAAGCAGTGTCCCCGCGCGCCGTCCACGCGCACCACGGCCCCGCAGCGCAGCGCCCGCTCCCGCTCGCCCAGCGGCCGGCAGCGCACCACCACCCGCACCGCCTCGGCCGCCGCCATCATGGCCCGGCGCGGCCCGCCCTCGCCACCGCGTCACCCGCCCGCACCGCCGGGACGCAGTGCCGCCGGGGGCCAAGTAGTGCGGGGTGCGGTGCCGGGCAGCGCGGTGAGGGGATGAAGGGCGGCGAGGCGTCGTGCAGCAGTGAGGTGAGGGAGTGAAGTACAGTGAGGGGTGCCATGCAGTGTAAGGATGAAGCGCGGCCAGGGCGCTACGGTGCACTGAAGGGACTCGGTGCAGTGCGGGGATGGATTACAATGAGGGAGTGCAGTGCGGGGATGCAGTGCAGTACAGCCCCAACCCCCGCTGCTGGCGTGTCCGCCAGAGGGCTGGGCTGCCCCCCCCGAGCCATGAGGGAGCCCCCAAAGGGCACTGCCCCAGACCAGGCAGCCGGGACAGCTCCTAGGACCCAGGCTCAGGCCCTGCCTGGCACAGTGCCCCCCACCGCCGCGTCTCGTGCAGGGCCAGGGCCAGGGCCAGGGCCAGGACCAGGACCAGGGCCAGGACCTGCACGGCAGCCCAGAAGAGCAGACCCCGCCTGCAGCTGCACCGCTCTTGCGGGGCGACAGGCCCGGCGAGGCAGGAGGGACACGGCTGGGGGAGCTGCACAGCCGTACCCTGCTCACACTCACGCTCGCACACGCAGCTGGTGAGGCAGAGGCACGGCAAGGGTGTCGTTTTATTAGTCGAGATGCGCAGTACAGCCCACGGGGGGCAAATACATCAGAGCCACGGAGAGCAGGGACACTGCACGGTAGTGGAACAGGACGGGGCGCACGGGAGAGCGCTGCTAACCTCGCGCGTGACAGCAGGACGGCCGAGGGCGGGCGACGGGCTGAAGGGGAGGCTCATCCCAACGCATACTTCTTCTCAGTGACATGAAAGAAGCAAGTGCCCATCCCCGTTCTGTGCAGAGCCTGCATTAAACCGGTTCCCTCCAGACCCACTTTCTTCCAGGGTGTAATTTCCCCTGGGCCAAGTGTCAGGGAAAAGATTTTACTCGCTGTAAACACTGGCACCCATCTGAATGCAAAAGCAATAACTTCTGCAGCTGCCGGCCTTTTCCCAGCTCTCACCCCACCGGCGGTGGTCTGAGTCCCCCACGGCTTACAAATTATTCTGCAATGGCTGGTGCAACCATCAGTGATTTTTTTTTTTTTCCTTTTTTTCTTTTATAACTTTAAATGAAATAAGGGTGTGGAGGTAGCGGGGTCTCCTCAGTAATGGGCATTCAATAACTGTGCAGCATGTTATTACTAGAAATCAAGGAAGACCAAGGAGCTTCTGAAGACCATTTAGAATATTAAAAAAGCAGTGTTTTTCAAGGTCTCAGCCCCTCATCTAGGGTTGAACATGGAACAAAACTAGAGAATGCTATCATCGCCTTTTAAAAGATGAGCACTTGAGATACAAAGAGATTTGCACAAGATTACTGAGAAATCTCCTAGCAGAGCAGGGAATTGCATCTTCATTTTCCAAGGCCCGAGTTATCTCATAACCTCTGAGTCCACCTACACTGCAGTTTGTCACCTCTAATCAAGTCGTTCCTTCTGAAGAAACCTATTTAATTTGGACAACGTCCAGGAAGCAGTGATGATGATGGAGACCTTGGTGTAAGCGTCGACAGGAAAAAAAAAATGAAAATCCTATCTTTTAGAGATTAAATAAAAAGAGACTGGACTACTGATTACCTATTGTAAGTTTAAAGCTAATTGATGTAAAACACAATTAGAAGAGGGTGTTGTTTGCTAAAGGAATGCATGATGTAGGATACATTTTAGAGGGCCTGTAGATGGAAAATGTTTTCTATTGAGGTGGCAGAGTCCAGTAAAATGAATCCGTTCCATTGAATTTACTCAGATTGTGCCAGATTAAAGAGAGCTTGGTCTGTTTGGTACTTGGCCCTTTAAAGTAGCCAACAGATTTGTTATTAGGCCTGCATTCCCCCCCCCACCCCAAGAAGTTGTTAAACCTTGGTAAGTAACAGAGGTGGAATCAGAAAGTCCTGGAGTTGTTTAGCTGCAGCTGCTCCTACATTAGACCCCTGTCATGCAAAGCAGACCTTGGGATGTGCGTGTGGAAGTGTTGCTGCTAATCATCTCACACACAGAATTCACATCAAGAAACTAAGGTTTTTTTTCAAGTGGGATTCTGCTGCTCCTGCATCATCTGCTTATTTCTATTTCACTACCCTTAAGAAAAGAAACAAACCAACCCAAAAACATGTGCTTGTTGTACCAGCCTGCCAAAGGGGCTGGCAAATCCAGAGTTTTAAGGCATGGGTTGAAGGCATTAAGTTTTCCATCTACTGACGCCTCTGGGAAATTCTATGAAATATGAACTTTCATTTCTATCCAGGAAAAATTTTACAATCTTTTCTCCAATGCCTGATGAAGGGTGTTTGTGCCCGAAAGCTTGCAATTAAAGATTTTTTTTTTTTTTTTGCAAAAATCTTGTGGGTCTAATAAAAGATATCACCTCTACCACGAGTCCCGATTGCCTTTTAACTCATCACAAGAGCTTGGGCAGCTCATCAGCACTTGGCCAACAAACCTGGACACAACTAGATAGAAGCCAGACACATCCCATCCCTAGGTGAGAGCCGATATGCAAGATTACAGTGCCTCTACCAGGAGTGGAAGCTGCAGGTACTTAGCACCTCTGAGAAATGAGGAATCAGGTCCTTAGCACTGGTTTAACATTAGAATGGTTCCAGTTCTACCAGCTCAGCAGAAGGCAAGGAAAGGGTCCGCACAGAAGGCAGTTCCCACATGAGTGAGTCTTCTGCTAATCTGGAAGCTTGAAGGGGAAGAGAAGCATTTAGACAAGAAAAGGAGCGGGGTGAAAGTGCCTTGTCATACAACGTTTGGTTTGGGGAGACACCAAGGACATGGCAAATGGGACCAAAAACCATAAAACAATTTCAGGGAAGAATCCCAAGCATAAGCAAACTGCACAGCCACCACTGCTGTCAGCCTATCCTCCTGTACAGGGGTGTTGGTCTGTCCTCTGCATAAGGTAGTTTTAAAAGCTGCTTGGTTAGTTCCTAGGTTTTAATAACTGTGATTTTATAGTGCCCACCCTGCTACAGTATCCTGTATAATGTCCAGCAAGTGTTCACTAGCCTGCCACAGGTGCTACATTTCTGCTAAGAAGAGAGTTTCAGGGGCCAGTTGGCTCCAGGGTATTAGATAACACATCAGAAAGCAAGAGTAAAATCCCAGCTGCATGCAGCTGCATTGACCATTTATGCCCATTTTTCATCCAGTCCCAAGTGCTCTGGGGCTAGGGAGTAAAATATTTCAGTCTCATTGTACTAGAAATATCTTTTTTAGCCTCTGAAAAGCGCATGTGTAACCCTGCTGTTCAATGCAGCCTGTGTCCTTGCCTGACTTATCCGTAGAGGGTGAGTGTTACAGCTCTCAGCTATAGGACCTGCTCCTTCGGATGGAGCTGTAGTAGATTCATACTTTTGATCCTGAAGGTTCAAGTTCACTCCTCAGCCTGCACCAAGTTACAAGCCACCACACTTGGACTTGTACAGATGGCAACCGTTCCAATGTGAACAGCAATATCAAGAAGTACTGTGAAGAACCCTGAAGGGCAGCTGTGTTTTGGGAAGGGGCTATGTAAAAACAGATCCCTTCTATGCACCAGGTCTACTTTCTCTGCATTCAGCTACGCTGTGGATGGGTGAATATACCAAGGGCCCAGTCCTGCTGCCATTGAAGTTGGTGGCCATTCAATGGAAACAGGATCAGGCATGGAGCAAACTACCCAGGATCACACAATAGGCACCATTTGTTGCTGCCTCGGACTTTCGATCATGTGCAAAGAGAGGTGTAAAATGCTACCAAACAGGAGTTCTGTACTCCTGTGCACCGACCGGTGCTGACTGATAACTCAACTAGCCTGAAACAGATCCCAGTGTCAAAGTGAAGACAGGTTAATATTCCTCAGAGATCAGATATTAGGGCTATTACCTGGAGCAATGACTGCTAATATTAGAAGTGCAAACTTGAACACCCATCCCCTTCCTCTCCCCTACCCTCCACAACACAGAATGAGAGATAAAGGCTAGCAGACGAGGATGGCCAAAATAGGAAGCATAGGTGCACCTTGGACAGCGGGGCTGGCTTAGCACAATTCCACGCATCTGCCAGAAACGTCAGAGAGGGCCAAGTCTCAAAGCTGAGCAAACATTAGCCCAGCTCCTGTTGGACTATTGGAGATTTGCTGGGGCTGCAAACCCACCGGGTCGGTCGCGGACTCAGCTCTTCCCTCCAGCCGTTCTCCACAGCACAGTCTTGCTCTTCATAGCAGTGGTTCATGCGGCCTGCAGTCAGACAGCAGAAAACCCCCCCTTGGATCCCGGAGTAATGTTCCAACAGCGCCTCCATGCAGGGGAACTCGGCGTTCAAATGCTTCAAGAGTTGAGAGAGAGAGAGAGAGAGAGAGAGAGGATTTGAAAAAACCCAGCTTAGAACTGACTTCCTGCTATAGCAAACAAAACAGACAGTACGACAGCACGCCTGGCTCCTGCATATAGGAATCCTTCTGAGAGCAAATCACCTCCACCATTCGTAGACAATGTGCAAGCCAGAGACTCCAATGCTCTGAGCTCAGCACCTTCAACCCCTCCCAAATCCTCTTTGAAAGGAGAGATGGCCATTTCCATCACAGCAACAGGCACAACCCGCTGAAGCACAGCAACGTGGTGAAGTTGGCTGGCCGAGTCTACTGCTGAGAGGACTTAATTATACGAGGTTCTTGATGTAAGCAGCCTCAGAGAAGGTGTTGTAATATTAAAGCCTCACAGCATCTCCACGAGGTGTCACTCCCCATTTTCCAGGTGGGGAAACCAAGGGGCAAAGGCAACTTAACTTATCTCCACGCTACATGTAAGCCGGGATGGAACCCACGGGCCGCTAGAGAGGCCAAGTAGGTAGCCCTGGACTCTCGAACAAACACGCGTCTCGGCTATGGCCAGAAAGAGAAGAATCTTGACCAGCTCAGATGGCAATGGAGTCGCTCGGCCCCCAAGACCCCCTTACCTCCACGCAGTACTTGCCCTGGTGGTTTTTGAAGATGTTGTAAGGAATGACACCGCACTGCGTTCTCACCGACAGGCACCACTGATTGGCCGATCCTGGCTCTGCTCGAAGGAGGAAGGCTCCTAGAACGTCTTTGCTCAGGAGCTCGATCCCACAGTCCCTGTGGGACAGGTGGGAAAAGGTAGGACAAGAGGCATTGCACGGGAGTCTGGGAAGCTCTCCTCCCCCCACCCAGAGATCAGTCCGCTCATCCAGAACGGGGTCTGCTCTTGGGGTATGACCAACTTGAGGAGGAAGCTCTGCAAAACACGCAGATGAGATGAGACTGTGCTGGACACTTCTTCCACTTCCTAGAAAGGGGCCACATGCAGGTCCCCTTCACCAAGACGGGCCATGGAACTTCAGGCTACTTTGTACACGGGGGTATGGCGAGGAAGATTTAGTGACATGGAAGGTTTTGGCTTTTCCAAGATGCAGATGAAAATCAGAGACAGAAATGAGGCATGGGCTTTCCTCGCCGGCTGCTCTGACTAAGGCCATTAAGGATGGCCCTAAGCAGAGGTCTCTTCCTCTGTGTTGACAAGGATGGTCTCTTTCTATTTGGACAAGAGCAGATGAAAAAGATTATGGCAGACAGCACAGAGGCTAAAGCCGCCACTGCTGCATGGAGGAAATAAGACTGGATACATACTCTGCGCCAACATGTTTGGACAGCATCACCTTGCAGTCACCAAATTTTTCTTCAGCTTTGTTGCCCCATAAAGGCACCACATTAACTAGATATGCTGGGCCCGCCTTTAGCATCTGGCTTACGTAAGATGACAACACCATGTTACTGCTACCAGCTAGTGCCAACAGTCTTTTTGCTCAAGAGGTAGAGGTCACTGCTTTTCTTTTTGCTGAATGTGCTGTGTTCAGCCCCGGCTGAAGAGCCAAGAGGAGGTCATTCACAATAGAGGGGTTAATGCACAGAAAATGGACTGACTTCCTCCCTAACACAGAGGAGGTAAGGGATGGGAAAGGCAGGTGAATGGTAGAAGTGCCAGGAAACCTGCAGAGCCAAGTACTCACCTGGCAATCCCAGAAAAAGACCAGGTGTTCTCCATCAGGATGCTCTCATTTTCTGTCAGGTAAACCAAGTTGCTCTTGCCACCCTTGTTATCCCAGCCTGTGTGAACTGCAGTGACAAGAAGGAGATGCAGGTTTAACAAGCAGACATCAAAGAAGCAGAACCTCACTTTTCAACAAGTTATTTTCCCGATAGCACAGTTACAAATCTACCTAAATTTTTATGGTGTCCTCATCACTGCCTGTCCAAGGGACTCTATCCTGGCCTTAGAGAGGTTGCTATACAAAGACTCTCTCTTAACAGGTCCTCACAGCTGACTTGTGTGACGGAAAATGAGAACACAATAGTATTCGTTTCCCCTTACTGTAGCTGTATGATTTATCATAGGAGGTCATCAGGCCTCTTGGGCCACAAAGGGTATGGCTAGACCACACCTCCAGAGCAGGGATGCTCTTGAGTACACCCCATCCATCCACTCCTGCTCACACGCACCAAACCTGTTTGGTGCGGGGGGGGCAACCCCAAAATGGCTTCCCTCTAGATCTCTATCAAGACAGACAGAGATGCTGTTGCCTGCTCCAGGGGCATGCCTGGCAGGGCAGTTATCAGCCTCACCACTGCATTTCCGGGTTTGGTGCACGTTCCCAAGCAGGCCCTGCCCACTGCGCGTGTCCCTCCCAGGAGCACCAAGGACGCAGAGCTTTCTGTGCCTCCATTCCACCCTCCTCCAATTGACATGAACTGAGCTTTGCAAGATGGTCTGGTAGCATCAGGTGAAAGCACAACATGCTCAGCACACGCTTTCAGATACGTTACAAGATGGTTTGTTTGTTGATGGGCTGGCCTAGGAGCCCAAGGTTTGTCCTTGAGTAGTTAGTTGCAAGGACTAAAGATGACTTCCGCCTTCCTGAAGGTGCTGCAGTCGCTCAAGGCATAGCAGACAAGAAACCCCCATTACACACAAAGCAGCATCCACACAACCAGTGGGCCATGAACAGCCCCTCTAGTCACTCCTGGCTCTATAGAAGCATACAGTGGCCACAGGCATAGCATTTTCATTGAGAAGTCATGATGGACATAATTGAAGTCATCGTTTTTAAAAAAATACAAGTCCTTCCCCACCCCTGGTGCCTCCTGCCCTGCCCCTGTAACTCACACATTTCCCGGGCAGACTGATGAAGCTGGACCTCATAGCTGCAGTCCCGATAAGCCCCCGAGCGGATGACCTTGCTGCGAATTGCCTTCTTGCGCACCAGGATCGGGGAGTAGTATGGATTCCATGGGCGAGAGCTCCCCACATCCTCCCTCTCCTCCAGTTCCAGTCTCCTCTCCTACAGGCACAGGCCAGAGCAGATCTGTATCCATCACCAGCAGGAGATATTGCCAAACGGAAGAGCAAAACACTGCCCGGAGCACACAGCACCCCACACAAGAGGACAAGGCAAACCACATCCCAGCTCAGCCATGCTAAGCACATGGTTCCTGGTGGACTCCAGGCCCATTATGTGCCTGAGTCTGCAGAGACCAGGAAGGCATCCAACTCTGCTGAGCAATTAGCTTTAAAGGAGCCACACTAGCTCCAGTGTCATTTTGTGTTCCTGTCCTCTGCGCTGCAATGCCCTCTGGACGGCTCTCCCTTCTCCCTGATCATACGGAAAGGGTCCAGTTAACTCGTGGGCTAGAGATGCTGCTGGGCCTTCAGAGGACGGCCAGCTGTGAACAGATTTATAGGTGCCCCCTGAGATCAAAACCAGCACCGAGCTTCACAGTCTTGCTCACCTAATTTGTACATTGCTGTAGGGAAGCACTTCTGGGCTTCTGTTTCATCTGGGACCCCTCTGTATCCCGCATGGCCTCCACTCTCCAGCTTTACAGACACTCCTCACTTTCCCCCCATCCTCATTGTATCCAAAGGGGACTGGACATGCCTGCAAGCCTTTTGCAGAGGGCTGCCATGGGCCAAAGAAGGACCACGTTTCCCTCCCCAGGGCTGAGTGTGCTGCCTCAAGGAAGGAACCAGTCTTGCCAAGCAGTTCAGTAGGAAGCAATTTGCCTCGAGAACAACGGCCCGAATGCCGTCACTTGGCAGGTTGGCAGGCCAGCTCCAGCCCACAGGCGGTAGGTGGCTGCCCCCTGCTCTGGGACACTGGCTGGTTGGCTCTTTTGTTGCAGCTCCAGCTGTTGCCCATAGATGACAGGACCTCTACCATGGAAGAGTTCCCCATGGCCTTTGCTCCCCCACCCCTCAGCATGGTCAATGATGGGAGGAAAGACACCCAAAGCCTGGGAGGCAGATTGCAGCAACACCCCAAGGAAGAGCCCACTTACCACGCTGCCCAAGGAGCCCGAGTCGGTGGGACAGGGGAGCCTGCGGAAGGACACCAGCGCGTTGACGTTCTGGGAAACCTCCTCTGGATTGAGTGGCTCTCTCACCACTCCGGCCCCCAGGGGCACTCCCAGCAGCCTCCCTGGCTCCCCCGGGGCAGGGCTAGCAGGGGGCTTGGCCTGCTCCTCGGGGTGCACGAGGAGGTAGTAGAGCTGGAACGAGCGGCACAGAAGCAGATGCAAGATCTGGACCTGGCAGGAAGAAAAGCCATTCCCTGTGAGACCAAGGGCACTTCCTCGCTGCTCAGCGTGGCAGTCCTCACCCTTCAGCCTGTTGCCCACGGCTGGGGCCCACCACACAGGCTCAACTGGTTTCCAGCTCAGATGATGACCCAGGACACACCAGAGGATCCTTCAACCTCTGGGCCCTGAGACAGGGCTGCATGTGCCTGGGAATGCTTCTGTGCTGAGGGTCACCACGCACTCTTCTTTCACTGATGAGCTCCTTTGGCAAAGATTCATGTCCCACAGGAGCTCACCAGGTGCGGGGAGCCCTATCTGCCCCACCCACAGAGGTAGGTGTGCCCCACCACACTGACATGCATTCCCTTCAAAGTGCATTTTCATTAGTCATCTGACTCAGCTGAGCTCTGGACCAAGTAACAAGACACCTTTAGCCAAGTGGGGGGTGGGGGGGGGGTCCCCTCCTGTAGCTAACATGCAAGTTAGACTTCAAGGAGCAGAAACTGAGCTTATGGGGGAGTTGGGGGCAGGAGGAAGGCCTGCAGGACTCGATGTGAACTAAGTCAGAGACAGTGCCCTTTCTCAGCAGAGCCAAGATACAGTGCTATATGGACAGTCTGAGCCCGAGATAACACGTAAGGAAACAATCAAGAGAGAAGAACCACCTCTGTGGTGTTAGGCTATTCAGCAAGAAGCCAAGGGTACTGGCAAATGATAGACCAAGTGATGCCAGAGCAGACTGGCATTGGCACGTTGCTTAAAAGGGCAACAACAAGGAGGAGCATGCTGTGAACAACCTGCCCACCTTTTAGAGCTGCCCCCAGGATGAGGACAGCAGTGCTGGGGGGCACTGCTATGCCAAGGAGCAGCTATTGTCTCCTGTCTGTAGCTTGGGGTAGGTCACAGTGGGGTGGATAGACGAAGCTGCTGCAGTTCTACATGTAAGAGTTAGAGGGCAGGGCACTGCTTTTAAGTGGAGAGTGCATCCCCAGTAAGCTGAGGGCACACGGGGGCCTGGAGCCTGTGCAGTACTGAAGCTTATGGCAGTCCAGGCACAGAGGAACCAGGTCCCATTAGACGCACACACATGCTGGGTACCTCTCCAGGCTGGCTCCCCACAAAGAGGTGGCAGAAGAGCTTGCTGGCTGGGCTGCGTGGATTTCGTGACACAAAGGCAAACTGACAGTCTGTGGGCCTCCACGTGGAGTAGAGGATCCGTCTCAGGGCATGAGCCATCAGCAGCGTCTGAAAGAAAAGGAGCGGAGAACACGGGCTCTGCAGCTAACAGCAGGGCAAGGGCCAACCCTCTGCCAGGCTGCCCTGCTGCAGTCCTTTCCTGGCGTCGAGAAGCTGAGGAGTGAAGAATCCCACCGGAGATCCTGGTCTCTTGTGTCAGCTGGGTCTGTGTCAACAGAGCCAGTGCTGCTTGGGCTGTCAGCAAGGCCTGAAACTGGGACTTCCAGGCCAAGACTAGTGTTGGCACGGCAGAAGTAAGTCCCCACCCCAGAAGCAGCTGCAGACTCAAGCTTGGAGACCATCTGCCACTAGTCCTCAGAGGACTGGCTCTGTTCTCCACAGTGGGCTGCATTAAGCGTTATGCTGAGAAACAGCACCACCCCACAACTGCTGCAGGAAACCCGTGCCCTTGTGCTAGGGAACTGCTCCCCAACCCCAGTCTAGAGGGGCGATGCCCCCCTCCCCATTGCCTAGCAGCCTTGGTTTGAATCCGGAACCATTTGGACCGCATCTCTAGGCTTTACAGAAGCAATTCTTAGCCAGGGTGGCACCGCAAACACCTGTGCACAAATCGCAAAATAAACCCAGAGATTGCAAATAGGGATTGACTGGGTCAAAAACACTCTGGCCAGTTGTGGCCTCTCTGAGTTATTTGCAGCAGCAAAATTGCTCTGTTGTTTTTCTGTAGTCAAAAAAAAAAAAAAAAAAAAATCGGTGCAAACTAAGAGCCGGCTTTTTCTGCAGGGTGCCTCAAGTCTGATGGGGATGGGAACCCCTGCTCCACAGGTTTGCATCTCACGCGCACACGGCGCTGTGTGCTGATACACCTTACCTCCCCCTCAGCACTGTAGATCTTCAGGCCCTGCAGACTGAACTTCACGACGACAGATCTCCGTCTAGGACAGTCCTGTATCCAGAGGGAAAGTGTGAGAATCCTATTCAGTCATCCCCATCCTGGCCCTGCTGGGGAAGGCAGGTGTTTGTGGCTTCCAGCCTGTCCTGCCTGGATCTGCTGGCCAGGGTTGAGATCCCTGCATTCACAAGCCAGGTGGAGTACTAGTAGGGCGAGGAAGGGGCTCCTCAGCT
This sequence comes from Crocodylus siamensis, assembly GCF_052110815.1. NCBI lineage: Eukaryota > Metazoa > Chordata > Crocodylia > Crocodylidae > Crocodylus > Crocodylus siamensis. The sequence goes on along the minus strand of NC_143406.1, from coordinate 1,838,427 downwards.
GCGGGGCTCTGCGGGTCACCTCTGGGATGCAGCAAGCTGCTCCTGACACCAGAGCAGCTTGAAGAGCTCCAAGCCGATATGTTCTCCTACAAGTCACACAACCAGTTCGTCTTTCCTGCTCCCAGATCTCTTGGGGTGGGAGACCTTTCTGTGGTGTAAACCCAGCAGCAGCAGCTGTGGGCGTCTCCCAGTTACATGAGGACCCTCTTCCAGGAGTTTACCGAATAACCTGCCCCTCCGCGATGGTCAAAGTCCCCTGACCTTCAGAGCCTGGAGTTGCTGCTCAATCATCCACACCTTCTGCTGGAGTTCCAGGTCCTCCACAGTGAATGAGCCCACGTACTGGGGGAGAGAGGAAAGTCTCACCACAGGCAATGGGGGTTAATGCTTTTCAGTCTAATAAATGCCAAATAAAGCCCCGTTCGAGGTGCGGGGGGCAGAGCCAGCCTCAGCAGGGCTGGGCTCTTCCCACAGGTGAAACCAAGCTGGAACATGCCAGTGCCTCGGTTTCCAGACAGTGCTGCTTTTCTCATCCCCGCCCCGTTGTTAGCTGCCTCTGTATTCCAGCTTTCCACCTCCCGCAGGTTTCTGCCGCACCAGGAGACATCGTACCAGCACCCGGCAGACCTCGCTTCACCAGCCACTTGCTGCGTAGCCCGGAGTGAGGCAAGTCCCATCCTCCTCTTTTAGTCCTCCCACCTAAAATGTCCCTGCCATCCAAAGGACACAGAAGCTGCCATCACTTTGCATCTAGCAGTAACTACTTGAGAAGCCATTTCCCAGGGATTTGGGAGACTGTATTAACCAGCACAGGAAATCCAGGTGCCCCATGCTCCTTCACACACACACCCACATGGATCCATTACTCCAGATTCAGGCACATTCAGGCTCACGGGTTGGGGAAGAGAGGGCTGACTTCAAGATCTGAACATGGATCTGAATGTTGTATATGAGCCCCAGCTCTGATTCTGACTGGAGATTGCACATCTCCAAGGAGAGGGGTTATTTCTGTCCCCCCAAGCCTCTTCTTGTGGCTTTAGATTTTGAGGAGCGCGGGGACAGATGTGCTAGAGCGGACAGCAGACGTCACCTCAAATGGCTAGAGGCTCTTCACGCTCTTACGTGTCAAGTGGAGCTGCCTTGTGGCGTAAGTAGCCCTAAACACCCGGTGTGATTTACCACTTCCATCAGCCAGGCCTACTCTTCGCCCGGATGCCGGGAGGGCAGAAGGAAACAGGTCCCCGGGCTGGTAAAGCAGGAGTCAGCACCCAGCGGCTGGAGTGGCTGCTCTACAGAAAAGGTTGCAGCATCCATTACAGCCCCCGGCAGTGCAGCCCTGCCCCAATAACCCTGAGCAATAACCCTCTGCTACTTCGGGATGAACTGGGACAGAGCTGAGTAAGACGCGGTTTCATTCACAATGCATCGCACTGCAGAAGTGGCCTTGGCAAAGAGGGAGGAAGACGCGGGCTGGGCTAACAGCTGATTTTTCCTTGGCTACCCACGGCGAGTTCTGCATTGCTATGGTTACTGCTGCTCTCACAACCACCAATACCTTCCCACAGGGGCCTTCTCCCAGGTAAGAGGGGTCACTGCTCTGCTCTTCCTGCAGCGACCCCCAACAGATCACCGTGGCGTGATAAGGGCTGTCGCCGGCATCATGAAGGATGCCAGCTGCCTCGTAGCCCCTGGGAGAGCAGGGGGGCAGTTGTGTCCAGTTACACAGCAGAACGGAGACTGAATGAGACCTTGCCTCTTGCTCTCTCCAGCTTCTCAGCGCCCACGGCAAACATGGGCAGACAGAGGAGTCCCCAAAAAACATAAAGGCATGTTGGACTTAGTGAAAACGACTGCCTGCGTTACCATTGCTCAGAGGCAGTGAGGCAGCACCCTGCTCTTAGGAGAAAACTGAGCCAGGGCGAGAAATCATTTGCCCCAGGCCATACAGTTTTTAATCCCATCTGCTGCCTTCCTGCTTTGGGGGAAAAGAAGGGGAAGGAATCCCGCCCTCCCTTGGGAGCTGGAAAACTCAGGCTCAGTCCCCAGCTCTGCCTGCATGAGCACGGACAAATCATTGCGTCCCTCTGGGCCCCCCCAGGAGGCCTGTGCTGACTCTCAGGGACGTCGTGAGGCAGGCAGAGGGTATGAAGCCAGGGGCCAGGGAAGTCCCTTAGATAGATACCCACCCCTTCCCTGCTGCCACACCATCACGCCTTGCCTCTAGGCTGCCAGGCCTAAAACCTTTGGGTGTTGCCATGACCCTGCTAAAGGCTGAACACAGCAGCAAGGGCTTAGGGTCCATCCAGGATCTCACCTCAGCAAATCTGGTGATGACCCTGGCTCTCTGTTGGTGCAGCGCCGATTCGGGTCCCCTCCCATTCCCTGTTTTCTTCTTCATGACGACTACGGCCTCTTCGGTCCTGTCCCTGCAGCTAGGAAGGAGAGGAGGGTGAGCTCTGTGTTCTGCAGGGTTGTTTTTAGCCTACGGGAAGAGCCGTACCCTTCGTACCACGCAGGCGAGCCGGTGGGAGCAAAGAGCCCCGGGGCAGGTTACCCCAGGGTTAACAGCCCTCGTTCCGCATCAAGATTCCCTCATTTGGCTTCCCATCCACCCACGATTGTGGAGCTCGGCGCAAGCAGCCTCCCCCAGACGCAGGGCTTCGTTTGGACCGGGAGGTGCGAGCAGCAGCCGCCCCGGCTCTGTCGGAAGCGCGCTGCACTCGCGCGCTCCTACGTGCTGTTGTTATACGCCGTCTTGGCTGAGCTCCATGCCAGATATTTTACTGCAAGTGGAAAGAACAAGGGAGAGCGAGAGAGGGAGAGACAGGGTTGTTCGTGCAACCTGCCTGTAGGCGGGGATGGGAGCCGGCACTTTGCTTTGGAACGAATCCCCCGTGCACGCATCTGCAGGGAAGAACCGGAGCCTGCACGGGGCACTGCTGCCTCGAGGCACCAGAGGGGATGACCCCCCATTCGAGCCCTCCCATTGCCTCATTTGCCGTGGTCGTTCAGCTGCCCCAGAGCCCAGGGCAAGCAGCGCAAGACCCCTCCCGAGAGCCCAGAGCCACGGGCACGCACCTACGGATGGCGCCTATGGAGGAGCGGCTTTAGCCCGGGGCCTAGCGCTGTGGGGGGGCACATGGGCACGGAGAGCGCAGCGGCCAACGCTGCCAACGGGGGAAGTCCTTTGCCCTGCCTGCCTTTACGCAGGTGAGGGAGAGGGCATGCCTAGTGAGCAGACGCTGCTCCCCCCCAGTGCTGGAGGGGCCCCAGGCTAGGAGGTAAGGGGGGGTGGAGATGGGAAGGAAGGTGGGGGGCTACTCGGAGGTGGCTGTAGGCTTGGGGACGCAGCAGAGGAAGGGACGTAGAGGCACCACGGGTCAGGGGGGTCTGGGGGCAGATGAGACTGCTGTCATATAGGGTGCTGTGGTGGGCAAGGGTGGGAGGCGCGGGGAGCAGCGGGTGAGGACGGGGGCACAGACTGGCTGGAAGGCCCCTGTACAACATCCTCAAGGCACTGGCTTGGTCCCCCTGGGCTGAACACTGGTGCGCTGGCCTGGGAGCAGGGAAGGGGGAGCCTGGGGCCATGGTGGGCTCCGTTGCCAGCATCATTCAAGGGCCTCGCAATGCCCCTGGAGAGGCCCTGGGCCCTGGCCTGGGGATGGGCTGGGAGCTGGGCCGCCCCTTGAATCCACCAGCACCTTGGAGAGCAACCACCCGCCAACCCCTCCCCGCCCAGCACCCGCTTGTGTTGGGCAAGGGGGGCACAGTGGCAGGACAACCCAAATCCCTGGCTTGAGCCCTGGGCAGAGGGCAGTCAGCAGCGTGTGAACCCCTGTGTTAACGGGTTTCGCGCTGCAGCGAGAGTGAATCCCCTCTCAGGGAGGAGGTGTTTTTTCTGACACCCCCCAGCCCTTGTTGGCTCAAGCAGCCAGAGACTGCCCACAGCTGCCCCCCCATGACAAAATCAGCGGTGCTTCAAATAGGGCTCTACTGAAATATCGCGGTTCCAGCAGCTGCCCTGTGGCAAGCATCATCCTCCCCATTTCACAGAGGGACAAGCTGAGGCACTGTGAGGGGAAGCCACCTGCCCAAAGCTAAGGGTTAAGGGAGTTCCTGCTCCTCTGCCCTGTGCACAGGCCAGACTGGTGAATAGAGACCCCTCCAACTCCCCCCCCCCCAAAGCTTTGATGGCCATGATGCTACAACGCTGAACCCCCTCTGGCCGTTTAACACCACTTCACAGCCAAAGATACAGCAGGGGCAGGGGTTATAGGGCCGGGAACAGGTTAAAGACCCTGGATCGAAACCAGCTGGGGAAAAACACCATTTAAGGAGGCAGGTGCAGCAAAGGCCAATGCAATTATTTCTCCTTGAGCAGATCTGCAATCCCCAGGTGCCTCTCCTCCCGCACCACCAGAAGGGGAAGCACCGAGGGGGGGGAGGATTTTTGCATAACACACATAAACTCATTAACATCCAGCAAGCAATGAGCATCTGAAACAGCTCTCCGGATGAGACGCTGCTGCAGATCCAGACACCAGGCTCTGCCAAGGATGCCATCTAGCCCAGTATGCAGCTGAGGCTGCCTGGAAGAGGCCCGAATGGCTCTAATCTTTGTCTACCTCCTCCTCACCGGGGCTATCAACTACCAATCAATCAAAGGTGTCACTTTAAGAAAAAGGAAGGCCTGTGGCCTAATGACATGAGCACTGGCCCAGCAGAGACCTTCATTCCCCTTTGTCACTGCCACAGCCCTGACCTTGGGCAACTCACTTCACCTCCCATGTGTCTCACTTTTCCCCTCCCTCCCTGCAGAAATGGGGGACAGGGGGAAATGATACTAGGTTGGTTTTTTTTTTAAATCCCATGCTTCTGAAGAAACACTAGTAAAGTGCTAGGTCTGATTATTACTAAAAACATGGACCGAGTAACTGCTGCAGTGTTGCTCAAGTTTGGTGCCAGCCTGAAACTAGTCCCAAGAGGCAGGAGCTGCCCAGGTTGGATCAAGGAGGAATTAACCGTAGAGCCCGAGGGTAATCGAGGCACTAACGCCAGAGCCATGACACTGCCAGGTTTCTTAGCTGTGGCACGTTACCATCCCACCGGCAGGCAGAAGGCAAGGCAGGGGGGCCCCTTGGGGGCTTGCTCATCCAGAGAGGCATAAGCTTCTGTAGGTGACAGGTGCTGTGGACAGACCTGCGGAGAGCAGGGGCAGGTACGAAGCAATGGCGCTGCGGGGGTGCAGGGTGGAGATGCGAGGCATTCGCATACAACCACCAGACCCTGCCTAAAGGAGAGGGGTTATTTCTGTCCCCCCAAGCCTCTTCTTGTGGCTTTAGATTTTGAGGAGCTCGGGGACAGAAGCTGCTTCTCAGCCCAGCTGGCTTCTCCAGGGCAGGCGGATATTTTCAGTACGCAATTGCACAGCAAAGTGCAGGTCTACGGGAAGGAAACAAAATGAATTAAAATCCACACCAGAATCTTCTTCCATTGCAATTCAACTGGAGGGGAGCGCACTGGGGACAGCACGTCACCAGGCAGCGCCCACCTGAGTCCATGCTCCTCCTTGCCACTTGGACCTGAAGCTTCAACAAGCGCCAGTGCTCTTCTCTGGAGAGCTTCCTCCCAGCCCCCAGAAAACTACTCCAGAAAGCCCGGTCACACCAAGCAGAGCAGCCCCACCGGCCCCAGGCAGACGCGCTGGGGAACCAGGTTTGTTAAAGAGGGTTCAGTGTCTACGCGGCGAGGAGTCGCGGGGCCAGCAGGATAACAGCTAGGGCAGCGCCGTGCTGTGGCACTGCAGCTCTGGAAGCAAGAACTCCCGTCTGCAAGATGACTCGGGGAGGAAAGGCAAAATTGGGAATTTCAGTGTCCAGGCAGGACCCCTCCAGCCTCCTCCCTGCAGGGCTCTAATGGTTGACAACCCACCCGTCTCAGCCTGCAGCTGCCAGGGGCTTCTGCCTAATCGCAAGTACCCTGCTATTGTCCCCTGCGAGCAGGGCACTTTCCCCAAATATTCACTGAGCAAGTCCACGTCCCAAAAGCACCCAGGATGAGCTCCGTGGCAGCTCTAGGGACAGGGCCCCACTCCAGCATCCTCCTTCCTGGAGTCGGTTGCAGATGGCCCCAGATGGAGGCCTGAGCTGAGCTTCCTCATTCCCCCAACCCTGGGGGAGCAAGCAGCCCGAGAGGCGTCTCAGGAACGAGCGGGAGATGCAGAGAAAGCCTCCCATCCCCGAGCTCCCCCGGCCACCTCACCCAGCCAGATGAGCTCGGCTGGCTTTGCTTGGATCTACTCCTCATTTGTCATCCTGTCAGGCAGACGTGCACCTCGCCAGGGATCATCTGTTTAGCAGCAGTAACCCCAAGCCATCCATGAAATTGTTCTCCAGCAGGCAGCAGCAGGGGCCAAGCAGGGATCCCAGCGCAGACGGATGAGAGCTCGTCCCAGCGACCTTTGCCTGCTAATGCCAGCACCACTCTGGTGTCCCCCCATCACAGCCAGCCTCTCCCGGGTGGCAAAGCAGGGTCTAATAGCGAGAGCCTCCACAGGCAAGCCCCAGCCCCAAGCCACCATAAAAACAGATTCGACTCTGCAGCTCATGGCTACTTTGAGCTTACAAGACAACACTGCCACTTTTCCCCATTAGAGCCATTGAACGCTCCACTCTGGGACAGCTCAGACCCACCAGGAGCAGGGCAAGGAAAGCGGGCAGGAAAACATAGCATTCAAAAGACAGGCCTGCGTAGGGGCGCCCATCTCCCTAGCCAGCCAGGAGCATTTCTGGTTAGAAACCATAATTAGGTCACAGCCAGGATGTTCCCCAAACCACTCTGTTATAAATAAGACCTGTCATTGCTTTTCCTCACCTAGGCTTTTCTTTTCCTTCTAGATCCCCTTGCACTCTCCCCCTTCACATTGTTTCTCCTACAACCAACTGTTCGTCTCCCAAACGCTGTGACTTATTCCTGACATTCAGTTTTCTTTGGTATAGTCTCTCTTTTCATTCAGCCTACGCTGGGTCACACCACACATGCCTAGCGCTACCATCAGTTTTTCCCCTCTCCCCCTTAACAAGCAGTTGGTGCCGGGGGGCGGATGCAGGTCCAGTCCGCGCTGCGGATGTGGGCAATCGGGCCGGGGCTCAGGGAAAGCCACCCCCCAGCTGAAGGGAGAAGCCCCAGAGCTGTAGCAAGGAGGGGGCAAGCACCGAGCCTCTCCTGACCAACCTACCTGGCAGGCTTCAAGACCATGACTCACTCCTAAAGTAATTATAGGGCAGCTTGGCCTCCACGGCCCAGCCTACACCTATCCTTTCTGCCAGTCAGTCAATCTGGATTAAGGCTTTCTGCTCGCTACGTTCAAGCAGCAAACTCATCATCTCACTCCAGCCATCAGCCAGCATTGGCTGTTATCCTCTCTGAACCAGATCGGTAACTTAGAAAAGGCAGGCACCACGTGCCGTTAACAACTCCTTGAGCCGGGAGTTGAAGGGTGCCCATGTTGAGTAATGTTTTAGCTATCAAGTAATCTATGGCAGGGACAAGGGCTAAAGCAGCGGACCCAAGTAAGCCCTCCTTTCTACAACAAAGGAACCGCTGCAACTTTCCTGGACGTCTCCGGCAGTTGTCCAGACTCATCTTTCTCGTGTCTACTAAAATTGATCAGAAGTCGGCTTGAGCAATGCTGATTGCAGCTTAGACACCACCTCCCATGATAAGGAGCCTGCACCTCCCTACAGTCCTGACAGAGGCAGCTATCTGGGAAGTGACAGGGGAGATTAGGTCCCACACCCATGTCAGGAACCCGGCTCCAACAATGGTTGCCTGGACCTCTCATCTCCAGACCTCTTGGCAGCATTCCTGAGCAAGAGCTACACGCCAGATGCCACCAAGACAAAGCATCCTTTCTGGCCAGCTTGCAGCCTTTACAAGACTGCAGTGAGAAGCAGAGGAGAAAAATATGCCTTCCCTCCCCCCACGATACTGTGACTTTGCAAGATCCCCAAATCGGCTCAGGAGAAAACCACTGCAAGAACCACATACCAAGCGCAAGACATTTAGCAAGTGATCTTCACAAAGTGCAGGGTGCTGGGGAACGACTGAAATACATTCCCTCTCCGGAAAGGGGCTGAGCGTTTAAAGCCTACTGACAGATAGGGGTGAGGGGAAGAAAGAGAGGTTTCCTTAGCTTAAGACACTTGCCCCACAGTCGTCCCCCCCTCCCCCAGGTCCCTGCATAGGCAGCAGCTGCAATCACCAGGTTGCAAACGCCTCCTGAACAGGGGAGGTTTGCTCCATCAGTGCTGGCATTTGCAGTTACAGAGGGGGGACGAGGAAAGCCTGTTTTCCCCTGGATGCAGATCCTGGACACACGCATGCACCATTTTCTCCTCCCCCCAGGTCTCAGCATCTGCTCCCTTCACCCAGCCCCACCTATTCCTGGGCCTCCGGCAAGGCGGCCAGACAGCAGCGCAGGCAGCTGCCACCCCGCTGCAGCAGGCTCTTACCTTGGCCGCAGCTCCAGCCTCACCGGTGCTCCCAGGCCAGGGCAGCGGGGGCAGGCTCCAGCAGCAGGGAGTCAAGCATGCAGATGCCCCCAGGGCACGGGGGAGAGCGCCAGCCCCAGCCCCAGCTCCAAGGCCCCTCCGGCCTGTCCCCACAGGGGCACCCAGCCTAGAGCTGCCCCTGCCAGCCTCTGCCCATCCTGGGGGATGCAGCGCCCTCCCCCCTCCCCCATGTGCTGTCTGCAAGGAGCAAACAGCATCACCTGGACCAGCGCATCCCCCCCGCCAGCCAATCCACGGCGGGGAAGGCGAAGCCACGCCCCTTCCCCAGAATCAAGTTGTCAATGAAATCCCCCCCGAAAAGTACCGCAACCCCGCAAGCCTTAAAGGGCCACACGCCTCAGAGTCCGCAGCTGACATCTCTCAGCCTCTTTGGAAAGGGGAGTTTTTTTGGAAGGGGGGTTGTGGCACAGCCTGTCCTGGTGCCCCCAACTGGCAAACTCGATCTGCTGGCAAAATGGATCCCGTCCAGGATCAGGGCCAGGCTCCCCGCTCCAAGTGGTGCTGAGCTCTGCTGTGCTGCCAAGAGTTGCAGGGCAAGGAGCCAAGGCAGGCAGAGCAGCTGGGTAGGGCTCTGAATTGCCTGGGGCAGCCTCCGCTGCCTGGCTCCAGCAGCTGCTTTGCTTGTGGGTTTTGCTTTGGTCCTCACTGCTCTGAGGCTGGCACTGGGGCGGGGGACAGGGCCCCCCCTTTGACTCAGTTATCGCACCCGGTGTCACTTGCTCCGGTTTGGCTGGAATCCAGACAGAGCAGGAGCCACCACATCCCTGCTGGCAGGGTGTGGGGGGAGAGAAACAGGCATTGTGCAAGGGAAGAGAGCTCGTTTCCTGCCTCCCCTCGCCCATGATGGAGGGCTGAATCAGTGCCACCCTCCCCCTGGCTCTCTCCTTTCCTGGGCGGGTTTCCTGTGGCTGCTTCCCGAACGCCCTGCAGAGAGAATCGGTCCCGGTCCCCGAGCTCCGTGAGCTGAGCGGAGTTCCCAGCTCAGAGGATGCTCTTGCCTGTACGGCACCTGCCCAAGTTGCCTCCCTTGTTAACCATCTAGTCCACAGCTAGAGGCCCCAAGCTGTGCTGGAGATGACACGACACCCCGGAGCCCCCTGCCATCTGCACCCTGCCCACAGCCCCCTGGGCAGGCAATGCTGTTATCGCCCTTTTCCAAAGAGTTGAAGCTCAGAGAGATGGACCCACTTGTCCAAGGTCACGCAGGGTCTGCAGCAGAGCAGGGCCTTCAGTGGGGGCTGCCCGTGTGCTGTGATGGCACCGAAGCCAGTGCCTGTAGGCAACTGCATCAGCAGAGCCGCTACTGACTGGGTCTCAGTAACTGAGGCAGGGCAAGGCAAGGCTCAGAAAAGACCCTCACCTCGGGGAGCAGGAAGAGGCAGCTGAGAAGACATGAGAAGTAGCGAAGCATGAGTCAAGCTAGCGCTGACCCAAGGCTGGAAGAAACTGGCACCTTCCTACTCAGCAGCTCTGTTCTCCCGTCTATTTGCAAACATGTGCCGACTTCAGTGACACACAGGAGGGGTTGCACCTCCTCCTGCTGTTATCCTTGCCGAGCCAGCACAGCTAGGAGGGAGGGAGGGAGCTGGAGTCTATTCCCATCCGCGCGAGTCAGGAAGATTCTGCCTTGGAGCACCCTCGTGCAAGACAGACGGACAGGCCCAAAGACTAAAACTGGCCTGCAAACCATTTTCTGTGAGGCTGTCTCAGCAACAGGGCACTTCACGAGGCTCAGATCCTGGTGGGGACTTGCAGGACAGGCAATGAAAGACCACCACTATTTTGCAGTGAGGCTGAGTGATGGTGACCTGGGGCAGTCAAGACACAAACTGATCTCCTGTAGAACAGCATTCAACATCTGCATGAGGCCAGTGGCAGTCAGGATACAAGAAGTGACGGGGCTTTTTGCCCCCTTCCGTCACCACCCATTTCTGATAGTAGAAATGCAGATTCCAGGCAAGAAAAATTAAAGGAGACAGGGTGATGCCAGGATTTCCCAACAAGGCCGTGATATAAGCCCCCGATCAGAACAGCAAGTGAGAATCGGAGGGTGCTGACCAGGCCAGGGAGCCGGAAGCAAGTTCAAAGAGGTGACAGCCAGGTTGACTCATTTGCTGACGGAGCAGTAAAGAAAGTGAAAGTCCTGTCCTTCCACTCAGGCACTGGCTGCAAAAATAAATTCTTTCCTGATTTGTCTACTGTTTGAGCAAATGGCCAGTGCTTTCTACCAGCGCTTGTGCTTTTAACTATACCACTACTATTCAAATAGTACAAACTTCTCCACAAGAGAAGGCTGAGGGGGGATCTAGTGGCCTGTTACAAACTAGTCAGAGGGGACCAGCAGGCACTGGGGGAGTCCCTGTTCCCCTGAGCACCGCCAGGAGTGACCAGGAATAATGGTCACAAGCTGGCAGAGGGTAGGTTTGGGCTAGATATCAGGAGGCGCGACTTCACGGTCAGGGCGGCTAGGGTCTGGGACCAACTTCCATGAGAAGTGGTGCAGGCTCCTACCCTGGGGGTCTTTAAGAGGAGGCTAGATGAACACCTTGCCGGGGTCGTCTGACCCCAGTACTCTTTCGTGCCATGGCAGGGGGTCGGACTCGATGATCTGCTCAGGTCCCTTCCGACCCTACCAACTATGAAACCCTACTCCACATGCGGACGTGGGTATACTGGCATGAAATGTGCTCATATTGCTGTAATGACAAGCATGCAGATGAAGGAATCAGCAATACCATTACAACTGCACCCACACAAGGGCGTGTACTAATAAAAGTCCTTAGGTAAAGAACAGATCGTCTCCCATGTATGAAACATCCTCTCATCTGCTACAAGGAATGCAGGAGATTTGTTAATACAGTAGGCAATACTGAATACAGGAAGAAAAAGGAATTTGGGTGGATAGAGGGTTTCCAAAGAGCATTTGAGGCAGTTGCAGAGCATTAGCACCACTACTAAGGCACTTTATTGGCCTGATTAACACCCCTACAACTTGCCTTTGAAGCACATTGATATCCTCAAACCAACATGGACCTGATGGGGTTTTTGTCAAAGCAGCACCTGAAGGGGCTCACAGGAGATGACTGCAAGATACAGTGGTAAATAGTGGCACAGTTACAGTGACTTGTTTCATGGACTAGACAAGTACTTCCCCTCTGCACTTGGGAAGACTAGTCCCCACTTAGCAACACTAGGCTCCAGCCTTGGCTAACCACACATTTGCAAGAAGGGCTGTGTGGTCATTGTAGTTCTCCGTGTGTCTGTGCTGCTGCTAGGCAGGCAGCGTTTGTTCCCTTGAAGACCTCCGTGTTGTAGGGAGAGTTACTAGAGCCTAGGTTAGATGACAAAGGCTCGGCCAGGTTCATTACCTACAAAGCCCCTATTTACTAACATGCATGTCCAGGGGGTTACAAGCCCTGGGTGCTTGTGCAAAGGCACAGGCACAACTCCCACATTACAGCTCCACGGGTTTCCAGTCCCCCTCTCTTACATTGATCAAAACAACTGCTTACATCAAACACTCGCATAACAAACATCGATCTCTCTACCAGACCACCCTAATCCTTCTATCTCCCCCCGTTATCTTGTGTGTTGTGGACTATCTGGCACTAACTTGAACAATCACCCTTGGCAATCAGCCTTATCATCAATCAGCTTTGCCAGGGGTCTGTAAAGCCTAATCTTCCAACCTAAGCCCTGATTGATGTGTGCAAGGTCAGTCTTTGGCGAGGCCTGCTTTGGTCAATGCTCGAACAAAGCCTTTATATCAGCTATATGTGCACTGCTTGTATTAATCAATACTCCAGCAAGACCTACCCTGGGATGCACAGACCAAGTGGGGACACAGCTGTGTAAGAGAAGCAGGGCTATCAATAGTCAGAATCAAAAGGGAAATCTTGGGAGGTCACCAGCCTGGATGAAGCAAGAAAACAAATCTTAGCAAATGCTTCTGCCAGATTATGGTACAAAAAGACCCTTGGATCCAGAGTCCAAAAATATTATCATTGGAAGATTTTAGGCAGCATTACTGGGTTATTAGCATGTAACCAAGGAAGAGATGACAGATGGTCTTCAAGAGATGATAATATCATGGAGGCAGAATCTTTACAGGAGGAAGAAAGGTTTGGTCAGGAAAAAGAGCTGAGACTGTGTGGTGAAGAACAATTTTCATACTAGTGGAATTCCAGGATTCAAGGCTGGTTGGAAGTCTGTGATGGCTGGTTTGATTGATGTCAAGGTCCAGGAAAGATGCTACTGAAAAATGCATCCAGAAGGATGTACAGAAATAGTAAGATCTGTATTTTGAGACAAAAAACAGTAGCTTCTTTACTTACAACTACAGAGTTGTGGGATCAGAGTAGCACATATCAGACATAGAATCATAAATTCCTCTAGAAAGAGAAGTTGTAAACCCAAGGGTCTTCAAGTCCTTAAGGAATTGCAGCGCATCAAGCTCGGCAATAAAAATCCTCAGAGATGGGATCCTGCACTGTTTTCTACACTTCTTTAAGAATTCAGAGCCTTGGAGCCACGAGGAATTTCTCGTGAATACGTCTATGGCCAAGAAACAGATCTACAGGAACGTTTTGGCCATCAAATGACTTTTGGAAAGAAGGGTTGGAAATGCGTTTTAGAAGCTGATGGCAGATTTTTTCTGTAAATGGTGAAAGGTGCTTGTAAAAGCAAAAGTCATAGTGTACAACAGGATTTGGTAGTGGGTAACTATAAACTGCAGGCTAGAAAATACAACTTCCTCCTCAGCAGTTCCAGCCTCCTTGCTTTTCAACGTGCTGCCAAGCTGCTTTCCCTTCTCCTTAGCTGCAACAAGAGAGGTAGGACTGAGAACCCATTGCCCATAGAGAGGACTCTATGATGTTTGTCCACCTTCCTTTCAAGCAGTCAGGGCAGAGAAATCAGGGGTCTGCAAGACAACCTTTCCTGGGTCCATAATAGCCTCATCTGTACAGGGAGGGTCCCTCTGGTAGGGACACACCACTGCAGGGTATTGAGTAGCCTCCCTGAAGACTTGTCCAAGGAGGAGAAGGGAAAAAAAACCACAGCCATCTGACAGCATTTCCATACTTCTTTTCTGGGTGGAAAAAACCCCTATCAGCTTCCTTATTTAAGAGACGCACCCTCATTTTGGAAGGCTAATTATTTGGGGAAAAGTGTGCATAAATATGGTAATTTGGTAAGAAGATACGCTGGGGAAGAGCTGCCATTTGATTACATCAAACCAGACCCAAAACTCTGATGTGACATCTCATGGAACAGAATTTTCCTGACATGTTAATTACTGAAACAGCAAACAGGTCTACAAGGACAGGCAGTGCAACGTAGCACGTATTAGAATCTTCTGCTCTTAACAAATGTCAATTCCATTCCATCAATAAGAGATGCAAGACCTGGGGCTGCAAATCGACCAGCCGCTTGTCAGTAAATCACACTTACTCCCACAATGTATGCATACCTGAGGCTGTAAACACTTCATACTACTAGGGAGAGCTGCACTGTGTCAATTCACGATTCAGCACTGACCTCTGCCACCCAGGGACCTAGCCCAGGTTTCCAAGCAGAAGCAGCAATGTTAGTTTATGTCAATGCGGTCATAATCTGGAAACATCCTACATACATTTCTCACCAATACAGACCCTAAATATATGCCCTTAATTTGATCCAATCATCTTATAGGCTTCCCTGCTAATCCAATATTCCCAGAACTCCTAGAGGCAACAGTGCACTTAAATCTAGGCTGCAACACCCAAGAGCTGAAATAAGGTTCCTGTTCCATTAAAACATGCAGTTTTTCTCAGCGCATCTGAAAAACCCTTCATTTGTCATCTGAACTATAAGACCAACCAATATCTGCTATTGTGAAACAAAAATTTTGCATTATGTTCTAGTGAATGATGTAGCATTAACAATTTTTGTCATCCCTTTGGGAGGTCTCATAAGACTAAATCAGCAGTGAAAAAAAACTGAAACGCAGACACACAGTGTTTTGGGTCCTTCTCTTCCTGGCATAGATGATTCCATAGACTGTAGGCATGTAAAATAAAGGTGACCTCTTTTTCAATCTTTTGAATTTGTTGGGTGGTGGCACAAGTCAAAGCCTACAATATTTCCAAGTGAGAGCAAACCAATCAAAACCTCTCCAGTGCTCAACATGTATTGCCCCATGGAGACTGGGGTTGATGCACTTGACGAAAGGAAGAAATAAGAGCCATTGTCCCCATCTCCCAGCAGCATGGCTACTGTGGGAGGAATGGTCACACTACATAAGCTACCCCTACCACCTTTCCTCCACCTTCCCCGTTACAGATGGAAGTGCAGGCTAAGGTGGTGTTACTGCTACGTTAGGCAATAGAAAAATGGGTGGAATATCTGCTGGGAGGAAAAAAAAGTCCTCCCCCTCTATAATACTCCAGAGGGATCCTTTGAAGCAATGCAAATTCACCACTAAACACTGTCCTCACTCAGCCCTGGCATCTTGTCACTGCTTCACCAATTTCTCCCTCCCACTGAGTTTCTCATTTCAGAGTATTTGACTCCAGATGCGTAGTTTGCATATTCCAACTTATTTTGCAGTTTACTAGCTGTGTTTATAAATTGCTCTAATCCCCATGGGTTGGTTTAATTTCTATTGATGCTTTCAATTTCTCCCAATTCAGTATCATCTGCGAATTTCATTAGCTGCCTGTTTACAGCCTTTACAGGGTCCCTAACAATTGAAGTCAGTAATCTTAATGTTTTTCCCCCCAACACCCCCATTGTTACAAATAGATGATGATTACAGGGAAGGAACAGAAGAGAGATGTTATGACTTACTGGAGTTCTTCAAGTGTTGTCGGTATGCATATCCTCAGTGCCGGGCATGCATGCACCATAGCACTTGAGCTTAAACTTTAGCCTTAGCAGCACCTGTAGGGCAAACCATAGCTCTGGTTCTCATGACCCACACTGAATGGATAAAGGGAACACATCCCAAAGAAATCCAGCTGCTACTAACTATTTTTCTCCTTAGAGTTATCATCCATCTGCACATCCTGACTACTGGTCATTCCTGAAGAGCAACCATGTACCCAGAGGTGGGTTTTAGTTTCCTAGGGAAAAAGCCACTTTATCAAATGCAGCACCTGCCCTGGGGGGTTCTGAAACTGCACAGCGCTTGGGGAAGTGCTTGGTGCCACATGTCAGTTGTTCCTTCTTGTACCTTTGTGACAGGGGAAGGGCTGCAGGTGTAGCGGAGTGTTTTGTTTGTTGCTCTTAAATTTACATGCTGGTTGGCGTTTGTTAGACAAAGCAGGCTGAAGAACACCTTGCTCTTGGAGCACGTGGAAAGATTTCAAATGGACCTTAACTTGTGAGAGTATGTTCCACTCAACACTGTGGCAAAAGGGGAACGGACTATCAGTTCCCTCCCCTAGGCCACTGTGGTCTTCAGAGAAACAAGAAAAAAATGAGACTCAAATAAACAGTTTGGCAAGACACCTGGGAACTCTCATTTAAAAATGATTAGATTTCAAGTTAGAAGATATAAATCACCAGTGCCATAACCTACCATAATCCCATGTGCTTTTTACTCACCTAAAGATGCTGTGAAAGCAACAGAAAGAAGTCACATGATAGGCCTGGAATCTAATTGCATTTTATTTTAGCAAACTGCATGTTTTTCACTTAACATCTCTACATTAGCAACTGTGTAACTCCAGCTTTTCTTTAAAAAAGGGTAAACAAGAAGTGACAAAACTCAGGATCTTCATCTTTTAAAAACACATTTCAAAGTTGGATTCAAGAAGACTTTTATATATTTTGGTTTTTAGGTAACAGATGAGGGATGGAATCACTAACTCAAATCGCAACAACCCAGCTAACTGAAAGTTGCCCCTTCTGGGATCCCTTTGAAGTCAGAGGATCAGAACCTTTTGCATTCACCGTTTGCTGAAGACCTGACTTATCAAGGGGAACTTGCTGGTCTGAAGGAGCCGAACAGACATTCTCCTTTGCATATCATTACAATGGCCAAGCAGAGAAAAGCAGCTTGAGAAGTCAGTGCAAGCGCTGTACATGTTTTGCTTCTCCACAGAAGCATTAGGAACCTTGGTATCACCATGCAGGAAATCTAAGGAGGAAGCTACTGCAGTTTTAAGTTTCCACTACAGAGTTCAATTTCTCCAATCATCCTGTTCCTGCCGTCTAAAGATATAAAAATCTTCTTTGAACAAGGTTTAAAAAAAGCCAAAAAAATAAAACCAAATAAACACCATAAAATGTACAGATTATACGGTCTAGAAAAGTCCTAAAAATTATTGCAGAAACTAAAGATGACTTGTTTTAGGGAAGGAGGCATGAGGCACAGCAACTATACCTAACTGAAATGCTTGGGTTGATTTGACTTAGTTTTCAGCTTTCCCCCATCACTCAAGAAAAAAAAAAAATTAAAAGAAAGGTTTAAGTGTCAGAACTAAAATACAAATGCACATTGACATTATAAAACAATATTATGGATCTGACCATGGGATTCCCTGACACATTGGAAAAGTTTACTTTTTTGCCCGGAGAGATTTCCTTATGGTAGATTTGCCCTTGGCGGGAGATTTCACTTCCTTTCTCCCACTTGCTGCTGGTTTCTTGGAAGAACTGCCACCAGAGGGTTTCTTGATGGCTGGGGCTGCTGGTCTGGCTTTCTTGGCAGGGATTTTGACCTTTGGTGGGGGCTTGGGTTTCCCCCGGCGGGCTGCAGGTACTTTCCTTGGCTTGGGCTTGGATTCTCTTCGTTTTACTGGAGGGGCTCTGCTCCGGGATTTTGGAGGGGGTCTTTTCTGCATCCTATCAGGAAGAAAGAGTAAGATTTTACCAACGGCTACAAGATAATTCACACCCAGTGAGGTAGACTGCAGCATCCCCGATATATTGTGGGTGTCCTAGCATGCAGCAATCAAATTGTGAGTTAATCAGTAAGACCCCAACTCCATCTGGTAAGTTCACACTCTGCAGAGTACCCACAGTAAGCAGCATTCATACTTCCATCTCCTCTGGCAGGCATGTAAATCCTACCAGCCTGTCAAGGGTGAGTCACACAACTCAAGTGTCCAAGAGCTCTGAGTGGGGCTTTGTTCCTAAGGAAGGCCATTCACATTAAATCCACCTTCAGAGCGAGAATGATTTTGGTTGGTGTGTTCCCCACTGTGTTAAAGCCAAGTTGTTTAATAAAACTCCTCAGCTTTTTCAAGGGACACCAGCAGTTTTGAGAGCACAGAAGATCACATGAGGAAGCTGAATGGAAAAGCTAATTACACTAAAAATGAAAATAAAAAAATAATGTACAAAAATAGAACAAGTCCCTTTTCTTCTCTCTCAGTTCAAATGATGAAATTGTGGAAGTTACGATCACCGCTGTCAGACTATTTGCACAGCACCCACTAACTGGAGCTTGGACCCTGACAGGACCCAGAAGCTCCACATACGCAGCATGACCACCCCACATGCATGCTCAATACTTGCAACATTCCTTGCTGTGCCAGCCTGAGGCTTCTACTGGGCAGTAATAGTTGATTGTAGATAAATATTCCTTGCCCAAGACAGCTCTATAACATTTGCACTCTGGCCTCCACAGATGAAGTGCTAGTGCAATCTGCTGTAACCGTCTTTAGTGCAATGAGACTACCAGTTCTCAAACCAAACACTGCTGCCTGAAGCCAAAGTAAACCCAGCCAACTCCATGAGCTCAGATCCTCCACTGTTCTCTTGCATCACAACAGGTTTTTTTGGAGCCTGCTGCTGAAGTGCCAGGTTTCTCCCCAAGCTCATGAATACAGGATGGTCAGACATTTTAGCCTGAAGAATTTTATTTCCAACTTCATCATACCTCTTTTTTGGAGGTGGCTCTTCCTCCTCAGACTCTTCCTCCTCCGATTCCTCCTCTTCCTCTGATTCCTCTTCCTCCTCCTCAGATTTATCAGATGCCTCCTCTTGATGCTTTTCTGGGAACAGCACACCTGGGCTACAAAGGCAGTCTTGTTAAAATTAGAGCCTTACTCATATAAAACCATACAAAGTGAATGTCAGACAGCTGAAAGGCAGCCTATCAGCAACCCTGACTTACCAGGGACACTTATCCAGTTTGCTATAGTAAAGCCTGTGCTGGTTTGAGCTTCACTGTTCTGCTGACTTTTTTTTTTTTTTTTTTTTAATAAAACACCAACAAGAACCCAAAAGATAAAAACCACAGACACAGTGTGCTGCTATCTGAAGTACAGAACACCAAGGGGCTGCCAGGATGGATCTAGCTGGAGAAAGTCCAACTGCCTGAAGGTCATTAGGAATGCTATAGCAACATCCAAGCTCTCCATCTCATGCTCTTAAGATGGTTGCTTGCACCTTTCTTGTTACATAGAAGGGGATGACAAGTCCAAACTCTTAATGCTCTCAGGTACAAGCTGGAGCCACCAAGGGCTTGAAGAGGTACGAGATAATTTAGACGAGGAGACAAAGTTGTTGTTCTGCTCTGGCTCCTTGTTGTCTTTGTGCTCACTGAGGCTTGACTCAACATAGCCTACCTTCCAATCTTCCTCCAGCTATCTGGGTCTCGTCCTCTCCCTGAACACATTTAGTAGAGACCATCTCCTCCTACATCTGCAATAAGGACAGTGAAGTTGCTGGATCTATGGTATTTTTCATTATGATCACTCCTGTGCTGCTAAGAGGCAAGTATACAAAGCATCTCCTTATGCAGATTTACTTTAAATACTATACTGGTGGGCACTACAGAAGACGCCAGAATACCCGAGAACATTAAGCCCTATATTTCCCTTGTTAGTAAAGCATTCTTTATGTTTGACCCTAGATTTGCTAGTGTCAGGATCTAGAGCGGTACACATTACACAGGGTTGCGGGTAACAGACCAAAGTGCAAAGGCTTGTGCCCCAATACAAATCTCCTGATGTAAATGAATAACTGCTTTCAGATAGCTCTTTACCTGGGGTAGTAAGGGAAGCAAAGCTGGAAGGTGCCGCTGAAGCCCTTCCCCGAGATCTGCTCCATCCAGCCATTCTTTTCGCATTTCTGCAGGGTTCTCTTTAGTAGGTGCACTGTGGAAAGTGAAGAGACAGGTCAATACTTTACCTTATCAAATGCCTCAACTGTACTGCTCTATGCAATGCACCCTGAAATCCCAGGCAGAGGTGGGGGCAGAGTAACATTTTCTTATCTACAGTTAGAGGGGTTGAAAAAGGGGGTTGACAGTCCACCTTCACTGCCTGCAGCACTCAAGAGTGCATCTGCTTCTGTACAGGGCCTGGCTCGACAACTGCTTTAAGATGAGGTTTTACCAAGTCTTCAGAATTCCCCACATGTACTGTTTAGGCACATTCAAACGTTGGACCTAAACAGGTAAACAGGTGTTAGTGCAAGTCCTCCCAAAGAAGGAATGAAGTAAAGCTCCAGTGTGAAATATGAAGACCAGACAGCTCCGTTATAAATGCTTTTGATATTCACACAGTTCTAGTTACACTGACCTTTCAGCCTGTTTCATTCAGATGGTATTTTTGCCTTAGTTGGCACATGGTATCTCACCCTCCCCTGTCCTGCCACGTCCCTAGGTGTGATCTTACACCCCCTCAATGCTGCCTTAGTACAGTGAACTACCAGCACTTCAGAGCTCAGCTACCAGAGGTAAAGTATTCTTTTTCCCAATTCTTCTTTCCGTGGTTTTTGTAGCGACAGAGCCCAATGAAAATGCACCACTAACAGGACCTCTCCTCACCAGCAGCAGGCACAAGTATGTAGCTGGATAAACAGCATGTCTTGAAACCTTTTTCTGTTTCAGTTGGGATGGACAGAAATTTGTCAGAAAGACGTGAGCTTTTCTATCCAGCACATTCAGAAAAGGCTCAGATGAGGAAGGGAAGAGAACGAAAACAGAATGTAGGAAACACCGGTTAAACTGTCATTTGAGCGTGTTTGGCATATTAAGTGGAAAGGTATTCACTGTGACAAGCTTCTTGCTAAAAGTCTCGCTTCAGCAATATCAGAGAAGTGACATTTCACAGTAACAAAATTATTTGGGATCAAGCCATCCTTCCAACAGCCTACAGGCCATTTCCACTGAACGCTTAATTTAAATGGCATTTGAAGAGCTTGCACGGTTAACTGAATGGATTGCCTGCATTAAACTCTTTATTTGTGCCAATGCTAGACTCTTTAAGAGTCCACACACTTATTTTTAAAAGCCACAGTTTTATAGCAGGGACAGCACAACAGCAGGCTATTTCTAATCTGGGTAAATGAAGATCAACAGTGGGGGTGGAAAAAAAGGGGATGCAGCTGGCATTGCAAGTGCAAGGTACAAAATAAGAATGCATAGTTCTAGCCTGTTCTTAACATGTATACACCTGCCTGCTTCTCTCTCTCTCTCTAGATCCCTCTCTGGATTAGTTCAGAAGGGAAGCAAGACAATAATAGTTATTTCTAGCCAACAGGATGCAAGAGAGGATGGCAAGCAAATGTTTATACAGGTCTCACAACAGTCAGGACTTTGCTAGCAACAATCAAGGTTCGCAGGCACTTGAGGTGGCTTGAATTATGTCTGCCTGTAACAGCTAAAGCTGAAAGTTAGTAACCCTGAAGCTACATGATCTGGGAATTCTCTGCCCTTACCCATTATACAAAGCAGGTCACAAGTCAAAATTTGGCGTCAATCTCCAAATCACAAACACACACAAATTATAGCTGACCTAAGCCCTTTCTGCCCCCATTGTTGGCTGAGAAGGCAGAATTGTGTTCCCTTCTGAACAACACCCCTGCATCTACCAAATATGCTGACTCTGTTTTTCAAGAGGCAGATGAGTATAGTCTCCTATAAGCATTACAGCAGGACTGTCCAACTGGCAGTCTGCATCTCCTGCTGCCATGCAGTGTGGTAAAATATGGGGGTCAGCACACCAGGGACCACCGGCACAGCTTGCATGGTGGTTGTAGGATCCCAGGGCAGGGGACATCCCTGCAGCATGCGAACCATGTGGCATGCAGCCCCTAGCTACATCAAAGTTGGACAGCCCCACATTACAGGAAGGCACTAAGAATCATAAAACCACTGATCTATTTTAGTGGTGCTGCAACAACGATTTCAATGGTAACGTGGACTGCAAAGAGAAATCACAAGAAGTGACCATGGGCAAAGCATATCTTGATTGTTTCCCTTCCTGAGTATAAAAGGAAATAAAACTGTGAAATGGTTGGGGCAGAGATTCAGTCAGATGGAGAAAGGAGCAAGACCCACACATACTAGTTAAGGGGGTATCTAGCTGCTTCTGGGGTTAGACTGCAACTCCTCTAAACTAAGAGGACATTTGGAACTGCATTTTTTTTTCTTTGCACTTTAACTTCCTGAACAATTCTGGGATATTTTTTGTCGTTCCTTCCAAGAGGTTCAGCACACTTACAGCAAGTGTATTAAGTGTACAATTCCCATTCCCTGGAAGTGGACTTCAGAGGAAAAAGGTGACAAACAAGCTCATTACTGCTCAGTGCTACCTGTCTGCAGTAAGTCGCACAGTACAGTTTTAAGACGGACTCTAGGTGATCTTGTAGGTCTTGGGATTCCCCATCAGAGCTATGTAGACTGGAATCTTACCCTGAAAGTTGGAGTTGGTCCCTGGGTGGTTTTCCAGGACATACTTCTTCAGAGCTGTAGTGGAGCAGGTCTTCGGTTCGTTCATGGCCGCAACAGCAGACAGGATGGCATCTTCCATCAGAGTTCCACCAAGCAGGGGCTTCTCCCCTGATTTCTTCAGCTATTTTCCAAGGAGGAAGAGAAAAGCATCAAGACAAAATTCTCCCAAACCAGGTCAGGACAAGACTTCTCTGCACCAGGTGGGTCGGAGCTCCTGTATTAGCACAGATACGTTTTACATTAAAACGTTGCATCAGGAATGCTACTCTCCCATGCAAGGAGATGACAAGGTCAAGGTCTTGCAACTCAACTGCCCAGAAAAGGGTTTCTCTCCCCAAAAATTACATCGCAACTATGTTCATTTTCAGCTCATAGTGATCTGAAGAGATTATCATTACCCCCCACTGACCAAACAGGAACCACTGAATTTGCTGTCCTTATGCTACTGCAATGGGCGGAGGCCCCATGCACTTTTGGGACTTCTAGAAGTAGGAGCTATAGTTACCCCACCATCCTGCCCTATTGCTCTGGGGACCTGGAGCACTAGTTACAGTCTACAGATCTCATCAAGGACAGCCAGGTGCTCTGCTCCAGAAATGCAGGCCAATAGGAGGCCAAAAATCCTAATGTTCCATACTCTTAAGAACTGCTGCATGTTAAAAAAAAAAAAGAAAAAAGAAAAAAATCACACTCGGCAGGCTACTAGGGACAAGTGTAGCTCAATAAAACCGGAGGGGAGGGAAGAAAAAAAAAGAAGGGTTATGAACAGTACAAATGATAAGGGAAAGCCAAATAAGATGAACTCTGGCTTCTGACCTGGAATGTTCCAGAAGCTCCTTTGCCTGTGATCTGTTCTAACTGGCCCTTCTCTACTGCTCTCTGAAGAGCGTTCTTCAACAGCTGGGGTCTGAAAAAGATGGGCAATAACTTACTACCACAGGATGAAGACTTTGCAGAAGGCACTTTACCAGGACTACGAGGAAGCATCTCTCTAAATTCAAATAAGTATTAAAATGGATAACTCTCCACAAGTGCTGACTACATGAAAGGAGTAAATACACATTATCCAAACTCAAGTGGACATTTCCTGGATAAAAGTGACAAGAGAAGAAAAGAAAATTATGCTTGAAGTTTCCGTTTTAAAGCCAATTTGGAGGGAAGACAAAGGTGGGGGAATGAACTGTGCATAGCCTGTTGAGAGACTTGGGATGCGAATACAAAGCCCTTTCATTTGTCATGTAAAGCATATTCTGCTGGATTTGTGTGTATATCAGCCACATGGACAAACTAACTGGCAGGTTGTTTGTGCGTCCTTTAAATTAGGGGTGGAGGGGAAAGCATAACAAGGAGGTAGGGTAAGATACAAAGAAGAAACGATGAAATATTGATATCCTTAAAAATAAAGAGAATCTACTTGCTAAAGGAGATGAACTGAAGACAATGCTGACTTAAGTCTTTAGTGGTATCATGGGGGCTAGAAAGATATAGTGTACAGTAGAAGTCACAAGAAACATGTCATTCTCAGGCTTTTAGGAAATCATTACAATGTGGAGCACAAAAATATCACTTCTGCCATTTCCAAGTCTTCACAAAAACCCCCAAAACACTCAGCCAAATTAAGCTAGTTTTTCAATACTGTTTTAGAGACGTTATAAATATGGACCCATAGCACATACCTTATATCCACCTTGAGTTTGGGATAATACTGCGATACATATTTTTTTATCAGGCTGTAGGAAGCTTCCTTAGGCTCACAGAGGCGCGTAAAGGCCAGTGGAAGGATGTCTTCTAGCTTAACCTGCTGCTCTGGAGTGGATGCAGAGGTACTTCTCTGAAATATATTTAAAAACACATATGTACACACACAACATTTTACACCCAAATAGAGAACTTGAATGTTGCATTTTTTCAGTCAACCACATGTACATGGACAGAGGTGCTCTTGAACTATTACAGGTTCAGAAAACCAATGTCAAGGGTCACTGTCAATTGTGAATGCATTTGCCTATTTTCATTTATTGTAAGCCACTTTGAGCCCTTCTGGATAGGGTGGAATAGTGTGAAATGCAGTAAAGTTTGGCAGGAATTTTTAAAGGATTTTATTGGATTTAGATACCAGGGGTTAGCATATCTACAGATGAACTAGTCTCTCCTGACAATTTGTGCTTTTAGTTACTTTTTCAAATCCTCCTGACGTCTGTCCTCTCCTTCCCTGTTGCTGTGTGGGAAAAAAAAAAAAAAATCACACAAATAGGTGAAAAACTGACTTTACACTGATGTAAACACACAAAGTAAGCACACTGAAAAGAAAGAGGTCTCACTATCCCGTGGCAGTTCTAGGAGCGTTAGGTGTTACATACAACACCACCTCCCATCCAAATCCTAAACCCTGGAGTGCAAGTTTTTGAGACAGCATTCTTTTAAATCAAGCTATTACATTCCTTTCTGAATATCCCTTCTCCGGCACTTCCACAGAACTAGGAGATGAATGATTAGAGTGGAAATCTGCCCAAAACACCTGGGTGAAGAATCTTTGGAATAAGTGCAGAAATGCATGGCCTTTTACTTCGGGTCACTGACATTCTGCAGCAGATTTTAACAATTATTCAGATGTGGGGACTGCACATCCAGACAGTTCTAACAAGGCTAACCTGTTTTTTTGCTTTTAATGAGCCTGTTCGCAGCTGAAGCAGGCTGTTACTCTACAAAGAGAAAGCAGCCAAGGATGCGTACATTGATTTCCTGCAGCACTGTGAGAGGACACAATGCATTAGCAAGTTATCAGGTGCAACACCACAGCTTTATTTAAAATGAAAAGAAAGCCTTTGTATCCAACTTCCCTCTGTACAATCTATTGTGGCAATCTAGTCCCAATACACAAGGCATTCTTAACCGTTCAAGGATCTCTGGTCTCCTTGGTAGCCAGTAGGTAAGTGCTTATGTCAATGTTCACTGTAATGCTCCGTTTTCAGTATGTGGATTCAAGTATTTGACATCAATAGATATTCTAATAACGCAAACTGAATACCATCTGATTGGCAGTTGAAAAATAAATGTTTCATACTCCTAGCAACAGCAAGGAAGGACAGGAAAGCAATGACAGAACCATTCTTAGGAAAGACTCAAATGCAAGAATCCCACTGGATTCCTGGATGCAGTACAATACACACATTTCATTTGTGGCACCCTTCAAGGACGTATAAGGCTCTGTATTCTGCCGTTTCATTACTGCTGGTGTAAGGGGCCAGTCTAGCAGGCCTGGAGGCAGAAGTCCTCCTTTAAACCGTGTCGCATATAAAAGAGAAGCAGCAGTAGTAATACAAAGATCCCCATGTTGCCCTGGAGGGGTCTATCATGGAGGCCAGAATCCAGTCTCCACCGGTCTTGAGGCCACACTGCATTTTGCAATATTTTGACTGTATGCTAGAAGGTACCCCAGTGTCTCTGAGACAATATTAATTATGAAAAAACTTATCCAGTTTACCTTTCTGTCTCTGGATTTTGGAACAGTTTTCCCTGCATTAGAAACAACCACAAAACTCCCAGAGGCTCCTTTTCCTTTCACCTAATTCAAAGAAGAATGTCCATTCAGTCCACAGTGAGAACATTTATATTAACTTTCAATAGCGATCGAGTGAGAGAGACCATAGTACATCAAGGCAAACATTTAGATTAGGTATTCATGCACTGGACTGCTATGCGAGGGACCAGGAGGGGAGTCGTCCCTCTTCTTCCACGGAGGACCGTGTACCAAGTCTCAGAGAAACAACAGTCCTTTAAATAATAGGGATCCCTTCTGTAAGATCAGGGAACGCTTTTTGCAGGCAACAAAGAATTATAATACCATACCCTGCCTACCCTAACCAGACAATCCCGTGATGCTGGCAATTTGATATCACCAACACAAACTGTGTTTTTAAGAAACATGACTAAAGCTGGTAAATTTCCTGGGAAAATATGAACTGCTGCAATACCATAAGCTACGTTTCACGATCAAGAAACAGACAATTGTCCACACTACTGAAACTTGGGGAATATGCGAGTCACAATGCCGAAATCCCATCCGCATTCAGCGAGCAGAGACGAAAGGAAGAATAACTTTCGTGAAGGATAGCAAGGTCAGCCCAGCGTCATACTCTATTTTCTTGTGCACAACATACGTGCAGACAAGACATAAGATTATTTTTCAAAGGCTGAATGAAGAAACAAAGATGTTTCCTTGAAAATACTGATAAATAGTGGTCACTGAGTGGCAGCTTCTGCAGCATAAGCCTTTGCCAGACACTGTTCTCAGTGCAATTCATGCAGCTTTATTTTCACTTTCCTTGGCCAGGCAGAAACAGCTACTACTGCATTTCCTAGCTGATACCATGCATCCCAAATTCCAGCAGCTGAAAGGGGTCAGTGCATGTTGCATGCAATAATAAAATACATTAATTATTGGCCATTTTCTTGGGTTATGTGGGAGTTTAACAATATGTGCTGTTTAAAGAGATACTTACCTGTCTGATGACTCCCCTCTCCAGCTCCCTTTTTAAAGCTTGCTTTAGAAGGTAGCCTCTTCTCTCAAGCTCCAGGGAAGGGTACTTGTGAATGATGTATTTACGTATTGCAACCACTGATGCACCACTTTTTTGAAAGCATGCCTGAAACAGAACAGACAACTTAACAAAAACTACACTCACTGGAACTATCTTGCTATAGGGCTGGAGGATTAAAGAGTAAACTGATTGTACACATAGGTGCAGGTGACATGGCTCCATGAGCCAAATCTGGCCTGTGAACCCTTATTAGAGCATTTCTCCTCTCTCTTCCTGCCCTGGATTTAGATGTACTGCTGTAGACTGCAGTGGCTAGAGACGTAGAATCTTTTACAATCAAGGCCGTTGCTCAGGCCCCCTGTGAAAGCAGTGTGCACTGAGCAAGTCCTAAAGGGGAAGGTTGGCGGTGTTACAACTATGACATGGATCTCTGGTAATAGCCATAAGTAAAAATACAGCAGATCAAAGCCATTTCTGCATCTGTTTGTGGTATTTTCATCTATTTTAGAGCCAAGATGTTCTATCTTTGGGGGTACGAGGGGTGACAAAAAACCAACACAGAAAATAGATGTGCCTATCAATATAAGTCAGGGAAAAGCACCGAGCACAGCAGATTAGCTGCTGCCAGCACTCCACCAAATCAGATCACTGCAACCATTTCTAGCTTAGGGGTCTGGGAGCTCAGGTGGTGTTTTCCTCGATCCTCCCAGTCTCGGGCTATGGGCTGAGGAGGGAGAGGAGGATCCACGCGGTGAACCAAAGACCGCGGCGCTGGTGTTATCGGGAAGGCTTTGGCTTCCATGACCACAGCCCGCTCTTTGGAGAGAGAGGCAGCGAGCTGCTGGGAAGAGATGGCCTCCACCTCTCTCCCCTGGGGAGGAGCCTCTTCTCAGCCAGGCTGGCTGATCTGCTCCACCGGGCTTTAAACTAAGCCTGCTGGGGGATGGGGGGACTACTGCCACGGCTGGCCCACTGAACAGCCCTTGCAAAGCCAGCGGACCAAGGCACTAAGGGGGCACTTAAGGGAGCCCACCCCTGCTCCAGCCCTGGCACAATCTGTGGGCAAGGCAAGAGCCCCCAAGGGCACACTTGCCTGCCTGTACACTAGTGCCAGGAGCCTGGGCAACAAGCAGGAGGAGCTCGTCCTCCTGCTCAGTGCAAAGAAATACGATGTCATTGGGATAACGGAGACCTGGTGGGACTCCACCCATGACTGGACCACGGGTATAGAGGGCTATACCCTGTACAGGAGGGATCGTGTAGACAAAAGGGGCGGGGGTGTAGCTCTCTATGTGAAGGAAAGCTACATGTCCCTGCAAGCTGATGTTGGCGACCGGCATGGACAGCTAGAGACCCTCTGGGTAAAAATTCGTGGGGAATTCGGCACAGGGGACACAACGGTGGGAGTCTACTACAGACCTCCCACTCAAAGTCCCGAGCTTGACCAGGAGTTCGCCCGGGAACTGACTGAGGCCGCTTGCTCCAGGACCTTGGTTGTCATGGGTGACTTCAATTACCCGGACATCTTGTGGGAAGATCACTCAGCTAAATCCGAGCGGGCGCAAAGCTTTCTCTCGTGCGTGGATGACCTCTACCCGACTCAAGAAGTCTATGGGCCAACGAGAGGCAAAGCGCTGCTTGACCTGGTACTGGCTACGGGGGACGACCTAATCGGCGACCTAGTGATCGATGGGAAGTTGGGTGACAGCGACCACGAGCTGATCACCTTCACCATCCGCCGTAAAGCTGGCAAGTCAGTCAGCAACACAGAAGTCTTTGACTTCAGAAAAGCCGACTTTGACAAGCTCAAGAGGCTAGTCGGTCAGGCCCTCAGGGACCATGACCCCAGGGAGATGGGAGTTCAAGAAGAGTGGTTGCTTCTCAAGGAAGCGATCCTCGGTGCACAAGCTAAATCTATTCCAACACGGAGGAAAGGCAGCAAGAAGGCACAGCAGCCCCCCTGGCTCTCCAGAGACCTAGCGGACCTACTGTGGCTAAAAAGGAAAGCCTACAAAGGATGGAGGACGGGATTCACCTCCAAGGAGGATTACTCCGCGCTGGTCCGGTCCTGCAGGGACCAAACCAGGAAAGCCAAGGCTGCAACTGAACTCCAACTAGCTTCAGGCATCAAGGACAACAAAAAGTCCTTTTTCAGGTATGTGGGGAGCCGGAGGAAAAGCAAGGGCAATGTTGGACCCCTGCTAAACCAGATGGGGCAACTGGCAACTGACGCCCAGGAAAAAGGGAGAAACAGGTAAGCGATGGGGGACGGGGCATTGCTGAGACTAGGGGGTCAGTGGGCACAACCGTTGAAGGCCTCAAATGCCTCTACACGAATGCTCGAAGTATGGGGAAGAAGCAGGAGGAACTCGCCCTCCTCCTAGCTGTCACCAGCCCTGACATAGTAGGGATCACAGAAACGTGGTGGGACTCATCGCATGACTGGGCGGTGAGTGTCAAGGGCTATAGGCTATACAGGAAGGACAGGATAGGAAGGAAAGGTGGAGGAGTAGCACTCTACATCAAGGAGGAATATACTTCCTCGTTAATTAGCAAGGGGGTAGAGGGGGGGCACTCTGAGGTGCTCTGGGTTAGAGTAAAAGGCAGTCCAGGGGAGAGAGACTTAACGGTGGGAGTCTACTATAGACCTCCCAACCAGGGAGAAGAGCTCGACCAGGAATTCTTAGGTCAGCTTACAGAGGCAGTGAGGGCTAAGGATGTGGTCATCATGGGGGACCTGAACTTCCCAGACATCTGCTGGGAGGAGCAGTCAGCCAAGTCTGATCGCTCACGTCGGTTCTTAGCCAGAGTGCAGGACCTCCATCTAACCCAGGAGGTGCACAGTCCCACCAGGGGAGACGCCTTGTTGGACCTGGTGCTGGCCACGGGTGATGACCTGGTGAGGGGGCTGCGGGTGATGGGCCACCTGGGAGACAGTGATCATCGCTTGCTGGAATTCACCATCCAGCGTAAGGTGGCAAAGGGCTGCAGCAAGGCAACAGCCCTAGACTTTAGGAGGGGCTGACTTCAACAAGCTAAGGAGGATCGTTGGGGAAGCGCTGAGGACCCAGAGGGGAAGGGAATCAGATGTCGAAGGTGAGTGGTTGCTCCTTAAGGGAGGTAATCCCAACAAGGGTCAAAGGGAGCAGGAGGGCACATAAACCCCCATGGCTCACTAGGAGCATCCGGGAATGTCTCCTTGCTAAAAGGGAGGCATATACCCAATGGAGAGATGGGGTCATCGCCAAGAAGGACTATGTTATAGTCACCCGAGGATGTAGGGGGGCAGTCAGGAGGGCCAAGACAGAGTTGGAGATAGGACTAGCTTCCCGGATTAAGGACAATAAGAAGTCCTTCTTCAAATACATAGGGGGTAAAAAGAGGGTCCCGGGTAATGTGGGGCCCCTGCAGGACACGATGGGCAACTTAGTCATCACGCCAGATGACAAAGCTAACATATTTAACGATTTCTTTGCCTCTGTCTTCCTAAGTAGGGACCAGTTCAGCCACCTCCCTGCTGGGCCCCCCTCGGGCCCCGAGAGAGACACGCCTGGGCCAAGGGTTAGCGAGGAGTTAGTTAGGGTACTTCTGGAGAGGCTGGACGTGTTCAAGTCCGCTGGTCCGGACGATCTTCACCCTAGGGTCCTACAGGAACTGGCTGAGGTCATTGCGGGACCCCTGGCACGGCTCTATGAGCACTCGTGGTGCTCTGGCGAGGACTGGAAGAGGGCCAATGTGGTCCCTATCTTCAAAAAGGGAAAAAAAGAGGACCCGGGAAATTACAGGCCAGTTAGTCTGACCTCAATCCCGGGTAAGCTCTTTGAAAAAATTATCCTGGCACACATCCAGGAGGGCCTTGCGGGGGAATGCATGCTCAGGGGCAACCAACATGGGTTCATCAGTGGCAGGTCTTGTCAGACCAACCTGGTGGCCTTTTACGATCAGGTCACCAAATCATTAGACGCAGGGGTTGCTGTGGATGTAGTCTTTTTGGACTTCCGGAAGGCTTTCGACACTGTCTCTCACCCTGTCCTCATCAAAAAGCTGGGAGACTGTGGTGTCGATGCCCACACGGTCAAATGGGTCGCCAACTGGTTGGAGGGCCGCACCCAGAGGGTGGTAGTGGATGGGTTCTTCTCGACCTGGAAGGATGTGGGCAGTGGGGTTCCGCAGGGCTCGGTCCTCGGGCCTGCACTGTTCAACATCTTCATCAGTGACTTGGATGAGGGGGTAGAAAGCACCCTGTTCAAGTTTGCTGATGACACTAAGATGTAGGGGGATGTGGGTGCACTAGAAGGGTGCAATAGGCTACAAACTGACCTTGACAGGTTGCAACGGTGGGCGGATGAGAATAGGATGGGGTTTAACACTGATAAGTGCAAGGTGTTGCACATGGGGAGGAAGAACCGGCACCACACTTACAGGTTGGGGAACTCCCCTCTTGCCAGCACGGAGACGGAAAAGGATCTTGGAGTCGTCATTGACTCCACGATGAACATGGGCCGGCAGTGTGGGGAGGCAGTCAAGAAGGCCAACCGTACCCTGTCATGCATCCACAGATGCATCTCGAGCAGGTCCAGGGAGGTGATCCTCCCCCTCTATGCGGCACTGGTCAGGCCGCAGCTGGAGTACTGCGTCCAGTTCTGGGCGCCACACTTCAAGAGGGACGTGGACAATATGGAAAGAGTTCAGAGGAGGGCCACTCGTATGATCAGGGGTCAGCAGGGCAGGCCTTATGAGGATAGGCTACGGGACCTGAACCTGTTTAGCCTCCACAAGAGAAGGTTAAGGGGGGACCTTGTGGCCTGCTACAAACTGGTCAGGGGGGATCAGCAGGTATTGGGGGAGTCCCTGTTCCCCCGTGCGCTGCCAGGAGTGACCAGGAATAACGGTCACAAACTGGCGGAGGGTAAGTTTAGATTAGATATTAGGAGGCGCTACTTCACAGTCAGGGCGGCTAGGGCCTGGAACCAGCTTCCAGGGGAAGTGGTGCAGGCTCCTAGCCTGGGGATTTTTAAAAGGAAGTTAGATGAGCACCTTGCCGGGGTCATCTGACCCCGGTGCTCTTTCCTGCTAAGGCAGGGGGTCGGACTAGATGATCTACCTAGGTCCCTTCCGACTCTAGCTACTATGAAACTATGAAAAAGCCAACCTGTTAAATAGGTACTTTGCATCAGTCTTTCATCAGTCACACGGGATGCCCATGCCTGCTATGGGACAGGGAAATCTGGGTGAGGGGGATCCCCTACCCTCCATCAATGCTGACCTCGTGAAGGAACACCTTGAGAAGCTGGAGACCTTCAGGTCAGCCGGCCCTGACAACCTGCACCCCAGGGTACTCAAGGAGCTGGCGAGCGTCATAGCCCAGCCCCTGGCACGGATCTTTGATCCTGGCGCTCTGGTGTAGTGCCCGAAGACTGGGAGAAGGCCAACGTGGTGCCGATCTTCAAGAAAGGGAGGAGAGTGGATCCGGCTAACTACAGGCCCATTAGCCTGACTTCTATCCTGGGGAAGATCTTAGAAAAGTTTATTAAGGAGGCCATCCTTGAGGGACTGGCCCAGGCTAACATCCTAAGGGATAGCCAGCACGGGTTTGTTGCGGGTAGGTCTTGTTTGACCAATCTCATTTCCTTCTACGACCAGGTGACCTATCACCTGGACAAGGGAGAAGAGATTGATGTCATATATCTTGACTTCAAAAAAGCTTTTGATCTGGTATCCCATGATCGCCTCTTGGCCAAACTGACCAGTTGTGGCCTTGGCTCCACCACGATCCGCTGGCTGGGAAATTGGCTTCGTGGTCGGTCCCAGAGGGTTGTGATTGATGGCAGTCACTCATCGTGGTGCCCTGTGACCAGTGGGGTCCCTCTAAGCTCTGTCCTGGGACCCATACTGTTCAACATCTTCATTAACGATGTGGACATTGGAGTTAGGAGTGGACGGGCCAAGTTCGCCGATGACACCAAACTTTGGGGCAAAGCATCCACGCCAGAAGATAGGCGGGTGATCCAGGCTGACCTGGACAAGCTCAGCAAATGGGCAGACGAGAACCTCATGGTGTTTAACACCGAAAAATGCAAGGTCCTCCACCTTGGGAGGAAAAACCTGCACCACCCTTATAGGCTCGGCAGTGCTACGTTGGTTAGCACTACAGAAAAAAGAGACTTGGGGGTCATCATTGACCACAAGATGAACATGAGCCTCCAATGCGATGCTGCGGCTAGTAAAGCAACCAAAATGCTGGCGTGCATCCATAGATGCTTCTCGAGCAAATCCCGGGACGTCATTCTCCCCTTGTACTCGGCCTTGGTGAGGCCGCAGCTGGAGTACTGCGTCCAGTTTTGGGCTCCACAATTCAAAAAGGAAGTGGAGAACCTTGAGAGAGTCCAGAGGAGAGCCACACGCATGATCAGAGGTCAGGAAAACAGATCTTACGATGACAGGCTGAGAGCCATGGGACTCTTTAGCCTGGAAAAGCGCAGGCTCAGGGGGGATCTGATGGCCACCTATAAGTTTATGAGGGGTGACCACCAGGATCTGGGGGAACGTCTGTTCACCAGAGCGCCCCAAGGGATGACGAGGTCGAACGGTCACAAACTCCTGCAAGGCCGTTTCAGGCTGGACATAAGGAAGAATTTCTTTCCTGTCCGAGCCCCCAAGGTCTGGAACAGTCTGCCAGCGGAGGTGGTTCAAGCACCTACATTGAATACCTTCAAGAGTAAATTGGATGCTTATCTTGCTGGGATCCTATGACCCCAGCTGACTTCCTGCCCCTGGGGCGGGGGGCTGGACTCGATGATCTCCCGAGGTCCCTTCCAGCCCTAATGTCTATGAAATCTATGAAAGTTAATCACAGGGACAAAGTCTAGAAAATAGAGAACCAAAGAATCCTTCTGCTACGTCACTGAATCATTTAACTTAATCAGTATAAGAAACACCGTTTTGCATATTTACTGGCCCCAAACGAAGTAGCTGGAAAGCTGTCATTGTGAATCCTAAGAATTCTCAGATTTATATAAAAGAGATTAATCTTGCCAGAGAAGGGGCAAGATGTCTTCTACTTGCCTTAATGGCCTCAGTTAAAATAGCATCCATCTTGGGGCGCGAGGAGGAAGCCATCTGTGTTTGCTTCTGCGCTCTGGCTAATTGGCTGGCAGAAAGGGTGGCCCATGCAGGAATGGTCTTCTTCACTTTTTTCTCCTTTTCTTTAGATGGATCCTTTTCGCTTAGGAAAGAAACAGTTAAAAGCAAGACAAAACACTATGCATTAAACCCAACGAACAGAGTAGCAAATGTGAAAATAGTTGCAAAAGGTAGTCTTGGAAAGGACTAAAAAATGGAAAAGGGCGTTGTGTCGATAAAGCACTCAGGATTTGGGATCAGAATACCAAAGCTACACTGTGAGAGAAGGCTACTGCAGGTCAGCTTCTGAGATTATCCACATCCCTTTAAAGACCAGACCACTCTTCTGCATAAGTATCAGAAGGTGCATAAGATTAACATGGACAGAACAAACCAGAAATCTTCCCTTATCCATTCAACCAGAAGGGTGCCATAGTACACACTATACATTTTACCCGTAATTTGAAACCACAGTTGCACTTGGAAAAGCCCTGGCAAAGTTACGTAATGCAAACACAGCTGTATTGGCAAAATGGAGCTTTTACCAGCACAGTACGTTTTACTTGGTAAGCGTGGAACGGGCTACGCTGGCAGAAGCAAAGTACACCCAGTGCTCTCAGTATAAACCTGGTCCTTGAAGTGGCAAGCACAGATACGAGAAATATGATGTAGAAAGTGTCATACTCCAAGTGACAGCCTTACAGGAACTGGCAGAACACACCAGGCCTATCACAGTATACTTGCAGGGCAATTTAACTTCTGCAAGGACTCTGTAGGGAAGAGACAACAGTCCTAAGATGGCTTCTATAATCAAGTTTGATAAAGAGCATGTGAAAACACCCATTTGTTTGTTGGCCTAGCAAAATGGAATGCAATGCAGAAAGGCCATTTCAAAGCAGGAAGACTATTTGTTGAGAAAACAGGTGTGGGGGTGCAGGAAACAGCTTGTAGGAGCCTCCTGATTCCACCGTTGGAGCATAACTTCTAGTGCAACAACCTACTAAGTTCCTTCCCAGGAGCACAACACAAAGGCATCAACCTTTATTAATGTATCCTATTCCACATAATTCCTGTGGCCAGACAGCGAAAAGAAGTGGCTAGCCAGTAAGTTCCCAGCTCTTGTGTGTTTTGGAATCACCTAAAAAAGCTGTGCCTTTTCAGATGCATAAGCATGGTTCAGTGCCCCAAGAGCACAAATGATCTTCAATCTCTTTAGTATCTTTCTTTCCATAGACAGTTGTGGAGGCAGGAACCTTCCTAAAAAGAGATTCTCTACAGTGGACAGGTGTGTACACATCCAGTTAGCAGGGATATGCAGAACCTCTATAGGAGAACACGTTCAGGGCATCTGCATGAACATCTTGGCTTGTTAAAAAAAAAAAAAAAAATGCAGGCCACTTCCTGGGTGAAAAATTATCTACTATTGGATGAACCACAGGAATTTGTTCCAGCCTCAAAACTAGATCAAGAGTTATAACTTACTGTAGAACAGCAGCTGCATCTTGGCTACTATTCTTAGTCTGCACAGGAGGCAGGGCAGAGGGGGTGGAATTGAGACTCTTTAAAAAAAAAATTATTCAGACTCTTTCCTACAATCCCATCTTCAAAGGGGACCGGACCCCACTTCCTCTACGGCCATTCCCCAACTTCAAGTACTTCAAAGGCAAAAGGTCTTACTCCTTTTTGGCCTCTTCAGAAGACTTTGTTTCTCCCTTTCCTTCACTCTCAGGTTCTTTTGGCTGCTCCGTCTCACTGGATGTAGCAGGTGGAGTTTCATTCTCTTGTTCTTCTCCAGTAGAGGCTGATTCCTCAGAGCTGACCTCAGGATCTAAAGAAGATATTTGGAAATATACCAGATCAGTGTCTCAAAACTAAACATTACTCTTTCAAAAAGCACATGAAGTTTAGGAAAACAGTTTGGGGTGATTTATATCAGGCAGTGCCTGGTCTCTATATAAATCAATTCAAAATCATGCCTTTAAAATTTAGCATTTGTTCTTTTTTTAAAAGAACAGAAATATGTTTAGATCAGAAGTCAAGTGCCACAGTGAACTTTAAACAGACATTATATACAGTTCTCATACTGAATTAATTCCCCCAGATTTCCCTTTTCCAGGTTGTGGAAATTACTGTCACATTGGTCATTCAACAGAGATATCCCAGAAGTCAGCATCATCTCTAGTTAGTGCCAAAATTAAATGAAGTAGAAAGGTATAGATTAAAGTATCTTCTGGCATTCTCTGACATCTCTTAATTCTGAAACATATCAGTTAAATTTTAAACACGACATTTAGGTACATAAATCCAAGTTTCTGAAAAAGCCAAGACCAATATAAATATCTACGAGGGGTTTCCATTTTAAAAATAGGTTTGACCAAAACCAACACATTTTTA
Source organism: Crocodylus siamensis (assembly GCF_052110815.1). Taxonomy (NCBI): domain Eukaryota; kingdom Metazoa; phylum Chordata; order Crocodylia; family Crocodylidae; genus Crocodylus; species Crocodylus siamensis. Next base: position 1,802,125 of record NC_143406.1, on the reverse strand, counting down.
AACACCACTGTTTCTACGCTAAGTATTACAATGTTTAAAAACATTAACATACTAGTTAACGTTCACCAGTCTAGTTTAGTCACAGCCTTAGTTTACAGATGTGTTGACAGATGTCTGTGTCTATGACAAAGGGATAAAAACCAATGTCAGAAATCAACATTCAAAAAAAATGAATGTATGAGTTTTTGCTGAGAGCATGCCTTATAGAAAGACCGCTCACATGAAACTCCTGAGTATTAGAATATTTGAATTATCCATTAACTAAGTTGGATGGAGAGTACCTGACCTGCTGTACATACTAGGGCACACTCTCTTCCTTCTACTTTTACAGAGATCAGCCAGTTGTCCCAAAACTCTGCTGTGAGCATCTCTCATATGGAGGCTTTGTGTACTTGAAATTTCAACTCCAATACTGCATTAACAGCTTTTTTCTTTCCCCTCCATAAGAAAGAGAAAAGGTATCACTGAGATGAACTGCACCTGACAATGTCCAAATGTCAAACTAATAAACAGATTGTTTGATCGATCCCACTGATCTCCTCCATGTATATTAATTCTGCATATAATTGCTAAACTGCATATTCCACAATATATACTGAAAAAGCAGACAAATAAACAGTTTAGGTTATTCAACACCCCCTTTCTCCATTCATTAATTCCACTTGTTGGCCTCAAGTGACCTTTCTCCCAGCTCTGAAAGCTCATACCTGTACTTTCCCTCTGAACCACTAACAATCATCTTAACGGAACATATCTATTAGTTATACGGTCACATGCTTGGTAATTCATTTAATTTTGGAGTTATTGCACTTTTTGAAGTTTATACATGTTTTGTCCTGATGTGTGCAACTGAGGTGTGGTTTTAGACTGAGCATTATGGTGTCAAGATACAGCTTTTTCTGTACACTACAGAACTGGATCTGAGCATTGGTGATCATTTTAAACTTGTCAGTAATGCTGAAGTAGAAGCTACAAAATTGAAGTTTGTGCTTGCGTATACATTAATAATTCAGTACACGGTTACTATCACTTCACTTTACCTGGTTTGGCCTCCTCACCTTCAGCAGGTTTGCTTTTGGGAGGAGTTTCCCGGGCAGAAGAATTCACAGCACGACGGATCGGCATGGTGTCTTCGACCTTCTACAAGAAAGAATAACATTAAAACAACTATCAGAGAGAATGTAGACGAGTTTCTGAAATGGGCTTAAAGCAGAGAAGTAGAAGCTATGAGAAGAAGTATGCACCGAAAATCTTCTGGACAAAGTCTGATTCAATCAGTTTTTTAAATTGACAGGTAAAACCCAAACCAGGTTCTCTGAAGCACATTAAGAGACTATGCTTTTGCACCTTTTTATTTCAGTTTATGAGAAAAATTTCATTTCAATGTTGAAGTGAACAAGAAGAGCGCTTGAGCAGTACAGCAAACAGAACATCTCAGGGAAAGCAGGGAGGGAAGGAAGCATGTCTACAGGGCTTTGTTAGACTCCCAACCAAGCTTCCTACAAGCAGGGAGGAAGAGTACAAAGTAACCTTCAGCAGGGCTGGAAGTCAATGACTGACGAGGGCCAGCTTGGAGAATGGGCCAGCCCGTACCTCACTTAACTTGTCCGCATGGATCAGTTGACCTCCCGTTAAGAGTGGAAGTGCCTTATGATGCACAGGTTCACCTTCAGACAGATCAGTTGCCATTTAAATTAATTTCTACCCCAAGTGCAGGTAACACTGTGGAGCCCCAGGTTTTAACCACAAGGATTTTTTCCTAATGGTTTTCACAGTGCAGTGAGGAGTCAACCTAAAGTACAGGAAAGAACTGGTGTGAAAATGGACAAACACAAAAACTTCTACATCTATGTACCTATTATACTAAAGCTAAAAGAGAGGATAAATGGTTGACAGCTTATGACTAACATGACAGAAGACCAATATTTAAGCTTACACACACGCTAAAACATCTACACAAACTTGATCTCTGAAATTTAGCAAATGTGACAAAGCTGGAAGCTATGGCACCAGCCTGTTTAGTGAATGCACCTCATGAAGGAGCAGAGACAACATTGATTCCTTTGTAAAAAGAAACCCCACAATGCACTGTCCCCAAAATATTATCTAGCAAAAGGAAAAGCTTCAAGGTTACAGATGCCAGATTCACTTTAGGTGGAGACAAGGCTTGAAAGACATTATCCAGAATCTACTAGACAAAGATAAAACATCTCCACAGACAAATATACTAATAACCCAAGCAACACCCTTCTGAACCACATCTCATGCAACCTAATGAAATAAGTCCTTGAAACAATTATAGTTATTGGGAAGAGCCACCAAAAACGTACAAGGCTTCCCACAATACATGATGAGTGAGAGGGAGTGTTGCTGCAAAGCTTTATCTATGAGCATCACACACTTCCATCCAAGTTCAAGTTTCAAAACCTGAGTGTAGTTTCTCCCACTCCCTCCTCCATCCCTTCCTTGCTCACCTGCTCCACTCTTCCTTTCTCCTTCACCATCACTGTGGGATACAGCAGCCACTACCACCAAGCCACCACCACAGTACCTGTCCACTCCCTCCCAGGCTGCTGGCAGCTCTGCTGCCAGGCAGCAAAATGCTTTCTTGGAAGACACCAACTGTCAAATGGATGACAGCAGACACCAGAAGGGCACGGGTGTCATACAGACCTTCGGCATGCTGCTGGCCAGCAACAGAAACCTCATTCAACTTGGCAGAAGTAGAGGAATGCTGCTAATGGAAAGGAAGGTTTCTACTGCTGCACAACAGCTTTTGGAGTAACTGGAATTTGGCTGCTTTTAAGCCGCTGTAGTGCAGACATGGCAGACTACATTCTACCATAACTCAGTCAAGGGGAGGCAGAATTATAACTATCCATGGTGAACCAATGGAAAGAAGGGGTCATCACCAGGGAGGACTATTCTGCAGTTGCTCGGAGATGTAGGGGGCAGTCAGGAAGGCCAAGGTGGAGATGGAACTGGGACTGGCTTCCCAGATTAAGAACAATAAGAAGTCCTTTTTTAAATACATAGGGGGTAAAAAGAAGGTCCTGGGTAATGTGGGGCCCTTGCAGGACGCCATGGGAAACTTGGTCATCACACCAGACGGCAAAGCTAACATGTTTAACGATTTCTTTCCCTCCGTCTTCCTAAGTAGGGACCAGAACAGCCACCTCCCTGCTGGGCCCCCTCGGGCCCCGGGGGAGGCACACCTGGGCCATGGGTTAGCAAGGATTTAGTTAGGGAGCTCCTGGAGGGGCTGGACGTATTCAAGTCAGCCGGCCCGGATGATCTCCACCCTAGAGTTCTAAAGGAACTGGCCGAGGTCATTGCCAGTCCCCTGGCACGGCTTTACGAGCACTCGTGGTGCTCTGGTGAGGTACCGGAGGACTGGAAGAGGGCCAACACGGTCCCCATCTTCAAAAAAGGCAGGAAGGAGGACCCGGGAAACTATAGGCTGGTTAGTCTTACCTCGATCCTACACAAGCTGTTCGAGAAAATTATGCTGGCACACATCCAGGAGGGGCCAGCAGGGGACTGCATGCTTAGGGGCAACCAACACGGGTTCATCAGTGGAAGGTCCTGTCAGACCAACCTGGTGGCCTTTTATGATCAGATCACCAGATCATTAGACGCAGGGGGAGCAGTGGATATAGTCTTCCTGGACTTCCGGAAGGCTTTCGACACTGTCTCTCACCCCGTTCTCATTAAGAAACTGGGGGGCTGTGGTGTAGACACCCACACAGTCAAATGGGCCGCCAACTGGCTGGAGGGCCGCACCCAGAGGGCGGTAGTGGATGGGTCCTTCTCAGCCTGGAAGGACGTGGGCAGTGGGGCTCCGCAGGGCTCAGTCCTCGGGCCCGCACTGTTCAACATCTTCATCAGTGATTTGGACGAGGGGGTAAGTAGCACCCTGTTCAAATTTGCTGATGACACTAAGATGTGGGGGGATGTGGGCACACTGGAAGGATGCAACAGGCTGCAATCAGACCTAGACAGGTTACAGGGGTGGGCAGATGAGAACAGGATGGGTTTCAACACAGACAAGTGCAAGGTGATGCACCTGGGGAGGAACAGCCGGCACCATACCTACAGGTTAGGGAACTCCCCTCTTGTCAGCACGGAGGTGGAAAAGCATCTGGGGGTCATCACTGACTCTGAGATGAACTTGGGCCAGCAGTGTGGGGAGGCAGTCAGGAAGGCCAACCGCACCCTGTCCTGCATCCACAGATGCATCTCGAGCAGGGCCAGGGAGGTGATCCTCCCCCTCTATGCGGCACTGGTCAGGCCGCAGCTGGAGTACTGCATCCGGTTCTGGGCGCCGCACTTCAGGGGGGATGTGGACAGCATGGAGAGGGTCCAGAGGAGGCCACTCGCATGATCAGGGGACAACAGGGCAGGCCCTATGAGGAGAGGTGATGGGACCTGAACCTGTTCCTTCTCCAAAAGAGAAGGCTGAGGGGGGATCTTGTGGCCTGTTATAAACTAGCCAGGGGGGACCAGCAGGCACTGGGGGAGTCCCTGTTCCCCCGAGCACCGCCAGGAGTGACCAGGAATAACGGTCACAAGCTGGCAGAGAGTAAGTTTAGGCTAGATATCTCAGGAGGCGCGACTTCACGGTCAGGGCGGCTAGGGTCTGGAACCAGCTTCCAAGAGAAGTGGTGCAGGCCCCTACCCTGGGGGTGTTTAAGAGGAGGTTAGACGAACATCTTGCTGGGGTCATTTGACCCCAGTGCTCTTTCCTGCCATGGCAGGGGGTCAGACTCGATGATCTGCTCAGGTCCCTTCCGCCCCTAGAAACTATGAAACTATGAAACAAAATTAACACAATCTTCTCATGTCAGTCTGTCCTCTGAAAATTTCAGAGCATGACTAAATCCTGAACTATGGCCAATACTTTAATCTCCATCTGTGGCAGGAGATTTATCCCCTCCCAATGTAAGAAAGGTTTCAGCAGCTTTCATGACTATTCTTTAAGTTATCACTTACAAAATCTCTAGATATTTTGACTATCACTCATTTAACAAAGTTGAAAGAAAAAAAATCTTCATGTCATTAGCTCTACACCATCTTTTCTGCTTCCACCTCCAATCTTCCCCCAACATGGGCTTTATTTGTTTTGTTCTCCCTCCCTAGGCAGGCCCACACTGCAATCAAAGGTGTGACTACAGTTTGTGCAAGTGCACCCAGAGCTAGCTTTGAACAGGCTGAATCAGTTAACAACAGGGTGCCTGTGGAAGCCCAGAGCTCAGCACAGGCTGCAAAATCCGCTGGGGCCCTGGGTAAATATTCAGGCCAGTAAGCTGTGCTGAGCTCTTTGGGGATAGACTCTTACACGTACTTGATAACTAGCCGCATAAGCTATAGTTAACACTTTGACTGGAGTGCTGACATACCCCATGTCCCCATTGCTGGACTGGAACGAAACTAAAGGTGGCTCTACTTTTGGTTCACGTGATATGTTAAGCCATCCAGCAGAAGGGTGGAGTGACACTAACACCAATCATCTATTTCACTTTATATTTTCATGTCCCATTACCTTTCAACAGGGCAAAATGCAGGGTTGGTAAAAGGAAGGGGCTGGACCCAATGATCTCACACTAGCGGCTATGAACTCTATGGAACAGGGATCTCACAATCTTTTCCTGACTTTAAAGCCCTCAGTCTTAAGTTATAAGGTCATAACTATGTCAGGACCTCTGAAGACATCCAAGTTCAAAAGCAGCTGTGCTAAAATAAATCTCTCTTACCGCCAAGGGACCAGGATGAAAATTGAGCTCTACATCAAGAAAGAAAAACACAAAAACAAAACAAACTACCCAAGCTTGAATATGAAATACAGAAACTGGTAATATGGTCAAAATGAGCTACACTAGGAACAGATGTTGCATTTGTCCCTGGACAAGCTGTGCTCGCGTTTTATCCTGGAACAAAAATATCCCAGGATTGGCATATACACATATCTCCCTTCTAATCAGGGTGCAGCAAGTGGCTGAACAAACGGCCATTTTTCGACTTAACAATGTAATCCTGGGATAGCCATTCAGATACGGTTTGTAATGTGCTGGGAAAAGTACTAGTACTTTTTATCCCATGAACCTTTTAAGGATCTATCCTGGGATAACAGACATGGATGTGCACTGTAGCTACTCAGGCCCATAGTGTATACAGACCCAATCTAAGACACGCAGTTAGTCATGCAGCCTACATTATCCCAAGGTAGGTAGAAACATTTCCGTGCAATACTATGTAAAGAACAGACTGAACTGAGTAAAAAATCATTATCCAAAATGAATTTTACCTGGACACTAACTCCTGCACGGAGTAGCAGGAAACTTGGCCAGAGGAACTTTCCTGCAGCCTCTCTCAATGTTCTAGTCATTAATTCTAACTGTGAAGAACAACTTGGGAGAAAAAAAAAATACTTGCTTTTTATAGTGAGGAGAATATTAATACACCTATTAGGTTAGTTCAGCTGTAGAAGAACTTTCACAAGAGGAACAAATGACACAAAGGCTTTCAGAAAGGTCTCAGGGGCAATCCTGTTCAATAAGTGGTCAGTTTATGCTCTGAAGAAAATGTCCATAATCACTCATTTCATTATAAATTTCCAGTACCTGTCTGAATCCTATGAAATGCTCAGTCTCACTGGTCTCTTATGGCAATGTGTTCCAAAGGTTGTGAATGCAGTGCATAAACAAATCATTTACTTGCATCTGTTGTCTGTCAACATCATTGGGTGCCCCTTTATTGTACATTATGAGAAGATATAATAATTTACTTCTGTACGCCCGTTGCTATTTTCTATATCCATCCTGCTATTAATCCATTTCTTTTTATGCTGATCTTATTGCTTTGTTCATTCAAAGTTCACTAAACCCTAACTGCTTCTGCTATAAAAAAAAGAGAAAGGGAGAAAACATATGGAGACCATACCTTTCCTGCTAGACAATCACAGAAACCTGGGTGAACTGTAATCTTGACTCAGGGTGGGTGGGGGGAGCAGAAGGAATTACAGGAGGTCTTTAGGGAGACTGATCAATCTTGTAAGAGATCAATTTTCAATCCAAGTGTCACCCCTCAAAACTGATCTCTTTCAAGATGGGCAAGATGCCTGATGGAAGAGACAATGAAGATAAAGGTTGGCTGTAAAAGACATTTTAGTGTTTTATAGTGTGCAAGACATCTACACGGAAAAAGCTCCCCCTTTACAAATGTAAAACAGATCTGTGACTTTTTCTGCCTGCAGCCAAATACATTCAAACTTACACCAGCAGTCAACTGTACCCCTGTACTCAAAATCCCATGAAGGACATCTGTTGTGAATCAGGACTTTGAGCATCTTGCCACAAGGTTGGAAAGAGACTTGAGTAGGGCAAAATTATAATCAAGATCTCTAACAGGGATATAGGGAATCTCTGTGACTTTTTGGTTTGTTTGTTTAACAAACACACTGCCACTGGATACATGCCAGTGCAATAACTTCTGAAAAAGCTAGCTTGGATAGCACGGCCAAACTCTTGCCCCGAGGTACACGACAACTGAAAACATCAAGGCTGGTTGGAGTAAAGCACCACTCGTGGGAAATTCTCCTCTGTACTTGCTGTGGAATCTGCTAACTTGGCTCAGAGCTGTGCAACCAATAATGCCACTCAAGAGCTCTCTCAGCAGCACACAGCACTATGTGTAAAAGTTCTTTCAGCTCCATTTAGAAGATGAAAAAAAAAAAAAGGAAAAAGAGAAAGCATCATTGTTAAATGAAAAATTACAAAAAGACTCCATCCTCCCCTCCATAGCTTTTGTAATCTTCTCAGACAGTTTTTATTTGCCATTATAAAAATCTATTCAGGTTATAATAGACCTTATTTTAACCTCCTGGGCATCTACTCTAGTATCTTTTCCTGATCATCCACAAATTCTGCAACTTCTTTTTCTGAAAAGATTATCTATGGTCCATCACCAATAGAGTATTTCTACTAGTTACCCGACTGCTACCTGCAACTGCTGTTGAGCACACCCTGTAGTGGGGGAAAGCTGAAAACCTGCGATTAGTGTTGAACTGCAGTGGATGTCCCCATGACTTGCACTAAGGTCAACAGGGCTCTCCATGGAAACTGGAAAAAAAATAACTGAAGTTAAACTCCTGTGGACAAGTTTGCTGCTCCTCACAATTCCTCCTTGTATAGCCTGTAAAACATGTCTACCATTACACTTCTGCCCTGATTTCCGATTTCCCTCATTTTGAATTAGTAAAGAAAAGGCTCATTTGCATGCTTGTGATACAACGGAGTTCATAAGAAATTGTTTCCGTCTCATATCAGCTTGAGATGCAAGTATTCTGCTAACATGCAGAAATGACTACGCTTAGGTGCTTTTGAAAGGATTACTGTCATACTTTAATGCAAAGGTTTTTGGGAAAAGACATGAAATAAAAGTTAATTCCAGGTCTCCTGAAATTCTGTTGGCCTTAAGGTTTGACAGGTTATCCCAAACACTGAGACTTTACACCCCTTGAAGAAGAAATGCATTATTAACTATTATGTCACAAACAAAGCAAAGCAAAGCAAAGAATTTATTACTCTGGGGGAAACACCAAATTTCAAGACTTCGCAGATACAAAGGCTGAGCTATACTGTGAACAAGTAGGTAATGTGGGGGGGGGGGCGTGAATATCAGGGGTGGAGGAGTAAAAAAGGAAGAGTATTGTTGTGAAAGAGTGCCCACTTACAGTGAACCTAAAAAACAATGCCTGAAAGGAATAGAGAACTTGATACGTTATAACTTTATACCTTTATGGGTTTGAGACTACTGTAGTGACAAACTAGTGTTCTTATGTCAAAATATGAGAAGAAATAACGAGAAGAAAAATTACAGTATCCAACAAGTAATTCCAACATGATGATCGTTAACGATGAAAAACTGGATAATCAAGATGACTTCTATTAAACCCTGATGTGCTTTAATCCACTTTTTACATCTAGAAAACATAACTTATGAGAAAGAGCAGAAAGAACCTGAGTCTGGAGACAAGATGGCGGTGTGGCAAGGAGAGAGAGGTATTTGATAATGGGCTTTGAATATACGAAGAGTGGTTATAAAGAGGATGGTAATAGACCAGTGGGGTTCCACTGCTGGCCCATGGGGCCACATCATCCAGCCCCTGGGGCTTCCCCAGTTTTTGGGATGTATAGGGAGCCCCGTGAGCTGGATGACATAGCTTTGCATTCAGAGTTGGGCTGGTGCATGAGGCTGGGCTGCAGCTGAATTGCACCTGCAGACCAAACGTGTGCCAGTCCCAAGCTGGATTCAATCCATACACCGATTCTGCCTGCAGACTGGCCCTATGCCACTCACCTGGCTCACGGGGGCAAAGGGTTGAGCACCACAGTGGCAGATTATTCTGTTTGGCCGCAGGAGGCAGGTCTAAAATGGCAAGGAGGGAAATGTAGGCTGGATGTTAGGAAGAACTTCTTGCTATGAGGGTAGTTAAACACTGAAACAGATTACCTAGAGAGGGTGTAGAATCTCCACCCTAAGAAGTTAAGAGCAGAACAGACAAAATATTTGTTTAAATCATTTTAGTCAAGTATGATGCTGCCTCAAGCAGGAGGCCGGACTAGGGCTGCTTACAGAGGTGAAAAAAACAAATCAAAACAGTGCTTTACTTCCAGCTTGGCATGCCCTTGCACCAAGTATGCCCAGAAGAGGCATTACATTAGTTTAACTAGGTTCACCCAACATTTGTATAGATCATGCGCTTCAGCAGGGTTTTTGGGTGCTTTTATTTAATAGCCGATTGAATCAGAAACTGGGGAGTTGGGTCAAACTGATGTGCTTCCTCCTCTTGTAAAAAGCTGTTTTTTTCCACCTGTCAGCAGAGATGACTTAAGGTCCCTTCCAGTCCTATTTTTCTTTCATTATATCTTGTTGCTGAACAAAATCTCTTAGGAAAGCCAGAAGTGGAAGGCTGACAAACAAGAGTAAAAATCTGAGGTAAGCCCACAAGTTGCTTAAAACACAACTTGCTAAGTAGCAATTAATAAGTTAACTACCCTTTTCAAGATTTCTGTCCCTCTGAAATCTGCTACATTCTCGTCCCAAAGAAAAACATAACCCTAGAAGACAGCATGTCTCACTGAAACCCACGATACCTCCAAAGCCACAGAATGATTTATTGTGTGACATCCTAGTACCAAGATATTTGACAGAAGAAGCAACTAAAACTTACTTTTGGGCTGACTGCCTCTCAAAGCCTGGATAGTTAGATAGTTCAGGATTCATTTCCGAATTTTGCTCAGTTTTCATTTTTGTTTGCAGCCCAACTTTTATTGCACAGCCTGCTGGCTCCATTAGAATTCTGCCCCGCTAGACTTAGGTCAGCTGAAGCAGCCTAATGATTTATAATGAAATAAAATAGTCATATCGAGAAAAGGGGGGGGGGAAATTAAATTATTCACTGCATTTCCCTCTTTACTTGATCTGTCAATAGAGAATGCACTGAGTAAACATGCAGTCAAATCAGAATTTCACTCCTGTTTAACCAAGACCAAAGCACCACTTCACCATTGGCATGTCCATCACTGCCATTTTATAAAGCAACTTTTAAGCTAGTTTTGTCCTGATTGAGCAGCATTCACTGGTATTCATCATTGCTATACTGCCTAAGTTCCCTGGGAGGTATCCTAATTAAGCAGACTTTCCCATTAAGAACCTCCTAATTATGCTGCAAGACTGTATTTGTAACCCTCTTAGCATGCCCAAGTTAATGTTACAAATCTTAATAACAAACATTTATTTCGCTGCAGTATCCAGAATGTGGACCTTTGACTCCTAAAGGCATTACTGAACTGATGACTAAATTGTTAGCTATAGGAAAGCTTTACCCCAAGTATAAAAGGTTAAATAATACACTTGTGCACAACCAATTCATGAAAACTAGATCAATACAAATTCTTAATGAAGACAAAGCAACTTAGTTTTTGCTTCCACTGTGTTGCTAGAGGTCAACTCCACAGAGGTATGTAGGGTTAACTTTGATTGTGGCTTGCAAGAGAAGTAAAGCCCTGCCGTTTCTCCACTCAGGAACCTCATCAGGAAAGATACCTTAGTGTAAAGACAGCCATGAAGTCCAGCTTCCCTTTCCTTCCACTCACCAATCTTTTGAACTGTAAAGCAGCAGTTCAGCATCAACAGACAGTATCTCCAATCACTCAACAGAATATAACCAAGTGTTATGTGTTACCTCCAGACTGAGCCAAAGTCAGGTACTGCAACACTTAAGTGTGGAGAGGATTAAAAAGGTACCTTAAGAACCACCAATAATTAAAAGATTTTCAAACATGGTTACAGCACTACCTACATTGTGCAGCTACAAGTAATCTTACAATCACATCCGAAAACTGTGCTAAAGGATTGGCAGTTTCTGATTGCATGACCATTTAAAAATAGTCCCTTCTCATGGGTAGAATACTAGGAACGTGACAAGCTACATCAGACAACTGTTTTAACGAACACAGTTCATGGCCCAGGTTCCAAACTCTTGCTGTTCTGGAAGGCTTGGGTAGAATACAATATCCTGAGTTAAGATTTGAGTTTAAGTTTAAAATTTAAGTTTGCTGTAGGTCTAGGTGACAAGATTACAGATGTTCTAACAGATGATTCATCAAATTAGAAGCGTTAGGTATTATACAAACACTGAAATTAAGAGGTCATACAAATGTTGATATGCTACTGAACTGAATCTGAATGGGGGGTAGAGGGATTATATGGCTAGCACTATGTAGCAGAGAAGGAAGTGTTTACAAGTAACACTGTATAGGGGCAGAGGAAAAACAAAGTGTCTGCTGCTAAACAAAGGATTAAATAAGCATTCCACCTCAATAGCAAACATCTGTCCTGGGATGCTTGAAAATGTGTAATGTGAGACAATGGATCCAGAATCAACAAAGAAGTGTCACTGGGAACATTTCACAAGGCTCAGCTAGTTAAAATCCAAACAGCTATGTTTACCTCTGTCAAGCCAGTATAAACCCCTGCTGCTACCACCGATTCATAGTTTTATTATCCTGTTTTACAAACTCAGATGTTATAAAACATGTTTCTGTATTTACCCCACAATCCACTCAATGGTCATATTAGAACCCCCCGACACAAAAGCAACATTTCATTTATCATACAATTTCTTCCATAAAAGGACGAGAAGACACTTTGAGTTACTTATAAAAACAATTTTTAAAACCTTGCAAAAAACTCCAAAAAAAAATGCATCACATTTTTAATCAAAAGAGAAAACCAGGTAAATAGGGTAACTTCAAGACTAGAAACAACAAACAAAACAACCAACCAACCCCCCCCCCCGGAAGTAATTCCTGACTTCAGAAGGCATACTATTATGAAGTTTTTATAATGCCAATTAGGCACTTTATACATCTCATCTGGTACGTAATTTGCATGCATAATTGATTGACAGTTAGGAGAATGTGTAACTGGAAATGGCACAGTGTATATCCAATAGGTCCTCTCTATAGAAAGAAAGGCAGTGGAAGAAAATGCTGTATGACTTATGCCATCCTCATTTCTAAGGACCTCCCCAAACCTTATGGCAACACCCCTTCAGGTGAGGACTTTGATGGCTTTTCCCCTTTACAGCTCATCACCTCACATCCATCCCCCAACTTGGCCAGAACCGAGAGCCTTTTAGCAAGCCACCCTCCACATTGCTTCACTGTCCTGGCACACTTTTGACAAGTTGGGGAACAGGAGGTCTCCGAAATGCCAGATTTTGGCAAGCAGCAGGATCACTGCAAAATACTGAAGACTTATAACAATGTGCAAGAACCTCTCTCCCTGTGATCAAAAACACCAGCTTGCCAAAGGGATTTTCTACTCCCCACAGAGAATTAGGAGGAAACAAAATTTGCGGAAGAAAAAAAAACAAAAAACCGTATAAATGTTCTAATGAAAAGAGAAAAAACCAACCAACCAACCAAACAAACAAAAAAAAAACACATAAAAAAGCAGGAGGTATATGCCTGCAAGTCCATATTATTCAAGAAATGACACGGTGGTTCACCTGCATCGGTGTTGGGTTTTTTTGTTTTGTTTTTTACGTATATATTTTTGACAACTAAACAGGAGAAACGATGACAACACTGGAAACTTTTGGGAGCGCCCCGTCTCTCGCTCCTGCCCTCACGAAGCAGAGACAACAGACCCATGCATGCATCAGAAGAGCATTTTAGCCTTTCCTTCGACAGCAGAAGCTGAGCTCGCTCTGACCTGCAAACACTTGGGACGCACGAAGAGGGGGTGACAGCGGTGGGGGTGACAGGAGGGACGGGCAGGCCGTTTAAAGGGGCCGGGACGGCCGGGTGGTTTCGGGGCCACAATCCAGGGGGTCGGGGGGAAACAATAAACACCCGACGCTTTTGTCTCGGCCTTATGACACCCCCTGACAAGGCAGCCGGCGGCATTGCCGCAGGGGGGAGACGAGCACGGCCCGGACAGCAGCACGGGGACAGCCCCCCAAGGGGTTTAAGAGCCCAGATCATGGGGGGGGGGGGCCGGACAGCAGCGGGAGGCCTCCCACATCCCTGCCCGGGCCCCGAGGGGCCGGGCCGAGCGCGGGGGAACAGCCAGGCCCGGCTCGGGCCCCGCGAGCCAAAGCAGCAAGGCTGCAGCTGAGGGGCAGGGCCGGGGCGGCCCCACGGCGGGGGGGAGGGGGCAACTCACCGTCAGGCTCCGCGCACACAAAGCGGCCCCTCTAATGGCGGCCGAGGAACCGGGGGGAGGGGGGCGGGGCCGGGCCGCGGGGGCGCGGCCACCCGCGCCGCAGCCAATGGTGGCCCGCGAGCATTTTTCAAACGCCAGCCTCAGCACCTCGGGCGGGAAAGCAGCGAACCGCCCACCAATCGCCGCCGCCGCCGCGGGCGCACGCGCGCCACCGCGGCCAATCAGTGCCCGGCAGCGATTGCGCAGGCGCGGCACCGCCCCCCTCCGCCGTTCGGTCTTGACAAACAAAAACATACGGGGAGGGGGCGGGGCCGAACGTGGAGGGGCGGGGCCCCTCCCCCAGCCTCGGTCTCGTGCGCGCCTGCGCGGTGAGGCTGCCTCCCTCTCGGGCAGGCCCTGCCCCTTTCCGTGAGGTATTAACTCTGAAACCTACCGAGGGCTCGAGGCAGGGCGCTGTGAGCTGCGAGCCAGGTCCCGTTTCACATCCGCTCATCATCCCCACGCCACTTCCCGGTGATTTGTGCAGGAATAACAATAAACTGATGAACTCAGTATGAAGAATAACCGTGCATTTCCGTCATATTTGAATGAAAAGGTCCAGTTTTGCCACGGCCCCGACGCTTTCTAATGCTGGTATGACTAGTGCGTCTGTAGAGGGGAAATGTGGTTAAGCTGCTCTGCCTGGCACCTGGCCCTCGGAGGTTAGCTCCCGTCTCATTTCTCGCTTCTCTGTTGTCATTTGCATTCCCACAGCCGCAAACAGCTCTCATCACCGTTGCCGCGGAACGAGGGCGCGCTGGAGGCCAACGGCGTGTGCTGCGGGGGGGCAACAGGCCCACGTCACTTCATTTTTCATAAATTGTCTTGCACGTAAAATCCCAAATGTTCCACCAGGAGTTCGAGTCACGCCAGGTGGCGAGGCAGTTGCAGTGGGTTTTGGGGACGTGCTGAGGTCCTTGTGAGGTTGTCACCTCACATAAGCACCGTGCAAACACCTACGCAAGATACAAACCCAGAGATTGCAACAACGGCCTTTTCCCATCTATTTAGTTGATCTAATGAAAGATGATCGCATTTACTCAAAGAACCTTTTCTGCCTTCGTCCTTAGACCAAAAGGGCTATAATCAGCACCCCCGAGATTTAAATAGAAACCCAGGGTGTCAAAACCATGCTGACTTGCTGCGGTCTCTCACTTCTTTGAAAACAGAAGAATTGCTCTAATGTTTTTACATAATCAAAAGATGAGTGAAAACAAAGAGCTTGCATTTTTAAAGAGGTGCTTTGAGCATATCTACCCTGCTTATTGCTCTGTTCCTTCTTGCTTCCTGTGCTTTGTCCGGGGGTGCAGGTCGCAGCCGTGCTGGTGTAAGGACATAGGCAGACACGGTTCTTTAGGTAAATCTGATATCTTTTATTAGACCAACTTAAGTAGTTGCAGGCTTTCGAGTTTAAATACCCTTCATCCAGTAAGAGCACACACCAACTGTAGATGCCTCCTCAACCTGACGAAGGGTATTTAAATCCGAAAGCTCGCAAAGAAGTCTTCCAACTATCTGAGTTGGTCTAATAAAAGATATCAGATTTACCCAAAGAACCGTGTCTGCCTATGTGCTTTGTCCAAGCACTTGGGAACTGTGTTATAATTTACCCACAGCAAACTCCCTGCCTCCGAAAACTGAAGACCCACCAGCCTTGTTAAATGTTCCCAGGGATACTTTTCGTTGATTCTGGATCCGCTGGCCCACATTACACACTTTCAAGCATTCCAGGGCAGACGTTTGCTATTTAGGTGGAATGTTTAAACCTTTGTTTAGGAGCGCACATGCTTTCTGTGCCACACAGAGAAAAACAATCATCATACAAAAGTGTCAGCAAATTTCATTATATGCAACACATACCGTTGGGATTGTTGTCCTCACTCAAGATAGCTGCTAAAGGATGTTTTCAGTCAAGTGACACCTCTTTCCAGCTCAGTGATCTTCCTGTTGTAAGCTGGAAATTGTTTCCTGTCAGGCAATATGCCTACAAGTTCCTGCTTGCAGGAGATGTCTAGGGTTTTTTGTTTTTAAATGTGCTGGGCCTCAGGCTGCTGCCAGAGAGGCCACAGTGTGTTAAATTTCCTCCCTGTGGTTCTGCTGCCTGAAGGAAGGAGCGTGGCTGACAGGCAAGCAGACTTGCAACCTATCCTGGTATTTCTAGGGTAACCTTAATTTTTCTTTCGGCTGCATAATGTTCAGCCAGTCTAGGTCACAAGATGAAAATTGGGGCCTGGAATCACACTTGAGACCTGTGAACCAGCCCTATGTTGTGCCTTCAAGGCTGCTTTTAGCAAAGCAGTTATGCTACAGTGGGATGTGCCACTTCTGTGCAAAATGTCATGAAATTAGGATGTTAACTGATCCTGGGAGGCAATTGATTAATTCAAGTATAAATACTTCAGTACAGGGAGTTCCAGGCCTTAGCCCATTTGCCCCTGACCATGACTGGGCTCTGAGCACATTAAGAAAAGCTGACGCTCGATTTTGTCGGTGTGATCTTCCTCCACGCCGATCTCACACCCAAGTTCTGTTGCTTTCTTCCTCTTTTTTGCCCTTGTGTTCCCGGTTTGCTCTTCTTTCATAGGTCACATCTGAATTTCCTCCCAGGCCTGCCCACAGTCGGTCGTTTTTATCACAATACACTTCCTACAGGCTGTCTCTTCTCTCCAGCTTCGTTTTCCCAGGTGACATAGAACTAAAACGTTCTAGTCCCAGCTGCCAACAGACCTTCCAGTTCTAATTCGCATTCCCAACTGCTGTGGAACCTTCCTGTCCCAAGTGCCACAAAAACAGACAGTCCCAACAATTCTGACATTTCCTTATCCCAGCAGCTGTGGGCCCTTCTGGGTGCAATCACTTGTCCAGCCTGCCTGTCTTTTCTATCTTTACCTATCCAGCATTTCAGTCCAACTGGCTGCAGACCTTTGCTGCCATCTAAGCTACAGGCCTAGAAACCTCCCATACCCCAAAAGAGTGCTTAGTGCTGCGACAGATCACACTAAAGGGATGGGGAATGGGATGATGGAAAAATCAAGGTTATGTTAATCTATGGGAGCAGGTCACAGAAGCCCCTGCATTGGAGCATTTACCAGGTGCCATAAAGCTAGAGTTTTGCTGCAGATCCTAGTCTTTGCCTACAGAGAGGACAAAGTCTTCATTCATCTTCCTTCCCTGATATCCCTTCTTCAAGATGGCTGCTTTAGCAATACACTGCCTGCATGATGGCAGTGCAGACCAATGTGCATTGCTCCACACATTCGACCTCTTTTCTCCCAGCCTGTGGTGCCTGCCCTCCCCCAAAGAGCTCTTAATGATATGACAACACAGCAGCAGAAGAGACTTTGTCTTGCCACCAAGGCAATGAGCACCCGTCCATCTGCTCCTCCTCTGCACACATCGACTCTGGAAATGAGCTGGTGAAGACAGACACCCTAGGAGTGCCCTAAGCTGCTGCTCTGGACAATGCCAGAAGCCCAGCATGCTCATGCCACTTCATTTCCCAGGTTAACCTGGGCAGAGCAGGAGTGGGTGGGTTGGACATATTGTCTGAGCTGCAAGACTGAACTGTTGCTACATCATATGTCCTGTCTGCCTCATCCAGCGTAGCAGCCTCCTACACCCCATTAGCTGCACCGCTTCATATTGCTGGATATTTTTATGTTTATTTTAAGTGAAAATAAAGCCTGTGCAGCTGCCAGAGAAGCCCTTTCACCTTCCTGCCTAAATGGGGCCTCATCAGGGTGGGGGAAGTAACAGGAAGGAGAGAAGAGCAAAAAAGGAATATATCCTTCCTTTATTTTATAGTGGAATCTGCAGACTGAAGACAAATTGGGAAAAAAGGTGAATTTCTACATCTGCCCTCCCTCTCCAAAAGTTCTTCTTCCCTCACTAGCCTTCTAACAAGTCTTTGTGTAAAATCCCTTGCCTGCCTTGCCACCTGAGCTCAGCACTGACCCTGCCAAGATCCAGGCAGGGGAATGAGACTGAAAAGGAAAATGCTTTTGTTGATTTTTCCCCCTTTATCTCAAAACCAACATGCAAGCCCTGCAGGGGAGCAGTGAACCCAACACATTCCCCAGCTACAGCCATATCATTGGGATCTTGTCTGGCCCCAGGGGTATAATTGGCCTGGAGACCTCTCGGGAAAGCACCAGGCCCGATTCCCGCAGCTGTGCACCAGCTGGAGTCACTGAGCACAGTGCTGTGAGGTCAAAATGCTGCCACACTACAATGCAGGGTAACATTGCCTTTGACTTTACACCAAGGGGAAAAGCCAACCACAACTCGCTGGAAAAACTGAACTGGTAACTCAGTGGGCAGTGCTCGCTCATGCTAAGGAGTGTTGGGCCAGGCTCTTGGCTGAAACAAGGCCATGAACTTTTGGAGTCAGTAACGATCACTGGTTTCTTTTCACAAGATTCAGGGTGTTAACCTTACTGCCAAATTCCAGTTAGGTCCTTTCCTTCCCTCTCTCTAAACTCCCACTGTGAGGTACATTAGTTCACTTTATGTCTTAAAGTCTTGCCTGATATTGCTATGTGCAGCTTTGTCTTGTTCCATCCCAGAGGCAGCTGCATCTTAGTAATAAACGGACTGATCTCTAGACCTCTCACCTATGTCACAGATCTGTTGTGAAGTTTAAT
This sequence comes from Crocodylus siamensis, assembly GCF_052110815.1. NCBI lineage: Eukaryota > Metazoa > Chordata > Crocodylia > Crocodylidae > Crocodylus > Crocodylus siamensis. The sequence continues at coordinate 1,783,709 of NC_143406.1, read as the reverse complement.
TAGTGCATATAAGCAATGAGGTTTAAAACTCATGGTCAAATGATGCTGCAAAAGGGCTTGGGCATTATTATTATGATCACTGGGGATCAAGCTGTGCACATGCTAACGTGAGAAATGTCACCTAGAGGTATTTTTTTTACCATCTGTGGATTTTGTTAGTAACAATAGCTAATTCCCCTTCCAGCTCAACTTCTCTTTCCTTGATTTTCAGATTGACTCAAAAACTGCAGAGGACAGAAAATTCAACATTATAAGCTGGGGCTTTATTTATTTTTCATGTCTAGGTTGCAAATGTCACAGTGTGGTTATCAGAGCTGGCTTTAAGTGTGTACCTCTTGCAACACCGCACAGGGCCCTGTACTTTAAGGGACCCCTGCACCTTTAGAGCACCTATTTTAAAGACTTTATCAGTAATATTGAACAAAACAGTGCACATCTGGGAGGTGGGATTGAGTGGGGGGGGGGGAGGGGGGAGGATCCGCAGAGCCCCGTCCTGGGTCCTGTATTGTTTAACGTCTTCATTACTGATTCGGAGGATGGGATCGAGTGCACACTTAGAAGATTTGAAGATGATACCAAGCTGGATGGAGTTGCATTTGTTGTGGAGTATAGGGCCAGGATTTAGACTGACCTTGATAAACTCGAAAAATGGTTGGACATCAACTAAATTAAATCTAACAAGGACAAGTGCAAAGTCCTTCTCTTGTGATGCAACAATTGCACGCACAAATACAGGCCCGGGAAATGACCAGCTAATTTGCGGCACTGCAGAGAAGGACCTGGAGGATGACCATATGCTGAAGATGAGCCAAAAACTTTTGCAAAAGTGTTCTCTTGTTGCAAACAAGAAAAACAACAGTGGATTGGGTTTATTAATAGAAGTGTCACTTACAAATCAAGGGAAGTGATTTTTCCATTTTATTCAGCACTGGCCAGGTCCTGCCAGAAGTACTGTTCCCATACTTCAAGAAAAATGTGGACAGACTAGTCCAATGGAGACCACTGAAAATGAGGTGTAGGAAACATGACCTACAAAGAAAGGCTGGAAGAACTAGGATTATTTAGCCTGGAGAAGAGAAGATAGAAAGGAGATTTGATAACAGGATGACAAATGTCAAAAGCAGAGATGGTGCAGGCGTTGGGCCAGATGACCCTTGACATCCCTTCCAGCCCTCTGGTCCTGTGATTCATTTGAAAGGAAGGGTTTCCAAAGGCCAATGGATTAACACCACCTCAGGAACCCAGCAGGACTGTATCTACATGATCTGGAACACTAAGTAGGAGAACAACAGCCAGAGTGGACCAAACCCACGGTGTGTGTAACACAGTATCCTGGTTGCAGTGGTCACTTCTGGCCTGATTTTTCCACTCTTAACCTGCTTGATTCATCATTTAAATTGGGACAACTCATGGGCAGGTATTCACCGTGAATGAGAGCTACATTGTTGGGTTTTTAATGGCCTCTAATCAGGTGGGCTATTCAATATACTCTTTTCAAGTGGGGCTTAGTCTCCAGGGCCTGGCACCTCTTGGAGCCATTTACACCGGTGGAAAAAGCTGCTGTATCACTATCGTAGTATTTTGCCCCCAGTTTGCTTCGTCAGGGTGGAACACTTCTATTTGGACATGGTAGCATTTTAGATCAGTGTAAATGACTACAGGAATTAGGCCCGTTGAGTCCTGTGGCAGATGATGATGCTTTTCACACGGTTGTGCCCTGGCTCATGAGTTTTTAATGCTTACATCACCTTGAATATAAAAGGAAAAACATACACTTTCAGCCTCTTATGAACTCTGCCCTGCAGAACTTCCCAGGGAGAAGGTCAGTCCCTCCGCTCTTGTCTCCCAATCACCTGCACAGTCCAGCAAAGTTTACCACCAAACTGGCAGCTTGATTTTTCCCATGATGAAGATGATACGGCATTTCAAAATTCCCACTTCCCTCTTTCTTCTTCCAAAGCTTGTAGGTGAAACCTGTAATGTGTAACACTCCTTCTAGAAAATGAAAACAAAGTCAACAAGATATGTGGGAAGTTGGGGCTAAGAAGGAACACTTTTCACTGGAAGCAGTGTTGAGGAATAGAGAACTAGGTGCAAAAAATAATAAAATTGCAGGCAGTGGCCCTGCCACACTGCAGGAAAGCAACAGGTCAGAACTATTCCAGTAACCTTTTTATTCGAATCATAACCTTGCTGCTTTCTAGTAATGAAGCAGCTAGAACTGGCATTGGGAGGCCACTTGGCTGGAGGCTGTGATTTCTCATAGGAAGGAAGTTGTCTTCCGTCCATTATTAATACTGCTCTGCATTCACATGACGATTTATATTATGCAAAGCAGGAAAGTGAAAGACTTGGGCCCCGTCCGCTCTTGAGGAGTCAAAGCCCATTGGCTCCCCATCTCCTGCTGGAGCAGAGTCTTTTTCTACGGCTCGGTGTTCCAGCAGTTAGTAGGTGGGGTTGGGAGCTCTTCTGTTTTGCTCATTTGCTTTGCTCTTCAAGCCAAATGCTGTTTGCATTCAAATTGATTAGCAGCAGGCTGCAGCCCAGAGTGTATAGTAACAGCTTCCCTTGCTCTGCGGAGGTAAGAATTTATTATTGGCAGCGCCCACTGGCAGAGATGCTTTAAGAGCTACAAAAACTAATTTTTCCCTGTAGTGTTTGCACAGTTTGTCACTTAGCTCAGCAGCTTGTGCAGCACATCCATGACATTGCTGGATTCTTGCCTGCAGCAGAAAAGAGCTAACATTTCTCACTGACTCTGCAGCCTTAATAGAGCAGATTTCTGCCAGCAGTCCTTGCCACAAAGACATAAAAATGCACCTACGGGTTGGACAGGAGTTAAAAGTGGTCTTTGGCTTCAGCCCTTTCATGAGGTTCACTGAGTGGCTTGCCAGACCCCGCTTGCACCCCTGCAAACTGCCTGCCAATCTCTGCACTCTGTAGGGTAGAATCATGCTTTGTGATTGGCTACAATGACTGCTGGGTAGGTTACCTCTAAAAGCTGCCAGTCTCCAGACCGTGCAAGGGTTGGATTTAAGACAGGCCACAGCAAATTGTTGAAGACTCCAGACACCACATTTTGAGAATGAACTGCTGCGGTCTGGACAGAGTTGAGAGAGCATTTCAGATCCCTGAGGAAGGATCAGGTGGGAAGGGGGAGAGCTCGTGAAGCTGGAGAATGAGGGCACACAGAGCCATCTCAGCTTGAGCTGCATATGACTTTCCTTGGGACTTTGGGAGATCAGAAGAGCAGGAGGGAAACAAATAACCGTTCTCTATTCTTTGCAGAAGGAAACTGTAGATTGATTCACGTGAAGGTCAATCACCCTGAAGAGTAGCAGGGATGAAGACTCTTCCCCACCCTATAGCACAAGGGATGAGCTGATTCACTGCCATGTGAAGGATGCAGTTCTCTGTGCAGATCCTCTCATGTTGAAAGTACCTTTAGTGTTCCTGGGAAAGGGATATGACGTGGAAGAAATGCTCCCTGAGAACCATGGATGAGAAGAGGAGGGGAGGTCCTCCTTGGTAAGGTGCTTTGAGAGCTACCAAGGAACAGCGCTGCATGACAAGGTTAGTGTTGGTCAATGGGGGATCTTTGTAGCCACGTTTCCAGGATGTGGAGCCTTTGTTGCGTCATGCCCTCAGCCGTGGCTGCTGCACATGAAGAGGAAGCAGGGCTAATGAACAAGAACGAGGCACAGTGTTTCTCATGGCAACAAGATGGCAGCTGGGGGAGGCTGTGGAGTATTTTTCAAGTAGGACCTTCCATACAGGGCAAGCAGAAGGGTCACACTCCTGGCTCCTCCTAGAAGGGAGGTATTGCTGCACATTCAGTCCCAGGGTGCTGGTCCCTAGGATTGTCCTTGTCTGAATTAGTTAGTGATGCCTTAGTAGGGCCTGGGCAGCACGACCAGCCTGTAGGACAAATGAAACCAGCCTCGTAAAGATGGAGACCCACTGCAGTCTCTGAACTCTGCAAAGCCAGGAATAAGCGAAAGCATAAACAGGCAAGGACTGTGCTTTTGCTGTTGCAGAATAAGGTATTTCATAACAGCTATTCCAGAAAAAGGACTGTGGGAGAGGGATTATTTTTGCTAAAAGTCACTTTTGTCCAGCACAATTAGCGTGGCTTTTATTTAGAGTCCAGGCAAACAGCTTTTCTGGGATGATTTATCATGCAGGAGTGGCCCCGATCAGTTTTCCCATGTAGGCAAGCCCTAACTGAACCCATTTGACAAGGCTAGCGACGTCCTTTTTATAACACTCCTTTATACACTGATATTCTATGAGACTTCATTCTAACATGAGGCATCTCAGCCTGCTTTGATGAACTGCGGGGTGCAGCAGCCCGATTCCACCCTCCTTTCACAACATGCTGAGGAAGGAGAAGCCTGGGACAGGTAAGAATCCCCTCTGTGGTCAGTGGGGTGAGGTAGCCAAATTGGGTGCACATTACAGGGAAAGGGGATTAGCGAAGTGTGTACCAGCAAGGATCATGAGTACTGTATGACTGTCCAACTGAATACAGGCATGCAGAGGTTCTGTCACTTCCCAGCTTGGATGCCATCTCACAGATCACACCTTCTCTTCCACCTGCAACCTCACAGTATTCCTATAAGAACTACAACAATTGTCTATCTGGAAAAAATCCATTAGAAAAGCACTGAATATATTGTTAGCATTTATCCATCCTTTTCATGCAATTTAGCAGCTGGAAACGGGGAAGAGGAACCAATGCTGTATGGCCAGCTGACTTTCCATGGATCACAGTCCGAGTCATTTCAGCAAGCCACTATGTTATTTGGTGGTAACTAGTGCTCATTGAAAAGAGAGGAAAAATTGAAGGAGATCACTGGGAATTTTCCCAAGTAGTTGTAGGAAATCAACTCACTTTTTCAGGATCATTACACAGGCAGACCTGCGTTGATCAACACAGCAAAACAGGGCATGAAAACTTGGTGTAATTATACCTGGCAGCTGTAAAGGGGCCTGGCCACTAGGCACGGCGGGGGAGAGGCACTCCAAAGCAGCAGCTTAGTGCCTGCAGCTGCACTTGGGCCCTGTCTGTCCTAAGCCAGGTCTCCCAGCTCCTGCTATTCTTCAGGTTTCTGGCCTGCTCCTGACCTCAGCACCTGACTAGGATTTTTAGATCTTGGCCCCTGGCCTGGTTTCTGCCCCAGATGCTCAGGATCCTGACCTCTAGCTCGGGCTGACTCTGCCTCTGCTCTTGGTTCCCCCTGGCTTGGATGCTTGGTTTAACCATTGCTTCACTGGATCATCAACACCTCAGTTGCTTACAGCAGCAAAGGAGAACACAGGCTCAGCTCTGACATCAGGCCTTCTACAGCCCCAGCTTGAGTGCCTCGAGCAACATTAAATCATTGATCAACACGTCAGCATCTGGCCCCTCAAGTAGGCTGCTATGTTAGCACCTCTTGGAGGATGCTGTTTGCCTGGAGTCACTGTTTGGCAAGGCTGGGGTCACAGGGCACTGGTTGGCAAATGTTGCTGCTAGTCCCTTGTAAAATCTACCATTTTTTTTTGCTGTTTCCATAAGAGCAACAATTCCTTTCCATGCCCACATATTGTCTATTAATGATGGTACCTTATCTTGTATGGGTTTCAGAATACAGTAGGATCATCTCAGTCACAAGCAAGCACGGTTCAGCCAGGTCAGAACAGAGCTCAGAAGAACTCAAGTTGAAGCTGGAGAAGCTTCAAAATCTTGCTGGACCCAGTGTTTGATGTGCCCTGGCTGAGGCTCCATAGGAACCATGGGGGCAGATGGAAAGAGGCTCCGCTTCCTAGCAGAGTCCACAGCCAAGGAGAGTTCTTGTAGGAGTTCAGGGAACAGAACAGCTCTTAATGGGCTCACACAGTTTTTGTTATCTCAGATATTGTATTCAACATTTGCTGAGCTTGATGCGGGCCTGGGCTTGGCTTGGCTGTGTAGGTTCCTTTACAAGTCTTGAGGCGACAAGTTTCTCCCCCCTGAGACACAGGTGGGCATGATATGCTGGTCAAGTGCAGTGCAAGACACTATATCAGCTGGTCCACCTGGACTTGTCATCTTGATGAGTAGGTAACATATGCAAGAGAGAGGATCCTGGTATGCTCTGATTATGGGCATACTGAGAGCAAAGCCATCCGAACCTGTGAAATCAATCCACCATCCATTGCAAAGTTTGCTGCTGGTGCTGTTCTATAGTGAGCTGCCTTGATCCTCGTGACAATCCAATCACCAGTCTCAGGGACCATTGCCACTGATATTTACACTTCCGTTTAATGTAGTAGGGGGGAACAGAAACACCCACTGCTCTGGCAGTAGGCTGCCATCTTAAATCTGGGATTGCATTTAAACACATTTAAGACACTCTGCATGCAGAAAAAGATCTGGATTTTCTTCCTTTCATTTCCAAAAACAAAGTGGTCAGCAGGCTTGGAATCCAAAGCTCTCAGGTTGTAGATGCAGTACCTACACAGACATGCTTCTCTACCCTGTCTGTGACTAATTTTTTACCTTAAATCAGCTTAAATCAAATTGGTACCAAAGATGGTGGCAGTTTTGTAGTCTCCTGAATAGGCTGCTGCCTGTGAAAGATTGCAGTACTCCAGTATATTAAGCTGCCCAAACCCTGATGGGGAAAGCATTAACCCAAGTGACATCATTGCCTATCACACAGGTTAAAGTAGCCATATTATACAGCAGCACTGGTGGTCTCCCATTAAATTCAGCAGTCAGGATTGCAGCCACACTGGAGCAGCAGTGAGATTAACTAAATTAAACACATTTGCCAAATAGCAAAACACGGGTTAACTGGACAAAATGTAGTCTGTGGTAATGGCAGACAGGCATTAACATCCCAGATCCTCCAGAGGAAGAATGAAGGCAGTTGGTTGGCTTGGCTAGGCCTGATCCGTCTAGAGTTGTACTGATATAATCAGAGGCGATTTGTTTTACAGATTGTGTTTGAATGGAGCAACTCTGCTTGTAGACACTCTCATATTGGTCTCTAACTTTTGCAACCAGTTTGCAGCTGATGAGTGCACCCACACAAATAGCTTGTTTAATTAGACCAGCTTAAGTCAAACCAGATCAGCTTGTGTCGATAAGGACTTAATTTCCTCTGAGCACAGGGTTCTAACAACAGGCATTTCACATGGGATAGGGAATCAATCTTACAAGATGCCCAGCTCTTGCTGACAGCAAAGCATATGGGTTGTCCCTTTGCTTCAAGGGAAGTGCTCACTCATTTCAAGTTAAGCAGATGGATAACTGGTTTGGTGCATAGAGACCAGATACTGGGCTGAGGCCAGGATCTGGCCAGACAGGGGCCTTGGTAACTACATCTCAAATCCACAAAGGTATTTACGTGCCAAACTCCTACTGATGTTCTACTGAAACCAAACACCGCTTCAGCTGTATGCATTTGACTTCATTTGGGCTGGTTAATAAGTTGCAACATTGGGAATTTAAAACTAGTTGTATGATCTGAACCGGTAGCTAAACAAGAGTTAGGTGCCTCAATACCTCTGTAGATCTGGGCCTACGCATGCACCCCAGACACTCCTATTCAAATCAGCAGAGAGGCCCCATAGTTTTATGGCACTTGCGTGCCCCCTCCTAGGTGTCTATACTTTTACTCTCGTTGACTTCAGCAGAGGGTAAATGCAAAATTTGGTGCCAGTTTTTTCATCAGCAGTTTGTTGTGTTCTTTGGGGTCGGTGCCACCAATGCCAGTAACAAAGCAGGGTCAGGAAACATTTCAGGCCTTTATAAATGACATTATTTTTTCCTTAGTTGAGAAATCTGACTGAACTAACCTTTGCCTTTCCAGAAAACTGTGTCTCATAGCATTGGCCTCCTGCTTGCCCCAAAGCCAGCCCCAGCCACCACTCACCAGCCTGTCATACAGCGGTCTCCAGGATGTGTTCCAAGCTGTCTCGTCTGCACGGCATTCTCATCCTAAGCTGATTTTTCTTCAAATCCACCACTATAGCCACACAAACAGGGATCACACCCACTCGGACTGGGAGAACTGGCACCTTCCTTATTAATTTATGGCAATTACAAAGTTAAGCATATCCATTTCTTTGTGAATGCATCCTTCTCCCTACACCTACTGCTCTGTCATTTACCTTCCTAAATAGTCAGTTCCTTCTGTGTTATGTCTGTATAGCACCTAAACTATGAAAGCCCAAGTCCTCACTGTAATAGTAAGTTCTGTACTTGAACACGGTAAGTCACGCACAAGGAATTTAGAATTGGCCACAATTAACAGTGTCTGTCTTTTTCCTTATGGTTGCTCTTTATGCATAGGCATTACAATACAAACCTCCGTTACGCGACCACTTTTTGTTTGTACGACCATTCAGCTCACCAAATGGACGATGCTCCCTCAATGAACAGCTCTTCAGCACTGTTCAGCATGTAGCTGCAAGCCTTATTCTACACTATTCCAAGGGATAAAGGTCAGAAATACCCCTGCTCATTATCCAGTTTGGGACTCCAAGGACCTTCAGAGCAGTTGATGTTATGCAGCATTCCTGGATCCCAGCTTCAGTTCTGAGCACTTAAAACTAATGCAAATTTGATTCCAAGGTTTACGTTTGGCATCCAAAATAAGAACTGCACAAGTAGCAAGAACCCAGGAAATGCCTGGTTTAAGGGACTTGCCCAGCATCCCTATGGATTGTAGTGCAGAGCTGCCTTAATCGTGACACCAACCTTTCTCTGAAGTCTCCTGCCTCCTTCCATACACACCTTCCAGTTTCTGCAACAGCTCTGTTGACTCCAAAAGCCTAGATTTATTCCCCAAGCACCATTTACCTGTGCAGTAAAGATGGGGGAGGAGGGCAAGGTAGGGAAGACTGGAAAAATAGTATTAAAGACTACATCTAAATGCATTTGCCTCAGGGGTCTTCACCAAAATTGCACAGCCGATCCGAGTCTTGGCATTTAGCTTTCAGAGTGCTTGACTCTGTAACCATAACCTCAACATGTAATTTCCTGTCTTAAAAAACCAGAAACTACATCCTATGGGATCACACCGATACCCACTGGTAGGGCTGGAACCTGTAGATCCATGGCACAGATCACTCCCCTTTGAGCTGAGAACAGTAGAAGGTTGTCACCCCCTTGTAGACCAGCAGTAGAGAGGGATATGATGCACGTTGTCAGCCGGTTTGACAGAATGGTGACTGGGGAATTTGGGGGTCCATTCCAGGCTCTGGGGACAGCCTGCCCTAGTCACAGACCTCTACATCCAAGCTCCCTGCACGCCTGATCTCATGGCTTCGTGCCCCAATTCTTCCCTGACTCCTTCCCAGTCCTAGTCTCACTATCTCTAGCCAGTCCCAGTTTTCTCTCTCACCCAGCCATTTCCAGTCTCCCCAGATGGCTCTTCATCTAGTTTCAGAACTCTTCTCACCCACCTCAGTGATTAGTTCCAGTCTCCTCCGCAGGTACCAATCCCTGTCCCACCTCTCAATGGCAGGATCTATTTCTTCTACACCACCCACCCTCCCTCAGCATTAACTATCTCAGTCCAGCTTACACATGAACTTGCAGTGACTTAATTAAACCAGTCTAGTTAGACCTGTGCAGTCTCCTGTACAGTCCCTACGCTGCCTGCAAACCAGCAAGGGATTGAGAAAATACTGGAGGACCCATCTTGCTCTCAGCTTGTGTCCAGAGCTACAGTGGGTCACAGAAGCCAGGAACAACAATTACAGGGAACATCTTGCTCAGCCCCTGCAGTCCTGGGTTGGACCATGCCCAGTACCAAGAATCACCTGCCAAGTGCTAACAATAGTCCTCCAGGCAGGGAAAGAGTGAGCTTAAAGCTTTGGCCAAATGAAGGCAAGTTTGGGGGGAACAACAAAAGATTGCCCAATATCAAGTCCCTGTTCCAGAGTACAGAGGTGCAAGAGCATCTCAATGACCTTGTCAGTTATTCCACCTCCTTTAATCCAATGAGTCAAGCTTCCCCGGCCAATTTAGGTGCTAGAAACCTTGTCCCCCTTTGGTCAAGGTGATTCATACGTGCATCACGTTGCTAAAAGAAAACCTTGCCCATGCTTCAGAAGCTCCTACAAACCCACCTAAGCAGGCTGTGACCAATTTCCTGGGGCAATTTCACAAGGCACGTGTATAGCAGAATGCCTCAAGTGTCTACTGCACTAGTTTTCAACCTTCTTTCATTTGCGGACCCTTAAAACATTTCAAGTGGAGGTGCAGACCCTTCTGAATTCTAAGCGTGGGTATTCACATACTTTTGATTGATCTGTCTGTCATCTTTGGCAGATCGCTTGGACGTACAGCCTGCAGACCACAGGTTGAAAACCACTGGGCTACCTGAATGCCAGACATTTGGCTGCATTAACTCTCTCAGCCCAGCTTACACATGAATTTGCAGTGACTTAATTAAACCAGTCTAGTCAGACCTGTGCAGTCTTCTGTACAGACAGCTGTAGTTTAGTTTTAGAGTGATTATTCCAAAAGAGTGACAGATTTCAATTGGGTTTCCTATGGTGCCCATCAGCAGACTGGTGGACACAGGTCTCTGGCCTGGAGAGCTGGAGGGGGTGTGCAGAAGCTGCTCTAAGGTGCTGAGAATCAGGGATGACCATCTCTAAGGCAAGCAGGCATGCAAAGGGCAAGTCATGTTTTAACAAAACACCAGAGGCAAGTTTTTTATTGTTACTAAAAACCAGTGCTCTAGTGTTTTAGGCCAGGGCCTCGCCAACTTTAATCGTATAGACCATGTGCTAAGAGACACTGCGTCACTGACACCTCCCGCTCCAGCCACACTCGGACACATTCTCCCTCCTGCTGGTGACCAAATGCAATCCCTATACAAGTAAAGCAATTATTTCCACGTAGAAGTGAGATTAGAAAAGCAATCATGTATTTGCATGTGATTTAGCAGCTGGAAAGAAACAGCACCGTGTGCCCTGCCAGCACCCCACAGCCCCCCACCAAGCACTCCACAGGTCATTTATGGTCCGGGGACCACAGTTCACACACCACGTTTTAGGGCTTCCCAAGCTTGCAGACTGTATCACGGTCGACACTTCTTCACAGTGAGAGCCAGCAGGTCATCTTTGGTTGCTCAAGTGAGACATGTGCAGCTCAGTTTTGAGGACGGTACTCTGTATGGCACCAGGGCACGCTGGCGTCATCCTCGCACAGAGCTAGCACGCGCTCCCGACATTAACCACTGTTAATCTGTGCCAGAGAAGCCAGGGCCCAGGCTTCCTTTGGGCAGAGCTGGGAAGAGCACTGTACCACTCACAGCACTCCATTCACCTCTTTTGTGTAATGCAGTAGGTCGCTTTCTTTTTTCATTCCTGCGGGTCTCTGGGTTTCTTAAACACAGCATGGCAACTGACAGATGCAAAGGACTGTGGTGGTAGCTGGGTGGTAATGGAGGTACAGGCCATTGAGAAGGAATGTCATTTATCTGTTTGAAAGGCGACAACCTGTTGAGAGAGCTAGTACTATGACAAATCACCAGAAAATGCCAGCGTTCCCAAGTCGCAGGACACGCTGGGGTCACACAGCTGCACAACTGAGCCGGGAGCGCTAATGAATGCCCCACGGGTCATCTCCCAGCCTAACGCTGGTGCATTTGAAACCAGGCACACCTACATTTGCTAGCTGCTCATTGCCATGAAAAGGTTTCTCAGGCAGCAGGCCCCTAGTTATGGCAAATGCTCTCCCCCTCTTTTGGTAGACACACATACAGACACGCGCGGGATGTATGCAGACCAGGATCCAGAATCTACACTGCGCTGAAGCCAGCCCTGCTCAGGGCCGGTGCACATTCAGAGCTGTCAAAAGGAGAAGTCGCGTTACTTTCTTTAAACTTGCAATGTTTGTCTTTATTTTGTTCTTTATATTTTGAAAGTGAAAAGAAATAGTATTGAGTCAATTTCTTTCGTTTTTTAAATATTTGTTCTATGTATTTACAAGCCTTAAAGTTGCTCTAAAGGTTTTGAAAGTATCACTAGTACTTTTTTTCCCCCCAGGGTAGCACTGTTTTGAACGAGTTATTTTTCGGAGCGCTCTGGTCCACAGCGGTTTTCTCAAATGCATTTCCTCCTGTTCCAAAGTTATGTACGTTTGATTACTATTTTTTCTTTTTAATTTCTGAAGCAAGCGGAGAGGCAGGCAGAAAAATCTGATGACAATTAAAAAAAAAATTGATCTCTTCCTCACCTAGCTTACCCCAAACCCCCTTGAAAGTTTTGTCTATCTACCATGCTTTGAAACAAAACTGAGGTGCATCTGAAGGGGAGGGACATTTATTTTTCTGCTTTTTTTCTTCTATTATACAATTTGTTTACAGAAACTGCAAATTTAAAAATTACACTGGCATTTGCAGTCCTTAAAATAATAAATTAAAAGTTTTCAACTGTTTTTTTTTTTATTTTTTGCTAAACAGACCTGTTTTTTAAGTATGAGTCCTTGCTTAAAAAGAAAAGGAAAAAAAAAAGATTAAAACAAAAATATTTTCTATAAATAATACATGTGTTTTGGTTTAGTGCTCCCGCCCTCAGGTTTGAAGTTTACTTATTTTTTTTTCAAGTACCTTATTTTCTCCATGATCACCTTTGTGTTTATCTATTGTTTCCTCTCCCACTCGTGCATGTGTGGGGGAAGGGGGGGGGGGGGTTCTGCGCGAGAATTGGCCTTGCTGCACTGTGATTGGCGAAGACGTGAAACTTTTTAAAAAAATACTTAAATTGTTTCTTTGTTTGCTTTGTTTTCTGTATTTTAAGTTTTAATTATCCTCTGATTCCTCTTCCGCCTCCCGTAACCACGTGAAGAACGCGGTGACTGATTTCAGTGCTACTCCTTTCCCGTTCTGCTCCGCCGGGTCCTTGCTGCTTTCCCACTTGTAGAAGGCATCCTCTGATATTACCTCCTCGTCATACAGGCAATCGAAAAACATCCGCAACAAATCTGCAAGGGGGACAACATCCGTTTAGTAGCGCACAGTAGCTGGAAGCCAAGGAAAGAGATGGATAATTACCAGTCTCTCAATAAAAGGGGCCTTTGAGATGAAAAGTGAGGAAGCAAGTACAGGGAATCTCTACTGATAGCAGTTGTGTCCTGATCGTTTGTGCCAGAAGGGTTCAAATCTGTGGCTGCTGCAGCTGCCATACCAAGATCCGTTTTGTTTTTTTTTTAAACTGACAATCTGCAAACTTTGGATGGACAACCAAACTTTTTTACATAAGGGACAAAAATGCACACTTGATTTGTGTAGTTCATTATCACAGAAGTGCTTTGATGCCCTCCCCCACATCCCTGGAAGCCAGGGGCTTTTAAAAATTCTCAGTATCGCAAAGCAGCAATTTGCAGTGTTCGGTCGCAGCCACGTTCTGCTGCAGTTTTGTAAAGCAAAACCCGTCCTCTAGCAGTGAGAGCTGAAGCCTCCCTGGGCCCAGGAACATACAAAGCTGAGCCCAGAGAGAGAGAATCCATCCACCTCCCTCACCGAGTAATCACCAGCCTATGTCCCTAGAAACTGTGCCAGGTGCCAGCTGCTCTCCCCCAAATAAACTCTCCCTCAGTGCAATAAGCAGGAGAGGAAGGGCGGCATCTCCCCAACCCCCTGCTACGCAACGTCTCCACTCTGCCAAATCAGTGTGCTCCCTCACGAGCGGCCTCCTGACCGTTCCTTCTCCTGCAGGAGGTGGGAGAGAGATGCCTGCACTGCTGGGAATGGGCCCTGAGTAGCCCCCCTTTGCTGCAGCTGCTGCCCCCTGACCTTTACAGCCTGGCCATATATTTCTGGATGACTGGCAAACCAATAGCATGTGGGGCAGCCATGTACCTCAGTGCCCACAGAACATGCTGTGTGACATACTGCACTGACAGGCACCAGCATGCTTCCATGGGTGATCCACCCTGAGCCTCCTCATTTCACCAGTCTTAAAATGCTGACACCATCAACCAGCTGTGCGCTACAACACAGGCACCTACTGCAGGGTTTGATCATACCCTGCTCATCACCCACATGGCTAGAGCGATGGCTACCAATACTGGCATGAGCACAGAGAGAAATGAAAGGCACTGGGATGTTCGGTCGTGCTCTGCCCATTCCTCTCTGAGACTCCCTCACCATCCCAGTTTCTCTTCCAAATACCTGAATGTCACAGCCATAAAAAGCCGCGTTCCGCATCGTGTCTTTGAACTATCACGGATTTTGGACAGGACTGGCAATCTGTCCCACTCAGTCCAAGATCCTGTATACATCTATGGCACAACGTATAAACGCACTGACAGTTAAGGGAGCTGTCACACCCCAAAACTGGCTGGGCATCTTGGGTGTAAGCACAGGACTTTAGTTTTCTCTCACTCCACATCACGGATTACTCTCTCATTGAGTGCTTGTAACAGAAGCAGCCAGAGATGATCTCCTTCAGCCAGGAGCTTGGGGAACAGCTTTGCTCTCAAGTCATGAAATGGGTAACCAGGTGCTATAACATCTCAGATATCACCAGACTGACTACCTGCCGCCGTCCCTTAAGACCAACCCAAATGGTTCAATTCCCTGTTCGGGAAGAACACAACCTTTATCACGCTGTATCTGAACCCTAGGTGTACATCTGGCAACTTTCCCTCTCATTTTTCAAATCCTCGACAGAAAATACTTACTAGGAGGTTGATCAAGTTTTACTATTGATGCTTGTAGTGCATAAAGTGCTTGTAGTTCCTTCTCTGTATCTGAGTCTAGGTACTTGAGTAAGATCGGCACTCTCTGTTTGATAACAGCAGTGTCCACACGGAAGCTAGAAGAGTCCGCTAGAGAAGAGAGAAGAACTAGAGTTACCTTTGCTGGATGTGAGGCAAGGGGAAGGTTTTCCATCACTTTTATTTATTCACTAGATGGGAAATGGAAGCTAGGTGGTCTCTGAACGTGGGCTCTCTCCCCAACAGGAGTGTGTACACTGTTTCTTGGAAGTCCCCAAATCCAAACAACACCTTCAGAGACAGAGTCATTTGTTCTGCCAGACCCCTACGCAGATTTTGTGTATGTACAACAAAACTGCAATCACCTTAGCTAACTATTGTAAAGCATTTGAGGATTCAAACCTCTTAAGAACACAGAGGCAAGGGCTGAATTCTTACCTCTGGCTATAAGGTTTCCAGAAGTCACTACAAACACCCGTTCTTTCAAAAGCAAACACAGGAATTGAAACCAGAATCAGAAGTCAAAAAAAAAATCTAAGCATATAACAGTTGGTTAAGACGTCCACAAAAAGGACTTTGCAGGCAGCTATTTATGCAAAGAGTTCTAAAAATTGTCCACTCCAATTCTCACATGCCACAGCCACAAAAGAGAGGACAAAGCTGAAGCACTCTACCATATGGAAAAAACACTCAGCTGCTTTCAGGCAGCATCCCCAGAGAGCACGATTTAGAGAGCTTTACCTCGGTAAAACAGAATGAAATAAAAAATAGACAGAGGTAGTCCAGAAAATGGTAACAGAAGACATTACTGATTTCTGCAGAGCACAGGCTGAGCAGGAACCAGCATAGTCATTCTAAGATCTTGCTGCATCTGGACTTTAACGCTAGGTGGCACCAAAAAGATTTACTCTTCCAGGGAAAAAAGGAGCCCTGGATTTTTCCTCCCTCTCAAATCCATTCCACAGAGAGAAGAAATCCAGTTGTACTCCTTCCTAGAGCAGACACTTTAAAAAAAGAGAACGGTTTTTTAAAGCCCTGAGGCCATGTGGGCATTTCCGTCCCTGACCATGGAACACAGCAGCTGCTACACTCACATGGTCCCTGTTCCTTAAATGGGGGGTCACTACAGTATTTAGACCACACCACTTTCTTTTTCTCTAGCCTCACACTTTGAAGGTAAAACTCTGCAGTCTTCCTGCTCTGCAGATCCTTGAAAACCTCAGCAAAGATTTCACATCCAATATACAGGAGAAAAGGCAGAGCTGCTTGAAAAGAAAACAGAGAAACTAAAAACAAGAACCGTATCTACAGAATGAGACCAGGGACCAAGTCCTGCTGCCTCGTGAATGTGGTCGTCACTTGTACAGCTGGAACCACAAATGGGAATTTTATAAGCGCTTTTTTTTTTTTTTTGGTCTTGCCAGATGCCAGTAGTAAAATTACAGCGATTGAAGGGACTGACCAGATGTTTTCACTGGCCAGCAGCACTTAACAAAAACACCCCAGAGGGTCTGATGTTCTCATTTTTTTTTACTCCAGAGCCCACACTTCCCTTGCAGTTATAATAGCAGTTGCCATTACCGTGGGGAAGTTACTGCTTAATGCATATTCAAATAATTGCTTTAAGTGGCCTTTCCAAAGAAAAGATTCCCTTCAAATATAAAACCCCTGCTAGTACTCGACAGATGAGATGATTTCTTTTCCATTATAACCCATGGCTCCAGCTCGTGTGTGGGAACCTGAGATGATACAATAGGTCTGCACGCTCAGCATGGCAGGGGTGGAAAAGAGCTGTCAGTTAAGCCTGGAAAATTAACAAACTGCAATTTGATACAAGTGGCAGTGTATGCTTTAGAGGCCCGGGGCACTGCAGGCCAGGATGTGAGGGGTCCAGGCAGATCTGCGCTGAAGGAACTGCCATGCCCTGCTGCCGTCTGGCACTTGCCAGTGGTATCAATATCTCAAATTCTGCAACTTGGGACCAAAACCTTAATGTGCATCCAGTTTTGAAATTCAGCGTTAAAGGGAAAAAAATAAGCTACTAAAACACAAGCATCTCCAAATTAATTCTTCCCATATTTGATGATTTTGTCTAGTGGTTACCTTGACAGTTACTTACCTATAATAGCTGCTTTACAAACTGCTGTCATTAAAGCTCTAAGGAATGTAGGTGAACTCATCTGGCTTTCATCTAGATTAGCCTGAAACCAAGAGTAAACGGACCAGTTAAATGCACACTTGTGCACACCAGTGTTTCCAAAATCCACTGCTTAATTTGGCACCAAGCACAAATTCAGCAAAATGTGCTGCAGTAGGAATCCAATTCATCCCCCACGTAAGAGAATTAATCTTCCCCTTAAACCTCTTGAAAATAGCTTTGCTATGTCAACATACACCAACAGAGCTCTTGTGAGCACAGTACAATGTCTGAACGAAGCCCATCCACTAGTCATTCTGCCAGATGCATTCTCAAGTAATAACAATACTTAGTACAAATTCAACACTTCATGTTTTCAAAAGTGCTCTGTATTTCGTGACCAATGAATCTACACAATTCCCCTGCAAAGAGAATCTTATCCTCATCATACAGACAGGAGCTCACAGAATGGCTAACAACAGAGAGCCCAGGAAGGGCCAGGACCAGGACTGACCTGCTCCTAGGTTTTACTGCACTAGATGGTGCTTACTCTAAAACAGGAGAAAAATGACACATTTCTAGGGACACCAACAGGTACAGCCAAAAAAGTACAGCAGAACGGGGTGTTCACACTCCTGGGTCCAGAACGTGGGTCAGACGGGGCCTGCACGCAGGCGCCCCATTGCTAACAGCTTGGGAGGGGTTCCACTGTGGCACGGTCCTGCAAACACTGGGCTTGTGTTGGGGCGATGCAGAGGTTGTGTCACAAAGAACCAACATCCCATTTTACCCCTGAGCTGGGGAAGAGACTAGAACGGTGCGTCTGGTTTTAGAGTGGCACTGCTTCTTGGAAAAAAATGGTTTTCAGGGTGAAAAATGATGCACTTAACAGGCAATCAGCAAATAACAGGTCAATTTTTTTTCCAGATTTCTTTACGTTTTATTTTCTCTTTACAAATTATGATTAGTGAACGTTGACTTTACAACAAAAACTATCTTGGTGTCTTTTGGGTAGCACAGGACTGGAACAAATTAACCTTTTTATCTGTGATCTTTGGCTGTGCCAAACCATGCTGCACCTTACTGTTACAAAGCTCCTACTGGGAAAGCATTTAAGATGTCAGGCCATGAGTGGGTGTGTCACCAAAAGGTAATGCAGTCTTCTGAACTGAAAGCTTGGAAGCGGGCACCAATACAACTGCTCTGCACCCCATCCACAGATGAACATATAGTGGATCCAAACGTCTGTCTAGTTCCATGAAGAATGAAAACTGCAACCTAGACGAGTTGCTTTGTGAAAGTGTCTAAATACAGTGGGTGGGCACACAGGGGAAAAACAGGAAGGTGTGCCAACATGTGGAGCTGACTCTGGAGGGTGTGATCATGTTCCCAAAAAGATGGTCAATACAATGTGAGCAGGGAGGGTGAAAATGGTCTTTATACCTCTACCCAGTCAAAGATCTGTTCATCGTTTGTCTTGTCCTCAATAATGAGTTTCTCTAGCTGTTTGTTTAGCTCTTCAGCAGAGAGATCTTTCTCTGAAAGTGCTTCTGAGGAACTGGAACAGTCAGACTCTGTGAAGTCCAACTTCTGCAACAGGAGATGTTGTATAATGAGAAACTATTCAAAATACTTTTCTACATTGTATCAAGCCGAAAGCAAAAGAACAAGCTGCATTTTACTCTGTTTTACAATATTTACAAATGAAAGTGAGTTATTACAATTGTTTACAAGTTCTCTTTCATTCCAAAGAATTATAAAGCAACTCACGAGTCACAGCGACATGCAAGCTATGCACATGAATTCATCTAGCAAAGAAATGCAGTCACCCGAAGGGAAAGATATCCAACACTTGACAATACTTTAGCCCATCAAGTGAAGCAGTGTACACCGTTCAACGGGAACCACATGGAGCTTGAATGCAGTTACCAGAGCCGGAATTCCTTCAGGCAGCACAAACTAACACCCTGCTCTGGCAAGCCACGTGCAAGTCCTATGATGATCACTAGTTCCCAGCTCTCGGTTCTATATTTCAGTCCCTCCACAAAGCAGGATCGAAGCAATGTCCCTGCACTGACTCAAAGGAAGAGTGCCCACCTGCGTCACTGCCAGCACCACAGCCAGGCATTCCCCCGGTAGCCTCCATCAACTGGGGACTCAGCTCGGCGCGCACAGCCCAATGGAATCAAAACTCAAAGTGGGAGGTTAAGTCACCCTCATGATTTATTCCACTCCCTTCACAGAGTTTAATCCTCAATTGAACTGTCCACTCTGTCTTCTCATTGCCTCAATATCATGCCTGTAACTCCCTTTCAAAGACATAAGCCAGCTGGTCACAAATCAGCAGGCAGTGCACTTGGGACATTAGAGGATGCTTCCTTTCCTTTCTGAAATCCCAGACAAAGGTGTTACTCTAATCTAAATCTAATCCGAACGTACAAAGTACTTCATCTTCATTTTTCTCTCTGCTGACATGTCAGGATAGGAAAGAACTGCACAAGTATGACCACGTGCCAGAAATCAGCAGACCAAATTCATCCCCTGCCAGGCACATCTTGTACAAAGGCAGCACAGAGCTGTGTCTGAGTGGAGACTGCTCCCAATTTACCTGCTCCATGAGAAAGGTGTGTATGTCCTCCCCTTCTGGTAAATAGTCCTTCCAGCTGAGGCCAGCCTCCCTCCATAAGGCTCCCACTTTCTTATGGCTCTACAATACAAAGCAGTTGGTTCAGTTTTTAAAACTGGAAAGAAACAGCACAAGTTTAAAACAAACTGGAGTGGTGCAGCTGCATGAAGAGAAATACGTAATTGCTCTGCCTCACCACAGGTTGCCTATCCATACCCAAAAGGTTTCTGGAAGCCCATGCAGGAGCGTTGCAATACCCTAACTTCTACAGGCACATGTAAATGCAGCTGAACGAACAGGGAGTTTTCAATATGTTTAACCAAAGATGATTTCCATTACAATAAAGGGACCAACAGACAGAGCAAGGCACAAGTACAGAGGATACAGAACTGAAGGTCAGATGACTTGGAGTCTACTTCGCAGTTCTGCTACTCCTTTGCCCTCTGATGCCAGAGAAATCACTTTTCCTTCCACCCCTCTAAATTAATACAACTGGAGCATATCATTTCTGAAAAGTCATTTGCAATTGTGCGGACATTTTCTACACGTGTCATAAAAACCATGTGCACCTACTAGGCTTCATACCTGCCCTTTCAGAAATCTCCAGTTTTGATATGCCAACTAATATTAGTGATAATGCTAATGATGATATTCATAGTAATTATCGTATTTACTCTCATACTACGCTCTTTCCTGCCCAGGCAGGGGGTTGGACTTGATGATCTGCTGAGGTCCCTTCTGACCCTAGAATCTATGAATCTACACCTTTCCCCTTGCATTAGCCTCCCAAATTTGTCTTAAACAGGGAAGAGGATTTTTCTTTGCTGGAACAGAAGCAGGGTGGAATAGAGAGCAGTGTCCGTATGCTCCCAAGGGCTGCTGCTTCCCTCTGGCCCCAGCAAGGAAGAGACGAAGTCCTATGTAAACCCTCCCACTGTAATCTGTGCCTGAAGCTGTACTGGAGCTGGCTCAGGGCACGTGGGCTGTGGCCTGCAGTCTGTAGTATCCCGATGAGGCTTGTGGCGTGGAAACAACACTGTTATTTACAGGAGCTTATAAAAAGAACTAGTTACAGTAAAGAAGGAATAGTCTTGCTATTACCCTCGCAGGGGTCCAGGGCCTCAGCTTGTTGCTGTCCTGTCACACCAGGAAGTTCCTGATGCTGCACCCAAAGTGTCTCCTGGTGGCTACACTTCCAGGACACACTGTGTTCCAGGAGGACTAACTACGTCACACAGTCGGCCACCACTCTGGAAAAAATCTTTTTTCTCTACATTTTGCCTTCCAAAAACAAAGTGCACGCCTGCTCTGGAGGGGTGCGGTATGCAGGGAGATATGGTATCTGTATCTCTTCCTCAAAGCCGCCCATCCAAGGCTCTCTGGATTTGCTAACATTAATGAATTTGGCTTCACAGCACCCAGGCACCTTGATAAAAGTGCCTGGTTTTCACAGGGAGATGACAGAGGCTCTGGAAGCTGTGTGTTCTTAGCATATTTTTAGAATCAGACCTCCGATTTGGATGATTAATATATATTCCAACATCTAACTGTACACACCCAGGTCTGCAAATTCTGGCCTACGTGACTTCTTAAGTCACATCAGAAGATGAGACGGAGCCAGAAAGAGAGCCCAAGTTTTCTGACCTTAACCCTGTGCTCTGTCCACAGGATCATGGGTCCTCTCCCGGTTTACAAAATGACAAACAAAATGGCAACCTGCAGTCTAAATGAGCAGAATACTCGTCTTTACTAATAAAACACAAGTTTTTATCCACATTAAGGAACTGGTCTATGGAAAGGTTTCTGGAACAACTGGCCTCAAATGAATGAATGCTTTAAAGAGAGGTGAGGGATTCCATAGGGTCGAGTTAGAGAGTGCTCAGAGTGCATTAGTTGGCTGGACTTTTAAAATAAAATTAAAAAAGATTCAGAGTTACAGGTAAACCACCAAGCTCCCTGGGTACACCGTGAAATAAAGTAAGAGCGCTCCAAAAGTTCCATGGTAAATAGGTGTCACTACCCCTAGCGATGGATGAATCTGGAGAGAGTGTAGGTTTATAGTTTGGATAAGCACCCAGAAGTCTGAAAGGCCATCTGAATCTTATCCGAACTCTCATAACCTCCGATCTGCAAAAACGGGGTCTCTTGCAAGATTTCCGGTACTTCCTGCTTCTGGTCAGCCCAGAAATACCTTGAGAATGTCCCTCTTGCAGTATTTCAACACTCTAGCTTCTGGAAGAAGCCAGGTGCAAAGGTACCTGCAAAAGGGAAAAGGGGTGAGAACAAAGTTAACCCAGCTTTTTGGAACCTTGTAAGGCAGGGGCGGGCGGGCAAAACGCGGCCCGGATGTGGCCCGCCAGGCCATTCTATCCGGCCTGTGGGGCCCCTAAAAAATTTAGAAAACTAGTATTTATCTGTCCCTGGCTGCCTGTCATGTGGCCCTCGATGGCTTGCCAAAACTCAGTAAGCGGCCCTCCACCCAAAATAATTGCCCACCCCTGTCGTAAGGTTTGGTCTGAAGTTTGGCATGCACTGGTGGGTTCTTATGTTATCTGGACTCATGTGTCCATCTCTGAACATCTTCACATGGAAAATGTGAGCACATGTCCTTCCTGCAGGAGCATGGTTTTGCTTTATCCAGCACAAACTACACATTTGGCTACTTACCATTTGTTTGCATAGAAGGTGCAATATCTCAGAAAGCAAGACCCCAGCTCTTCCCACAGGAAGTAAAGGTTTGCTAAATTCTCTGGAAGAAAAGAGAAAGAAATACTTTTCTTATACTCCTTTGATGTCACTGTTCGAGTTCCCACTGACTTCAGTGATGCAGAACTGTGCTAAGGTCTGACTACAACCTAGAAAAACTGGGACTGAAATACCAGCCACAAGAAAACTAATTAAGATGCTTCCGTACCTTATTTCTATCTAGGACTTTCTGCTTTTTGCAAGACCTTTCCAACCATATGTGTTTTTGGGGCCGGGACAGCCACTTCCTGTAGGTAACTACAGCACTGCAAGAAAAGGGAATAGCCTGGTGGACTTTTACGTGCTGCCATCATATAAATGTTAAACGATGATGCCAGTAATGTGGACGTGAGGTGACTTTGGAAACCTGTTTCCATTTTTGTGGGTGCAGTTTTGTGGTCATGGTTAACGTCAATGGGACAGATGTTTAGGGGGCGAAACAGTTCATGGCTGAAAAACTGCACCTTCAAAAACTAAAGTGGGATTCAAATTCTTTTAAACAATTAGGGCCTAATTTTCTGTTAATAACTCTCGTCTTCCAACGTGTGGTTGTTTGCAATTTATTAAGACTCAGGGACTGACCATGGCTGGTGGATAAAATTATTTTAAAACAGAACATAAGCACAAAAATAGTGACTACACAGCAGTGAGCTCCCCACAACCACAGCTCCATGTCAACGCACACTTAATTTTTTAGAACAAAACTTGGCAGGTGTTGTATCAGCCATCAAATACAGTTTCGCATTTTAGTCCTGTCTAGCCTGCTGAAAGATGGTGGTACAATCAGGCAGATTGTTAGGCTTGATTGTTACTGTCAGAAAAATAGAAGTGCTTACGTTATAAGTTCTCTCATAGAGATTCCTCCTTCTTTTAACATGGGGGTCACCAATTCAGCTAGGTACAACCAAATGTGGGGTATGTCAATGGCCATATCGTCTGCCATCTCCAAGGTATCTGAAAAGCTTTAGAAAACAGACAAAATAATATGCCAGGTATTAAACCCAAATCCAGTCTTGGAGACTCTTTTCTTCTTCTCTAAAGTAAATCAGTACTGGGGTAAATCCTTTCAGTTTGTAGCAGAAATTCCCAATAGCATGAAGCCTACTAGTGCCATCTAATACTCGGGCCCCTCCCGTGGCGAATATAGATGACTTCTCTTTCACAACAAAGGATACTTCTGATATGGTCCTGCTCTTGGAAGCCCTGGAAGGTGAATGCCCTCAAAAAGGTATACATTTTAGTAGATGCAGTTGCTTTTAGAAGAAGCTGAGAAGCAAGTATCTCACAGGAAAGGGAGCACATGTTTCAAATTAACACCAAAGAAAAACATGAGAGATTTAGACGTATGTGTGGCAAAATACCAACCCCTTGAAGAAGTCCTGCTTGCTTAGCTTTCCTGACTGCACCAACTGATGTAGTAACTGGCCCATGTGATCCCTGGTGATCTGACTCCTCTCCAGGGTAGACTCCACTCCAACTCGCACAAAAACAGGCAGCAGATTCTGCGCATTCAGCTCCTCCACGCACTGCATTGCTTCCTGTTCAAACAACAGAGGGTCACGCCTCTGAGCTCGGGGAGACAAATGGGCAGGCAAAGCAGGAAGACGTTCTGCACTGATCAAAAGCCTGCCACAGACACTGCTTCAGGTCAACAGATTCTTTTGATAAACTTCTGTCATTATTTTGATATGCACTTACTGAAACTGAAAGGCAAGGATGAATCATCCATCTCTGGCCCAAAAACCACCAGAAACTCAAAACTTAGTAGGAAGCAAAATTAAGAATTAGAAATTGAGAACGTCAGCAGTTGCAATGTGCAGAATTTTAAAATAAATGACCACACTTTGAGGGCATAAGCCAGTCACTAATTTGTGAGTTCAGGAAGAAAATCCCCCCATCATCATGGTACTGCTTTTTCTATGGAGTTTACTGCTTCAAACCACAAACCCATGTCAGAGAAAGGATATGGACAACACGTCTGACCTGGTGTGGTAATACGTGTATTATAAAAAGGTAACGTAATGACACAGAAAATATGTAAATAGTATGTGGAAAATGCAACACTTTTTACTGCTAGAGCTATATTCTGGCACCTGCATTTTATACTGCACACAACCATAGCGCTGAAGAATGATCAGGGAGCCTCAGAAGAATTTCTGGTGTTTCTAAGGGGCTATTTCCCACAGATATTGGGGCCTAAGGTAACTGCCGGTCTCCTGTGTTAGGGCCAACTTTTAAACCAGGGGCATGCTAGTACCTCCGAGAGCAAGGAGAGCGTGGGCAGGGATCTGTACGACTCACTGCTGAATGACTGGCTGTACAGCCTCAGTATCATAAGAAGCTGCCACAAAGCTAAAAAAGACTTCTAATTTCTAGTTAAACAGAATGGACTGAAGAGATGATGCAGTTGGGCTGTTTCTACTGACATTTTCCATCCTAAAAACTTTGTTAAGATGAAAGCAAGGTTGTAGGCATGCATCGGTGTGTGCAGTGTATGTTATATTTCAAGAGTATTAAGAGTTAAAAACCACCAGAACCAGAACTCCCTCACACAGCCTCAAGAAATGGACTTCTGGGTACGTTTCTCTCACTGGACTTCACTACTTTGACTTTCTTTTGTACAGATATCTCATGAAAAAAAAAATCACACGTATTTGGACACAGCACAGTTTCATTATATCCGTGAGCATAGAAACTAACTGGATCAGGCAAGGACACGCTGAGGTGTAGCTCAGAACAGAAAAGGGCTGGAGACTTATATTTTAAAAGATAAGGAACTGAGCAGCCCCTCTAGCAACCCCTGCCAAGTTCCTCAGAGTCACCAATCCCCGGTGCTATTATTAAATTAAGTGTTATTAATTCTTGAACTTGGGCTTTAATAAATAAACCAAATGTCTGCCTCGGGAACTAGAGCCAAGTCAGCAAGAATCCCGTACAAAAGGAGTTAGCTCTTGCCTTTCCACTGTTTGATTATAATATTTAGAAGAATTTTAGAAATGTGATTAATGTCTCTATTTTTAGGGAAGAAGTACAGGAATCTCTCATCACTGTCACTTCATACATTGTGGAGAACACACTATCTTGACTCCAAATCTAAACTATCCTTTTTGTGCCTGACATTTTTTGTGGATTTTGGAGAATGAGGCAAGATGTGGTTTACAAAGGAAACTCAACTGCAACCATTAACTAAGAAGTAATGACAGTTGCTCTATAGCTCTCCATATTTACTAAAAATACCCTGCACTACTTTCTTCAACATTTATTGTTGTTTAATCTGCCTTGAGATCAGGACAGTGGGCGCTCTGACAAACTTCTGGCTGGTTTCTCTCTAGCTTTCAGCATCCGGCACTGAAATGCCATTATAGCAGGACTGCAACGATTCGTGACAGATGCACATATATTTTCTACAATGCACAAAGAGGACTGTTTCCCCGGTTGCTAGCAATGGAAGAATAAAAGTACTTGGAGAGCTGCGCTACATTTGCCCACTCATCCCTGCTGCCTACATTCCCAAAGGTCTCACACTTTTACATCAAAGACCTAAGAATGGGCATTTAAAAAGACACTGTCCCCAAAAGGAAAAATGCGAAAGTCCAACTGCTACACGTGCTTCTGCCAGATGAAGTTTTTGTTCCATTTACCTTATAATCATTAATATGCAAAAACTCATCAATGATGGATTTGCATTTTCTCTCCATTTCCTCTTCTGATAGCGAAGGCTTGTCTTGTACCGGAGCTGTGGCAGTTTCTGGCTTGGCTGGTAATGAGGGAGAGAAAACAGATACTTGGATAAGGAGATTGTCTTCATATCCAAAAAAAATGTTTTTAAGTAAAAATGAATCCGGCCGGTCTCCCTCAGCCATTCCTTCTGGCTGAATAGCAACTGCTGATAGGCAGGCTCTGCTGTGATGACTGAAAGACAGCTGATTTGGAAATGGGATAGCGGGAAGGTAAAACAGAGTTCAGGGCTAGTTTTCGGCCTTTCTGAGCTGGTCTGATCATCAGGCATAAATCATTTCTTATTTAGCTTGATTCTCCCCTCTGTGAACCCTCCATATGTCCACAAATCGCCTTTCTCAGTTTGTGCAGTAATAATACTTGGCACCGCCACCGTGTTTTACACCTTCAAAGCACTCGCCAGACATGAAATAATGAATCTTTGGACCGCGACAGCAGCTCTCCTTGCACATTTACGACGGGCTGACTGGGACCGGCGGCAATGAAAGAATCTCCCCAGTTAAATTCCAGTACCACAATAGAAAGCAGAAGCCCCAAGACCTTGTCCCTGGCCCATCTGCTGGGTCTGGACCTCCCTCCCATCAAACCACTTAAGGAAAGAGCCTGACTGAACAGACGGGCTCGCCCTGTGCGCTGAAAGTTACTGCTGCTGTTTAGTGTTCGTATTGTGGTTGCTGTCACTATCTGCTTGGGGCTTTCTGCTGCAGGAATCCCACAACATGTGGAACCTTCCCTTGCATTTCCTAGCTACTGGGCTGCTGGTCCCCCAGCCCCCCGGGAGGGAGCGACGATGGACACTTGCGCAGGTGAGATGCCAGCTGCTCCCCGCATTTTTAGCATTGCTGCAGAAAGACTCGCTCTGAGCAGTTAGGGGGCACAATGCTACCACCACCGAGCTCCCGGTGCTGGGAAACGTTAAGCGAGCGGAGATGCACCCTGAATACACAATGACTGTTACGCTCAGGTACTCTGATAAGCCCCTGTGCAGCACCTCACCTCAGCTGGGCAGAAATAATATTGGTTCTGCTGGATTAACCAACTCCATTTTACCAGCTGCTCAGCGTACACAAAGCCCACTGACAGCGCCAGGAACGAAGGTGCAGAACGCTGTATAGGAAATACGGGGTCAGGCCCACAGGGATCACACTTAAAAGCACACTGAGAATGCGCTGCCCCTGAGCTCCCCAGTTCACTGAATCACTGCGGCTGCGAAAGCAAGTAGTGGCAGCGCTCCAGCCCCAGGGCCGGAGAGCAGGAATCCCTGCACTGCTGTTAGCCCCTGGAGTCCACTGGAGAGTGCTCAGTGACTGAGGGCTGGGAAGAGAGCACTTTGGGATGCTGGAGGACCAAGCAAACCCTCTGCTGTGTGCTGCTGGAGCATGCAGATGTTTTAGGAAGTGCTGCAAAAATGTTCCTCTTCCTTTGAGAGAGATTTCTGCAGCGGGTCCTTGGGTGTGAACCCTTGCTGGTCGGCACGCTCCAAACAAAACTTCTGCCCTTGGCCTTGGCAGTTGACCCAAACATCTGCATATAGAGCTTTCAAAACCACCACATCCCAGTAGCAGCCAAAGGCCAATCTATTCTTACGCAGGGCTCTGAACCTCGTTCCAGAGGCTCTGATCACCCATCACACTGAGAACATCCATCTGACACAGGTCCTGCTGAGGTCTATCCAGGAACTGACAGCAAGAGCAACAGAACAAGGATGGAAACCATCACTTATATTGTCATCTTTTACACATTTCTGCAGATTTAACAAATTCTCCAAATTCATGAGCCCCAAGAGTACTAACCCAGCGCTCAAGGAGCAGCTTCTTACCAGTTTCCTTGGCTTTGTTCCTGTCTGCTTCCACACTGCTTCTGTCCATCTCCATGCCTCCCGTTAGCTGTTTCACAGTCTCTAGCATCTCTCTTCGCTGTTCTTCTTGTGCCTGGTTATCTGGCAGCAGCTCTTTACTGCTGCTACCCCGCAAGAAGGTGCTTGGACGAGTGACTGAAGATGGGAGCGGTTTGTCATTCTTCTCTCTGCCTGTGCTCCCACGACTAAAATAAAGAAGCATTCACATGGAAGGTTCTGATCTGTTCAACTGTGAGAAATTAACATCGGTCACATCTCCTCTCTACTACGAGTTGGCAAAATGGAGCCAGAGAGAAATATTTTCTAATCTTTTGATGGCTATAGCCTGGAATACAGACAAAACACACATCTTCAGCAGTCTGACACCCTGCCCGCTAGATCTGAGTGGAGGAAGAGGCAGAGCACTTGTTCTCAAAGAAAAAGAAAGCACCCTGTGGCATATACCGCAGACGTAAGGTACAGCCAACTTTAATGTGATCAGTTATGGCACCACTGCACTCTGAAACTGCTGGACTGGTAATTCTTTACCAATCCAGATACTTAAGTATTATTTCAAAACAGCAAAAAAGAAGCCGCAGGGGGTGTATAAATACTGGGATGGCAAATATCTTATTAATCAATCGTTTGGAGGAAAAAGATGATACTGATAAAGAAAAATTCATTAGACAATTCTTTGGACAAAATTATTCAGGACAGTTAGAAGTAGAAGACTGTTGGCAAATGTTATC
Source organism: Crocodylus siamensis (assembly GCF_052110815.1). Taxonomy (NCBI): domain Eukaryota; kingdom Metazoa; phylum Chordata; order Crocodylia; family Crocodylidae; genus Crocodylus; species Crocodylus siamensis. The sequence goes on along the minus strand of NC_143406.1, from coordinate 1,755,167 downwards.
CAGCATTAAGAAAAGACTCGTAATAGATGATGCTCACATGTTCCAGACAGAAGCTTCAAGCAATATTACTAGTAATAAGCACAACAGTTGAAAGTGGCCTAGTGGTTGCTAACCATCTATAAAAATGAGCTATTTATTACACTCTTGTAAGCTTTTTATAAATGTGTCCTTAAGGTGTGATGCAACAACAGGAACATAATCATTCAGCCGCAAGGTTACTTTTTTAATCGCAAAAAACCCCCCCAAAAAACAGCCTCCACATTTCCCATAATGTTTGAAAACACGGATGGATCCTAAATTAATCTGAACCACTCAGCAAAACTCCTGGGCACGCTTGGGAAACACCTTACTTAATTAAAGCTTCTTCTCTGTGGCTTGTGACAGGCAAATAAACAAAGAAAACCTCAGGGTGGAATTCTGTTATCCTCGTCTGCGTAAGCAGCACCTGTCCAGCTGCATGCGTATGCATTTCTATTACCTGTGCAGCGTGGACATGTAAGCATGTGCGCGCAGAGCGAGCATGCTCAGCAGGTTGTGCCCTGGCTGGGGGGGTACACAGCTCTGTATGCACACACCTGGGCAGAGGTAGCAGAAAGAAGAGGGGAGAGACTTTCTCTGCTTTAGCCCCAGCAGCCGATTGCTCAAGACAGTGACATGGCTGTGTACTGTTGGGCAAACGCGACTCACAAAACGAACCCACAGATTTCAAATAGGAATCCAGAGTGTTAAAGCCAGTCTGACCTGTTGTGGGTTTTCTGTGTGCTTTAGAAACTGAAGAATTGCTTTATTATTTTTTCCAGATTAAAAAAAAAGAGTGAAAACTCAGAGCTGGCATTTTCTAAGCTGGGCCTCAAGCCTACAAAGGTCAAGGACCACTGGCTTAGGAATTTTCTCAGGAAAAAGGTATGGCGAGAAGATTAGATGCTGCCTGGCACGTGGTACGATGGCTTGAGCTCTGCACTGGGAACTCAGAGATAAAGGTTCAAAACTCTGCGTGAACCTAGCTTTGCTGATCTCCTGTTTCCTGGGCAAATGCCCTAACTGCTCAGATACTATGGCTCAAACATAGGAAAGCCATCTTCCTCCTCTTCTGGCAGCTGCTAGTAACCAGTTTTGTTCTGGTTACAATTTCATGGCAATCATATATGTACTACCCAGCCAGCGCACAGCCTAGTGTATACCTGTGCACTCACATGGCACGTGTAACAGAGCATAATAGCATCACCCACTGCACAAGCGACAAAAAGGCAATGTGTGCAGCTGGGAAACAGCCACACAGAGGGGAAGAAAACTCCCTCAGGACGTATAAATACTGGGGTGACGAGTACTATCAAGAGATCAACTCTTACCTAGTTAAGGCCCTTCGAGAGTCTAACTCTGAGGAAGCAGATGAGGCAGATACAGATGACACCGGAGGCTGCAGCGCAGAAAACCTGTTCAAACTAGTGGCACTTGGTCGTAAGGAGTCTGCAGGAGAGGGCAGAAGGCAATGTTACAGAGGACCAGCCAGGCAACGACGGTCACACAATTATTTAAATAATGCCCCCACCCCGCAAGACTTGCTAACAAGAAAAACTGGGGAAAGGGACTGGTGGCCTCCATTTTATTCCTGCTCCTTATCTCGTCAAAGAAGTAACTATCACAAGAGAGATGAGTGTTTAGCAGACTGATGCTGCCCAGCAGCCAGAGCGGTCTCTTGAGTGTCCCCCCTCAAAGGATTCGGTCCCTTGGGTTTTGTATTTCTGAGTTTATGCTTTGGAGCTGCGAAGAGAGGTGGCGGCAGAGACTTGTGTCACACCACCACCAAGCTGTACTCGTACACAACGGGACACATCTCAGCAAGCTGAAGCTTGTGGTTTATCTTTCCTCATGTTGTTGCCCCCATGCCCAGTGACACCCGCCCTTTTGGGCACGCTGTTCTCATGGCAGCAGCCTGCTTCAGCCAGGCCTTTCCTGAATAGGTCTCACCAACTTGTACCCACACGATCTACTAGTGAGGCTGCTTGGGGCTGTTCTTATACCGGAGACAGAGCTTTCCAAGTGTTTCCAGGTTTGTAGCTGGCGTGTGGGAGTGAGTAGGCACAGTGAACATGCGAGTGCCCTGCTCCTGCCACGGTGTAAATATGTCCTTTGTCTCTTATTATGTGCAATGACTTACTCAGGATGCTGACCTATTTTATCATTGTGCTTTGCTTTCTTGTTAGTGGCAGAATCCCTTAACACTTAACAAGAAATGGGTGAAACACAGCTTGCAATCAGTCAATACCTTTCCTCTGTGTTTACTAGCATGCTACTATTGCATTAGATGCATTCTGGACCATGCACTACACACATGCAATCATGGCAGGAAGGTCCATTAGTGAGACCTGAAAAATGAATGCACCGATTTTGACAGTGCTAACAAATGGACATGAGGCAGTTTTTTCAAAGCACCGAGTAGCAGTGACACAGCTGCTTCACGGATCAACAGAAGGGACAGACAGCACAACGTGGGGGTGCAGAGCCTTCTTCACTTACCAATCTCGCTTGCCTTTGCTCCGCCACTGCTGCCCTTCCCCCAGCTGCCCAATTGGGCTTTAGGCACAAGCTGAATCTTGTCATCTATTGTGGGCTGTAGAACACAAACACGTACGATCAAGACCTCACAAGTGGGATGATTTTCCTATCGATAAATGGGTCTTTACATATAAAGCTGGATCATCAACCCTGGTACTGATACATCTTTGAAAAACTCGTGAGCAATCCTCAAACTCTAAAAGGCAGGGAATGGCAATGCACACCACAAATAGATGCTTCCAAGGTGCAGGTGAAAAACAGGCACTTCCTACAGATAAGGGCAGCACAACTAAAAGGAATCTGAAGGAAGGAACAAAGAATTGGTACATCACGTACCTGGGAGAACAGTTTATTTGCAGTGAACAAAATGTTTCTACTCCTTTTACAATCATGGCACCATGAGAAGTTTACAAGCAGTAAGGAGCAGCATTCAGGATTCGGAGAGTAAAAGCAGTGTCCAGCAAGAACAGAACATTGATTCTGCAAGGCTTAGGAAACGACTGTATTGACAACCAGGTTGTGACCCTGCAGCTCTCTTTGTATGAGCCTGTTTCCTTCTGTCACTGCAGCTCCCATGGAGCTAACTGTATTTAAACTAAATAAAGTCTGAGGACTTTTCCTGACAGGAACAAAAGCAGACGGAATGCCTTTCACCAGGCTGGAGGTCTGTTTTACATACTGCATGAGGAACAAACAGCACTATGTTTGTGGACAGACTGAATTCTGTCCAGGTCTGATTTTTACACTGCATGAACATCTGTGCACTGAAAGTGAAATTTAGTAGGGTGGCATTAATTAGAACAAAAAGATAGAAGAGAATCACCCTGATTTATGTGAAGGACTGAGTTCTCCATGGCTAGAAATTCCAAAGCTGCTCTCAAGATTATAAAAAAACCTCTAGGAAATGATGGGGCTTGGTGCTCACCTACCCAATGGGCCACATGAAATCCTACTTTGTTAGTAAAGATAACCATTAGATGCTCATATGGAGTTTGGGGCTAAAGCCACCTCTTGGCTACACAGCACCAAATTAAATCAACTGGCTGTACTTTGCTATAAAACGGAGATGGCATTACCCTTCTACTAATGCAACAACCAGACGGGACACTGAAAAGCTAAAGAAACAAAGAGCTTATTTTTGACAGATATGAAAGACCTCGTGAACCAGCTGCTTGAAGTACTACCCCATTTCAAAGGACAGACTCCGAGTTTGCTTTTTTTCCTGCATCATTATAACATACAGTTTTTCAGTGCAAGGACACTTTGGGTCCCTTAGAAAACAGGGACTTCTATTGCTTTTTGTAAGCATAACAAAACATGAACTTTTAGAATCTAGCGACTCCCTCCAGATTTTAAATGTTAACTCTTTGAAAAAAATGTACAGGAAGCTCTGGCTCAGGGGCCGGTTTGTACCTCCGAGGATGAAAGCTTCTCCTGCAGAGACCTTAACAAACATTCAACACATTTACGGCCACGTAACTTAGTGGCCAGAAAGTGATTTTGTGCACGGACACTTACCTTAGTGATTTTAAGGAATTTGGTGGGGTCCAGCACTCGACTGCTCTTCGCCCCCTGCACAGTGTTCCATCCGCCTTCATCTACCCTCTGGACACCTGCACAATCAAGTCAATCACAATGTCGTTACCGCAGCACGGATGGTTCAAATGCATCGCAGCCACGTGTGCAATCCCTCCCTCTGCATCCCATGCCAGGAAGTTACCAAAGCAACAACCGCCCCCCTGAGACTCCCTGCACAACTCGACTGTGTGGGCTTCAGGCAGGAACCAGAGGAGATACTTTTCCGATGAAAATGGCACAGTTAGGCAGCTCATTAATTGTTTTATAATCTTTAGCATGAAAGGCTCCTGGCAGAATGTTCTTCCGCGCTGGGTCTCAGCCATTCTTGTTTCCTATTTGGTTTTATTTTTTGTTTGCCAATTGTTTCATCTCGCTTGCGTTTCTCTAACAATTTGTTCCTCTATGTTAAACTACTCTCCAAGCTTGTCTTCTCACCAGCCATTTTAAACTGGAGACTATTTTAAAAATATTTGTGTTTTATTTCTATTGGTTGAAGGCTAAGACATGAAAGAAGGCTCTGTTAATTATAAATAAAATCAGCATTTGTATGGACAACCATGATCTGCTGGGGAAGAGGCAGCATGGTTTCAGTCAAGGGAAATCCTCCCTCACCAGTTTGCTGGAGTTCTTTGAGGGTGTTAACAAGCGTGTGGACAAGGGGATCCAGCTGACCTAATGAAGCTGGACTTTCAAGCTTTCAACAAGGTCCCTCACCAAAGGCTTTTAAAAAACCTAAGTTGCCACAGGACTGGAGGGAAGGTTCTTTCATGAACTGAGAGCTGGAAAAAATATCCTGATCCTGATATACTCACCACTCTCTTACTTAACCTGCTGGGACTGGCCAAAGCAAGGAGCAAACCGTAGCACTAGTATAAGAGAATGAAACGAGAAGGGTCTGGCACCTGCTGTTAAGAATTAGGGCTGATTTTGGGCTCCTCTCTCAGAAAACCACTACCATCTCTCGGTCCATCTTACTGGCATGCTAACTCTGAGGCCTGATAACAATTTAAGACCAGACGTACCATGAAGATGGGCACTTGATGCCCGAAAGCTTGTCCAACAGTTCTCCCACCTATATAGCTGGTTCAATAAAAGACAACACAAAACATCCTTGTCTCTAGGACATTTCCTGGATCATCATGGCTACAACAACACTCCAATCCTCCTGGGACAGGTTAAGACACACTTTTTCATATTGGGTTGTATCTTACTCTGGGAATCATGCAGTAAAATGCTATGCTCTTCAAGTAGGGATGGCAGAATCAGACTCCTACACAGTAATTATATTTCTAAATCTCTGGGACACTGAAACGAAGTGAGTATCACCATACCCATGTGGTACTATTACCATTTCATAAATGTGGAAATAGAGATAGAAAGACATTAAATAACATGTGCTGGGAATCTGTGGCAGAGAAGGCACTGGAACCCAGACTTGCACAAAACCTTCTTTCTAATCTTGTTACTTTTCTCATCTGCCATCACTTCAGCAAGACTTTCCAGAACTTCTGGAATGGTGAATGATGCCTGAAACTGCTCAGGTTGCTCAAAAGAAGTACTACAGGCTTTCCAACCATCTCCAATCTCATCCCTGTTCATGATAAAAATCCTTTGATCACTAAGGATCAGTAAACACAGATTTGCCCCTTTGTATAAACTATCAGGTATCTTGCAGAGAAATGGGCCACTAATTTGGGTAATACATACCTGGCCTTCTCTTCTCTTTGGTCATGAGTTGCTGGACCTTTCTCTGTTCTTCCTGCTCTTCAATTTTTGCTTCTTTATGAATCTGCTCAATCGTCTTAGGGCCTTGATCTGCTCTCCGCGATACCCAGTTGCACTGTGAAGGCAGTAAACAAAGGTTTAAAAGAGCTCTAGGGCATTGCCAGGGAAGTCTATTAAGAGATTCCTGAACAAGGTAAGAATAAGGCATGCACTGTTCGACACATAGCTTCTCGGTAATCCATCACAACCCTTAAAGTCAGCTGCGTGCAATCTCCTGCAAGTATCATCAGTGTGCCAAGTCTGCTAGGCAACAACATGTGGGAGGACATTTTCAGTAGTTCTCTCTCCCCCCAATTGTGGGAAGACAACAAAATTAACAAGAGAAAAGTGCAGGAATAAACTGTTTTAACTGGAGACAATGATTTATTAGCTAATCTTAACAGCATGACACCACGTATTTGTTTCTGTTACAACATGGGCAGGGAAATTTTGTTTGTTTGAAAATTGCTCCCCCCCCATGTTGTAAGAATAATGTATCTGATGAAGGCCAAACGGAAATCCCATGGAAAGTGGTAGAATTTTTGATACACAAGAACAATTTAGGTGACTGATGTATTCATTAGACCCTTAAACCTGTACAGGTTCACCTACCCCAAAAATAAATAGCTGAGAGAGACGAATAAAACTTGCTTATTTCCTGACCTAGTTACAATCTGGTTATAATTTGTGAATATATTACTTTAGGCTATGCATATATGCAGCCTTAACTCTGACTGCAGCCAGGGTAACGATAACAGTACACTCAGGGCAGTGGCTGTAAAACCCACTCGGGACCTTGGGTAAATATGGTGCTGCGTTTTGGGCTGCCACTGCCATGCTGCTCTCAGAATTCAAATGTGCTTGTTTAAAGCTAGCTCATATATGTCTGCACAAGCTGCAATCCCACCTTTGAATACAGTATACATACTCTTAATTATAAACTAAAGCCTTGCTTATGTAGGAATCATTAGACTGATTACAACATGGGTAGGCCCCAACCCACACTGCTCATTTTGGCTCCCTTCAAGTGTTCTCACTCAGTGTTACTTCTACAGTTTAGAATGGAATCATTTTCATTAAGTCTGGCCAAATTTTGAAACATATTGACATGCGCGGATCCAAAGGTAATTTGTGTCCTCACACAATCGAGTTAATAGTATAGCAGTAATCAAAGTAACTAACCACGTTCTGGGTTTTCTAGAAGTGCAGACTGTTGCAGTTGTCTTCTTGTAACAAGTGGGGCACATTTTTGTCCTGCTTTATAGACAGCTCCCTAGCTATCTTTTTATAAGCAGCCTGGCTGATCATCTTAGGTCTCTGTGTAACGAATACCCAAGACGGGTGTCAGTTTGGCTCTGGGCACTCTGTTTCCTGTACAGACATTACAAGACAGCTGTCTACACGTTCCCAGAATATACTGATACACAGAGGTGCAGCAATGCAGTAGGCACAGACACACAACATGTGACACAAACTCAGGTTATGGGAGGAAGAAAAACCTACCCTGTGGACAAAGCTCAGTGGAGTCAGTTGTAATCAGGTCAGATGAGCACATCAAAAATTGCTTACAAGAATATGGCTGCAGTTTATACTGCAGACAGGGCCTAAACATACAATGCAATTAACCTATCCAACTGCTGATCTCTTGGCCCTTTGTAAAGCAAGAGAGGTACTCTATCTTTCAAAGGACCAGGGCACAGATCTTTCCGGTAACATTCCCCCATTACTGTAATCAAGGAGTATTACCCTCATCCCAGAGACACCCCATTACGGCAGTGCCAACGACCATGCTTTTTGTCTTCTTCAGCGGGTACATACCAGCCTTAGGTCTATGACATCCTGAAGCATGAACCGAATTCTGGAGGACGTTTTCCTCTCTTTCACAATCTTTTCCATCTGATTAAAATACTGGTCCATACGAGGCTATAAAAAGAAACAAACGTCATCAGAATCCAGGAGGAAAATCAGAACGCTTTCCTACCGGGCAATTATTTTGTCCTCTAGCATTCTTTGATCACTGCTGTAATACACTATATTACTGGGAGTTCTAGACCTGCTTTTGGGCAAAACATGTATCGGGTTCTGCACAATCAGGAACTCGACTTGTGTGCGCCTGAAAATGCGCAGTATGAATCATGGTGACTTCTGTCTTACTCACTAAAAACCTTCAAAAATCCATTTTGATTATGTAGGCAATTTCTCACAGATGCACTGTGAAGCCTCATCATCCCTTCAGAATGTAAGGTGATCGATAAAAACAGAGCTACCATGAACTATCTGGAAAAATGCCATTTTCAAAAGCTTACAGCTTGGCCAAGGCAAAACCAGGTTTACATTCTTTACAGAGGACTTTATTATGGTCCAACTTCGCTATGCAAACCATCAAGTAGCAGCCCTCACCCACGTTGCAGTAGAGCTGCTTTCATAAAAGGAATTGCAAGACTTAAAAAACAACCAAAAAACCACTCAAAACCATCAGAATAATTTTCTCTCTTATTTTTCTAAAAATCAATTAATTTTTGGTCATCAGCCAATCCTGGAAAATTTTGACCACCAACATGCAGGTTTCCAAAAGTTGAGCGACAGAAACCAGAGATTCAAGAGGGAATTTCTCCAGCAACTTTAATTATAAACACCACTAGCACTTTGGCAGTAATGAAAATATATAGTAAAATATGGCCCCCATTATTATTTAAAAAAATAGGCACAAAGGCACATATTCAATTGTGGTTTAATGACTCCAAATAAAGGAATGAATCTGTCTCAGAGAATGAACACAGATACACGATCAGGGGAGAAGACAACAGAGACACCTTAGGTGTCGATTTGAACTGAATCCAGCTCCCACAGTGTCACTGGCAGGAGGACCTTTATTGTCTTCAGGGGAGCAGGTGAGGGCCTTGGAGTGATGCAGTTAGTGTGGGATTAGACGGTGTCTTTGATGCTTTTAGTAAAAATAAAGTAAAATAAAATAATGTTTACACGGATTGGTAACATGCTGTCTGACATTATTTCTCTGTTCCCATCGACACTCCACACTGGCAGTGCCAGAGTTAACCAAGACATGAAGTGGCAGAAAATAGCAGAACTGGCAATCTCGCCAGAAATTATGCTTTTCCTGTACTCAGTTAAGGACAAAAAACGAAACAGTATCTACAGCTAATCTAATATGACCTCAGTTACAGCTCAAATCAGATACTGTTCTCCAAACGTGTGGAGAAAATTAATCTTTCCTTCTGTCGCTTCTGCGCCTATACCAACGATTCAAACTCTTTAAAAGTTAATACTGTAACACACTTTTAAATGAGCAAAATAAGGTTTCTAAACATGGTGATTAGCGTTTTAACCGTGCCTTTTCTAGTCAATCTTATGCAACAAATCTAAAAAGCTGTTTCTCTTAAGAATCACTGTAAGGATTAGGATTGGTTTCATTTGTGATCCCTTCAATCCACTGAGCTGTAAAAAGAGCTCTCTTCTAAGAGCAGCTGAAAACAATTAGCTCAGTTTGTTTCCAGAGTTTGGTCTGATTGAGTCCTGGCAAGCAAATCCAAGTGCCTTTTTCACCCCTTGCCTGGCTTGTCAGAAATACAAGCAGCCTGTAGATGCCAATGGAAGTTCAGCTCATACTTGATACAGCAAATTAAGTTTTCATCTATTGGAAAAGCAAGGGGGTGGGGAGGGCAGACAGTGGATCAGTGCCTGAAATGTGCACTTACCATAAGGCAGCTTGCGATCACAACACAACACAACACAACAGTAAGATGTCAAAGAAAGCAATACCATCAAGAGATTTGTCTCTACCTGTGACTGCTGTGATTATGTGAATTTTAGGTCAGTTAATGTGTCTTGTACATTTTAACATAAACAATTCAACATATTCCCTTTTGTAATGAACTCCACAGAGCAAAAAAAATCAGTAAACGTCAAGATTTGTATTAAGTTTATCTATTAAGATTCCATGTGAAAAAAGAACACACAGTGGCCACTTTTAGTCATTTCCAAATAACCTACAGCCTAAGTAGCAAAAGGAATTAAAATATTTCAGGTAATGCTTAATGTAGCAATCTATGGGACCCCCTACACATTGTATTTATGCCACAAGTATTCTATTAATTGCAGCATAAAGTCAAGGGTGCTACATGTGCACCCAATTTGAGGCACCAAAAAATGGCAAAGCAGTCATAAAAATGTTCCACATCTTGTAGAACATTTTTATGGCTGGCTTGCCTGGCGTCTGAAATTGAACATGTGGAATAGCTGAGGCTACCCCAGGGCAAGAGCTGACAATCAGCGGATTGCTATCCCTAGACATTGATCTGAGGGCACCTGGCTTTCATTTTGCTGGAGCAGGTCGAGCTAGGGATCCTGATCTGGGGCTCCCCCTGCCCTGGCAAGCAGAAAGGGTGCGATTTGGATCTGATCCCCTATCCCAACAATCACTCCTTCAACGCTACACACGGCAGGAGGCGCGATTTTGGGATTGGAGATCAGATCCCACAGTACCTTTAAATGAACGTATGCCAGGGGCCTACACGCAATCTTTTTAAAAAAAAAGGAAAGGGAAGGAATGAGACAAAATATCCACAGAAGACGGCATGATTTCATACAGCATGATAAAAAGTCCTACGCCAAACAGCCTGGAATGACAACACCAAGGGCACAATTTTTCCTTCTTGCAGAGAAACTCTCACCCTGGACACAAGACTCCATTTTACCTTTGCTTTCTCAAAGTCCAAGTCTTTGCCAATGGTTGTCAGCAAGCGGCAAAGGCACTCCAGGGACTCCTCATCGTGGTTCTTAAGCAGCTTCACCACACAGTCATGCATGATGGCCTCAGTCAGCATTTTCAGTTTGAAGAGCTCGCCAATGAACTTGATGTTTCCAATGGATCTCCGCCGAGCCTTGTCCCTGGCCTCCTCTAGCTCATCACGGAGCCGTGTCTTCTCTTCTGACTGCAAAACACAGGAAGTTCTAAAAAGCATGCTTGAGGGAGCCACGCTAGAGCTAGGGATCCTGGAAATGCCACTCTCAGCTAGCTAGTTGGTGCATCGCACCACTACCCCAAATGAGGAAACGCACCACCATAAAGGCTTCAATTAATGTACAGAGGTCTTCTACAGCATTGCACTCAGCCACAGCACTGGAGGAAATCAAGAAGTCTCCAAGTACCAGTTGGCATAAGATTTCATTATCAGACCTCTACATTTCATGAAGAAACTTACAGCAGAAGCAGCTTCAAGTTCCTTCTGCTTCTTCTCAAAGACATCATCATCAGCTTTGTCCTTTTCAAACTCCTTCTGGCAACGATTCAGTAACAACTTGCGGAAATTGACTGTGCTCCCCGGCTTGTCTGCCATGGGTACTTTCAGCTGAATGCAAAAGAAGAACACAAGGAACAAGCCTGACTAAACCTTACATGCACATTTTTATGCACTCGGGTTACTTTTTATCATGCATTTAACACACAGTAACACCAGAGTATGCAAAGCAACTACAAGTTGTGGTTTTTTCAAAGTTTCCACTAGAATTCCAGAGTTTTTGAGGTTCATAATTCACAATAACCTGTTAATAACATTTATTTGACAACTTGCCAGCGTCAAGGCATAGAAATTTCATAGGATCCTTCTTAAGAGACATGATTTAAGCAAATCATTTAAAAAAAAAAAAAAAAGGATTATGCCCTTTGCAAGCATTCTGCAGCAATGGTACACTGAGACTGACCATTAACAGTGTGCTCTCTATGTAGTCTCCATGTACATTGTGAACATATATTACCAACTGTTAACAATTCACATACACACAGTAGCTAACTATTATCAAGTCTACTAATCTGCAGAGTTCATTTCATAAAGGTTCCACCTGAGGACAGCACGACACTAATGATAAAAATAGGGATCAAAACGTGAGGAAAATAAGGATCATTGTTCAGTCCTTTGTGGATAAAAACATGCTCGCGCTAAGTTGGGTGATTTTGTTCTCCCTTATCTGGCCAGAAGCTTTCTGATGCCTGAAATGACTTTCCTGGAGGCAGCTTTTTTTTTTGTCTGTGAGCGACAAAACATACTATTTCTGATAGGATTAATTTTCTCCATCACTACCCTCTCCTTCTGTCTTCCCTCCTCCTTTTCTATGCTTTCCACCCCTTATCCCATCCTCCACCTCCATTTTCCCCTCCGTATTTTCAGTAAGCACTGACTCTATTCAATGATTTTCAAAGTTTTAATGGCCGACACCAGTAGCATGACTGACGCTTAACATACGGGCAATTGTCATTCTGCCAACAGTATGACCAGGGCTTTCGGTCGTAGCCGGGTTGATCTGAGGACACAGGTAGGCAAGGCTCTTTGAGTACGTGTGATATCTTATTAGACCATTTATTACACTATTAATTGGTCTAATAAAAGATATCACATCTACTCAAAGAACCTCAAAAGCATGACCAGGAATTCTTGACTATATCACTGGTGTCATTCTATACCACGAGGATAAAAATCCTAATGTGTGATGGGAATCGTGTGGATGTGGCATCATCCTGTGTCCTTCAATGAATTCTGGATTTGTTGTCAATTCCACAGGGGTCTTAGACTGTATTATGTGTCAGTAATGTTTCTTTAAATCGCCACGTCAAAATGGCAATTGCATTGTCCTATAATACGAATGAGCACTGGAGCGGCTATAAAATATTACAATAATGTTCTGTGCATGTTTTCATTTGAGTCGGTACAGAAATGGGCCAGATACCTACTTTACAGTTTAAAATTTGCCTCAGAACAGACTTACATTATATACATCAACACACTGTGTCTATTAAGAATAACCTGCTGCAGTTAGTATAATACCTTTTTATATAAAGCATCATAAACAGTGCAAAAGAGCCACTATACATATAATTGAGAGCACAGTCAGGCATATACAACCATTAGCGATAATGAGGCTCAAGACAGAAAGAGTAAATCGACCGTCAGAGCTCGCGGAACTGGAAGTTTGAAATGTTTTTTTAATTGCAAGCTAAGCAAATTTGTTCTGGAAAGGAGTAAGAGAGCATGGATTTGGAGCTCCATAGCCCTGCTACCATGGATTGGTCCTTAGGGCTGCACTGCAATTTAATGTTCGATTCTTCAGAAGTGCTCAGTGCACAACAGCAACAAACTCTGCCTGCGAGGTCAGCACCGCTTATCTGACCGTCCATACAGACTATACAAAGGTGTGAACACTATTTTGTAATACAAGATATTCCTAATTAGACCAAGAAGTTCCATAAAAAATACTATGGAGTCTAATTTTGCCCCTGACATAATTCCATAATCTCCCTTTTTGTTCAGGGGAAAATTTACCCGCAGGAATTTCCTATTTGATGCCTGCTACTTACCGTTACAAGACATCTACACATGTTTGCATAAGCAACAGAGAAGCTGGGTTCATCAATGGCTTTCTCAAAGACGAGGTCAATGACTCCTTTCAGCCTCTCTTCTGTGTCTACCGTTAGGTCCGTTACTTGTTTCATTAGCTGATTGAACATCTGCGGTGTCAGCTTGTTTAAGATGCTTCGTACCTTGCGGAACAGCTCCTAAACAGGACGGGAAAGCAGTAAGCACTGAGCACAGAATACAGGGAAAATATATGATAGTGATCTGGACAATGAACTAATTTGCACTTTAACAGTGAACAGAAGAGCTTTTTAAAATACATCTTCAAGACGACAAGTCATAAAAAGAAAGTATCTCCCAGATCTGAACATACAGTACGATCCTCAGACAAATCCTTAACCAGAGATGCTATCTACTCTGTAGGAACATCGCGTCTTCGTGGTCATCAACAGTAGCGGATGGCTTGCTGGTCCGGCTGGCCAGGTAGTGCCTGCGTGGCAGTGCGGGATGCTGCACGGCGGTGCTCAGTCCCTACCCCGCCCACATGTACCCCCAGATGCCTACCCCGGCTTGGCTTATTCTTCACACTAAACCAGTAGTTCTCAACCTCATTAGACTCGAGACTCCTCTCAAAATTGACAGCTCTGCATTTTCACTTATTTTTTGACTACAAAAAATAAAAGAGCAATTCTTCTGTTGCAAAGAAATCAGAAAGACCACAGCAAACCAGAACATTTTTAACATTACAGATTCCCATTTGAAATCTCTGGGTTTAAGCTGGTGAATCATGACTGCACACCTAACAGTGCTAACACTGCATGGCGCTCTGCAGCCTCCCTGAAAGGATCTCAAGGCACCTCAGGGTGCTGCAGCACCCAGGCTGAAAATCGCTGTAATGAAAGTTCAGCACATTTAGTGAAAGCCAAGGTTTTGCACAACAAGCTTGCAGCTGGCACCAGAACAAAATCCCACTGTACTCCAAAAATATTCCAGTTTACCCTCCCAAGTCTGAGATCTGAAACTGTGTCACCAAGCAAACATCCCCACCCGCGGCGACTGCCCTCTGAAGGGGTGGGGCTGAAACCTACAGAGGAATTTCCAGATATAATGGTGTTGGCTCGGGCACAAGTTGGCAACAGGGAAACTCACAGAGGAATCTTAGTACTGCTGAGGCTCAGAACATACATGCAGTATGAAAGGGGATGAAAAGGCAGTTCTGTGCTAGGAGCTTCAAGCTGTTTGCTTCCAAAGTCAAGACAAAAATAGTCAAGGAAGCTGGCTGGAGAGAGGTAGTAGGTTGTCTGGTATTCCCTGTCTATACTCACTTGACACAACAACTGATACCATTTCAAATCTGAGTAAGATTAAAAACAAAAAATGAGGACAGAGGAGAGCTGTATTTCAAGCTGGACTTCAACAGCTCTGGGCAACATCCAGTTTAACAGCAGAAAGACCACAGAATGCCACAATAACAAGGAGAAACTACCATCTTTCATGTTGATGGGGGGAAAAAAAAGATGGATTAGCCACTGCGGAAGCTTACCCCAGAAATTCGCCAGCGCTCATGAGACGTTTTTAGTTCTCACCTGGGTCTTGATATTTTCTGGGTCCTCAGCTTGGCTGTCTCTTTTCAGGCTTGGCTTCCAAGCATTCTCTGCTTTCTTCAAGTGGACATCTTCTTTCACACACACAGTGATGATCTTCCTGGGCTCCCTTCTCTGGCCTGGCTGAGATCTCCTCGGTCCAACATTCAACAACTAGGACAAAAATATTCCTTATTATATCCCCTTTTAAACTCAGAGTTCACAATACATGCTCCAGTGCTCCAGTTAATACCTGCTGGTGGCAACACAATCGATCAGCAATGTACATGGCTACTTTTACATTTCCCTCTCAGCCAACGAACTAGCGTAGAGTTTTTCTCTCTTTAAGGCACACACACCAGACACATTCTTCTCCCAGGAAGCCATCACCACAACCAATATGCAATGCCTGCTGCCTATCAGACTGCTTTTTCTCAGTCCTGCAACACTCCAAGATCTTTGTACTCTGGAACTGGGTACTGCTGGCCACAACAAAGTCCCCCCAAATGGAAACTGTTTACTTAAGAAATCACTGCAAAGCATGTTTCAGGGCTAGGCAGCCCCTATACATCTATTTCAGACATACCAGCTCAGACTATTAAGTAATATTTTTGGTAAAACTATTAGCTCATTTTTAACTTTTCCACTGAACTTTCTCCTAAACAACAAAACCATTTTTGAGTTGCACAAGTTATTAAAAGTGCTCTGAATGGCAGGTCATTCCCAACCAACATCTTAGGCAAAGGTAGTCACAGCTGACAGGGTTCAACTGTTCTTAAACTTCACAGCCAGAAAAAGAGAGCTTAGAGTTTTCTTTGAAACATGGCTCCCTCCACTCCCTTCGGAGCATGGCCTGTTCAAAGCTACACACAGATGTTGCGGATGTAACAGAAAAGATTTTCACCATTTGCATCAGTGATGGGGTTAAATGCACACGGACAAACCTCTCACCAGGGTAATCTTTGGCCTCTCGACTGAACATACTGAATGATGCATTGTGCAAGTTTTATTTTCCCTCTGAACACGCGCATCTCTGAACATATTTGTCAGAAACACCTGAACTCAATGTAAAATGATATGTTATGTCAACAGTCCTTTAAATGCTGGTCACTGAAACACATTTGACATCTTTACTGTGCAGTAAGCAACTTTTAAATAACACACAGCGACTATTTTTGAAATATCTCTGTTTGACCGAGTAGTTAATCCACACTAGGGAAGCAAAACCATTTGAGTTATTTAAATGACTAAACTGATTATATGAAAAAAGGTGCCTGTGAGCAGATGCCTTGCATGCCAAGTGCAGCCGAAAATACATTTTGGCACAGTTAGAAACCCCGGAATATGGGAGCTTATAATAGGAATTTTAAATACTTCACTTTGCCAGAACAAACGGGTGCTGCTGATGAAAGAGAATCAATATCCTAATTGTCACTGCTGGGGTTTCATTAAGCGATATGGCCAACAAAATAAAATGCTGTCAAAGGATAATGCTCTCATGCAGCTACATGCTTTTTATGCCAGGACAAAGTGCTGCAGAGGGCAGATGATGCAGAGGGTTAGTGCACTAGCTTTTTACCTAGGGAGACTGCAATCAAATACCACCTTATAGCATATGTGCAGGTCAAAGTCTCATCCTACATCCTACTTGTGCACACCATAAATATCACACCACTGCACAAGTCAGCCCTTGACACTGAAGAGATTAGTAAGCCAGTACTGGCCATACACAGCACTTGCTTGCATTATGCCTTAGTGAACTCAGTGCTGTCCCCATCACCCCAGTTTAACAAATACCAAAAGTTCACCTCCATTTTCATTTAATGACTTTCTCTAGATCGACACTTGTGTGACACAGCAAAATCTGCCTCAGAGTCCAGGATCATGACATTCGTTTGTGTTGATCCACAGCCAACATTACAAAAGTACTTCTCAGCCTCTCAGGGCCACGATAAAGAAGTGTAGTACATATGACAGAAGCTTCCCTTCCCCTTCAAGCCAGAAAACTAAGCAGAAATGAAACAAACCCAAACTCCTGCAACTCTGCACAGCAGCCTTCTGATGCCTTTTCCTTTACAAAACTTTGGAAAGAGATGGATTTGCAATGTGCCCCACACGAAAATAATTTGGGCTATTTTAGTCCAGTGGCATTGGAGAAGGAAGTTTGTAAACCATGGGCCCCTCCTGGCAGGCAGGCAGCTAGCAGGTCCCTCTCTTTTACACACCAGGGTGGTCCTAGCTTGAAGAGCCTTCTTGATCTGCAGCTGTGGCAGAAAGGCATGAGTGTCAGAAGAAGTGTCAAATAGGTTCCAAAATAAAGGGCTTACAGACACTTCCTAAACAACATGCCTATGTGGAGTCAAGGCATTTCTTTAGCAACAGCTCTATTTCCATTATAAAAATGGATGATGCAGACACCATCGCTCTATCTGATGGACACTGGTGCAATGGAGAGGGACTACACAATGGCTAACTCCATGAAAACTGATTAGTTTAGATAACAGCTCTTTGAAGGTCAAGGCAGCTAATCTAGAGAAGCAGTTTTAAAACCAGTCTTCACATTTGTGACTAAGCTGGTTTCAAACCGCTGAATGTTTGTCAGCTCTTAAAAAAATTCAGTAAAATGTTGTTTCCCTAAAATGATTGATATAACATTACAATATCACTTAGACTGTCAGCTTTTTGGGAGCTGGACCATTTTGTTGTTCTGTATTTGAACTGTAGCAAGTATGACAGAGCCCTGGTTCATAGCTGGGTTATTTGGTGCTACCACCATGCAAATTTATACTAATAACTGCACAGTGCCTTCAATAACAGTGCTCCCTTTTGCACCTCAGAAGCATCTTCCATCCAGGGCTCTCAAAGTCCTTAAAAAGGGTAATTAATTCTTATAGGCCTCAGAGAAAATTGTGGCAGAATTTCAGAGATTTACCCAGCTGAGTCAGAGAGGGAGCAATAAATCATCTAAATGGGACTGCAGTGCTTTCTTTCTGGTTGGGCTTTTCTGTCTTAAGACTGTAAACAGAATAATTACTCAAAAAACATTTGGGAAACCAAAGGAGGAAGCCTGCTTCCCTTCATATACATTAGATATACTCTCCTGTTGCACAATTAAGTCCCACTTGTTTCTGTGTTTTTCAGTTTCCTTCTGTTCAAATGTGTCTATGACTTATCTCCTTCTGCACTGGTTTGTTGAAGGTTTGCTATTTCTGAAAATACTCAAATGAAATGCTTATTGAAAAGCAGCAAAGAAAGCTAGAAAATCAAAAGTAAAAAAAAAAAAAGGTTCTAATTTGTCAACAGCTCGTTTGCTTTGAGCAGCTTGACATGATTTCCAGGCAGGGATTAAGCAGTGTGTTCTGATGGTTTATGGGCATGGCCTGTGTGAGGATGGAATGGTAAGGGAGAAGACATACAGCATCAATGCAGATTTTGCTGTGCTTTACAAGAGGAAAACATTTGATTTTGGCGGGCTGAAATCTGTTCCATCCTATAATAAATAATATTATAGGATATCCAGTTTGTTTACCTTTAAAAACGACCCTAGGAAATGCAAAGGAACTACTCTTTAAAGGCGCAAATGTAAGATGTATGTTATGTGCCAAATGCTCCAAATGAACGGGGTAAGCAGGACTTACCTTTTCTCCCCCTTTCCACAGGTCTGCAAAGTGCAGACCCACCGCGGATCCCGCTCAGGCCAACGTCCCAGCATGCCCTCTGCTGGTGATGTCCCACCCACCACTGAAGAGACTGCCTAGAGGGGTACAATGCAAGTCTTGTTTTTTTTTTTTTTTTTTTTTTTAAAGCAATATTGCACCTTTTTGCAAAGTTTTCTTTTCCTCTTATTCTTTATAAACAACCCAATTATGAAAAAAGAAAACTTTACAAAAAGGTGCAAAAATGGGGGGGAAAGGGGAGGGATTTGGCTTACCCCCATCGGCAGGTTCCTCAATGGTGGGTGAGACGAGACCAACAGAGGGCATGCTGGGGTACCACATCGAGCCAGAGAAGGCAATCCAGGGTTGCTCTGCATTTTGCAGGCCTGCAGAAAGAGAAAGACCAACGTTGAAGTTAGTACAGCGCCAAGCGTCTTGCAGATTGTTTATTTGAGGCATTCGGCACGGAAAACTAAGGTGTGAGGCACTGGTGTACAACCTGCGGCCCAATGAGGAGTGTCTAAACACAGGAAGTGATGTCGCCGGCAAACAGCATCCAGCCTTCAGGGCTGAGTCATCATGTTTTGAGACTAACTGCAACACTGAAGCTATTCAAAGACAAAGACACACATGCACACATCCCTGAACTGCACCATTGTTCACAGTACCGCTTTGCGAAATGGGAACATTACAGCTATTTCCAAGTCTGAATCAAGTCTGCTGCTTTGCATGCTAGCATCCTGGAAAGCTGCTGACTCGAGAGCAAATGCTCTTTGGAGAGCTCTCTCTCAACAAGGAGTTTTAAGATAGATGATCTTCCCTTCTCTGCTTCTCTCCCTCCTCAAGACATCATTTCCCTATCCAGTTGCTACCTGCTCCTCTTCAGTTTGCTTACATCCACCAGCCACAGATCAGTGAGGAGTGCAAATGTAAGCCACTTCTTATTGCACAGCTGAAGCATGCAACGAGAATACAGCATAGCTAGCAGTGAGGTGGAGCAGAGCTAAGCTGAACCTTATTTTCAATCCGTCACAGCAACCTCAACCTTCAGGTTGCAGCTGGTTTGGCCCTTGTGATGAGACATCACTCTTTAGCCAACCACAATCCAGGGACAAAGAAAAGGAAGGAGGAAGAATCAAAGGGAAGTTGGTTGAATTCAGGAGGCAGGGCAAAATAAAATAAAACAGTGGTAGCAAAAACGACGGGGAAAGAAACCAATATAAAGGAAGAGAAAAGAGAAAATGAAATGAATGAGGCAAATGGAAGGACAGAAAAAGGAAATGAATAAACGGGGGAAAGACAGAAAAGCAAGAAGACACAACAGCTTTTTCCTAAGTCAAATACATTTTATTTGCATTTAATATAAATGGATTTCTGTGAGAACGTGCACTGACACAACTTATGCAAGTGAAAAATGCCCCAGCTTATTAGTTGCAACCCCCGAGCCCTTGATATATAGCCTTGCTAGTCCTCAGTGCAACAAAAGTAGTGCATCACTGCCATAAGAATGAGTCTGAAGCATGCATTTTCAGATCTCTTGCGAGTAAGAAAGGGGGAAAAAATAAGATCAAATCCATCGAAGTTTAATTCTATCAAGTGAAAAGCTCTCAATGATTTTTTTTAATCTGCTTCAATCTTAGCACTGAAGGAAAACTTCAACTCCTATTCCATCTAAAGCAGAATAAGCAAATTATCTAAGAACCTAAAGTAAGTTTTCTTCTTAAGAGCTCAGATTTCACGGACAGTGAGGCCAGTTTTGAACTTAGCAAGTCTGGGGAAAACTCACACTTCCAGATACGCCCCTTCCACCGGATGCTTGCCTCCCAAAATCGGCAAAGGCTGGTGTGAAATCTGGTCCCCGAGGCAATATCCGAGGGTCCAGAGTTCTCACTGGCAATTTTGGCTGATTAATCTGCGTGGTGGAACAACAATAAACAAAGTGCCTGTTAAAACATTTGTGCCATGACTGTTACAAACACATGCAGACAGTATGCAATCCCCTGCCCCTCTACCAGCCAGTTACATGTAGGGATAGGGCAGAGGCGAATTCTTTAATGATTTCTACCGATACCCACAATGACATATTAAATACTTATTTCATTTGTACCCCGTCTTACACAAGTGGGTGTTACACAAATAGACAACACAGGTTAGGAGAAATCAAGAATGTGCCAGGGTTAGAAAATGGGACATGACAGAGAAAATATAACAATGGCTACACAGGCCCATAAAACAAATGTCATAGTCCCAGTACAGAATCACAAAACTGTTGCCTTCCCTGAAACCATTATCTTTTGTGTTAATAAGATAAATGGCTGATCAAGCAAGAAAAGCTCCAAAGAGGGTGGGGACGGGCCAGCTAGCGCGACAGAAAACCAGATAAGAAGCTGGCCTCGCTGCGAAGAACATGGCTGTATAACAGCTTTCACAGTCCTTGGAAAATATTCGTCCACCACGAAAAGGACAGGTAATTTGATTCACGCTGTAATTAAAAGTACTCGGTTCTGGTCTGTTGAGCGTATGTAAAGCTACATGAAAATCTACGTGGTTGTAGCCAAGCTGGTCTTAAAGCTAGCTCTTTTAAAACAATAACCAAGAGCTTTTTTTAAACAGGCAGAGAAAGACAGCAGAAAAAAAGGCAATTGTGTAACAACGTTTGGATAAAAAAATGTAATTGTTATGATGTCCTACGGTCAATCAATACAATCCTGCCTAGCGAACTGAAGTTTTTAAAGAAGCTAATCTGCACTTCATGATCAGTGTTCATTCAATCAATCAATCCCAGCTACACCCCCTCCCCATTGTCCAACTGGCAGCCTTTCAGCCCCACAGGCCCCGAACTCCTGGTCTGGGCAGCACTCTCCTGCTGCCACCGAGGTCTCTGGGCTCCCCTTTCCTCCTCCAGCTTCCGCCTCCTGCCCCAACTCTGGGACAGGCCAGGGCAGGGGTCCACAGGACCCTGCTGCTGGGGAAGCCTGCACAGAGCTGCCATGTGGCACAGCAAGAGAGGCCCCTGCAGTGCATGTGGCCCATCGGGCCTATTGCAATACATTACACTTTTATTAACTGTGACTTCAGACAAACAATGCCCCTTTCCTTGCTGACCCACACACCAGACAATTCAGTCTACATTAGACTGCTATTAATCCCTGATGCCCAGAGCATGTGCCATGGGACCAGGAACCTGGTTATGCTACTGGCATCTGGAAATTCAAATGCTTTAATCCTTCAGAGATTAAGGAGCCACTCTCTCAACTCATCCCTGCCCAGTTAAGTGATTCCTCATGTTGAGATCTTTATTTCTTTATAAGAAAATTTGGACATACCTGTTTTATTGGGTCTCCTCTCACCTTGTCGAGGACCACATCACTTATGGGAGGCAGCCCTTCTGGCTTCTGTATACATGCAGGCATGAACTGGAAGTCCAGCAAAAACTCCCTATCATACTGCTTCTTTCCTTCAGGATCCACGGGTTTCCACTGTTCTATAATGATAGAAGTTGACTGAGGTTCACAGGCAACAAAGGGAGCTTTGCTCCTGAAAAGTACATAATAAATAAACCTAAAGGAAAATAACTTTGGCTAAAAAAGTTTTTATTTTCATTTAGAAACAAACAAGGCTGGGGAGAGGGAAAAGAGGCATGGGAAGAGACTCCCATATCAGATTATTAAAGCATAACCACTGCAGTCAACTCCAACACAAATCTGAACGCCATCTGAATGACTTAACTTTCGCACATGCCTCTAGATTGCCTAAACACAGTCCAAATCAAGGATAGTTTTATTATAAATAATCAGCATCAGGGCCGAAGGATTTCAAAATGGTTTTGAAAACGGAGCGATGAAATGCTTCAACACTTGAGACTACACTGGCAGCAAGACAATTCCCCAGCAGCTTGGAAATGTTTTCTTTATATCAGTGTTTAGGGTAAGACAAACGGCAGAAATGCGAGACCGGGGCAGTTGCAGATATGCGTGGCACACTTGAGGTTTAAAACTTTTCACTTCTTTAACTACGGCTTTCTCAAAGGGATAAAGCTGATTGTGGTGTGGAGAGAAAAGTAACTTGCCTGCCCGAGAACAAAGCATAAACCCACAGCCTTTACAGCATATAGCAAATTAGCATCTCGTAGCCTGGAGCCTTGATTTTCTCTGCTGGCTACACAGCTTGTTTGAAGTTAGAAAAGAAAACAGCCACTTGCTGAACAGCCTGGTTGATTTAGTTAGACCCATAAATGGGGAAGCACAATTTTGCTTCTGAAGCAAAACATCTGTAAAATAGACCTTATTTGTATTTTACTGCCACTGAACTGCATTGCTTTATGTCCTCCCAGTCCATTGGGCTATTCTAATACGCTCTTTTTCCCCTCAGTCTTTCTACTAGTTCCACATTTTATTCCTTTGACTCTTGAGTTTGGAGGCTCTGGGTTTTAAGCATCATTATTCCACAACAAAAACCTCCAAACGTTAAGTTTTAATAATTAGGAAAGAAAAGGAAGTTATTATAAAACACAGTTTTTATGGTTTTTCATCTACAGATTTCAAAGTGCCCTACAAAGAAGTTATTGTTATTCCCCACATGGAGAAAACGAGGCCAAAAAAGTAACTTAGTGGGCCAATAACCAGGTCAGAAGGCGAGTCCCAATCCAGCAGCACCTCTGCTGGACACTTCCTCCTTACCTACAAGTGGAGGAATGTTAAGCACACACCAAAAATCATCATCACACGCACGCTCTCCCTTGGAAATTTGTTTAAAAGGAATTGTAGCGTAAGAAGCAGGCGTTTAGAAGAAAAGTCACAGGCAGGCTTTCTGTGCGGGCAATCGTGGAGCACAGAAGGAGAACTCTTCCTGAAAGCTAAAAGGCAAAACCTGTAACTCTGAAAAGAGAAGGGCTAACCATCTAAAGAGAAGGTTTCTTTCCTCAATGAGCATGCAGCATTCCCTACCGGTTGTAACAGAAAGGCAGAAAGGCAAGCATTCGGGCAGGCAGGGTTTACCTGGTTTATACTGGTACACTGGCCCTTCCATGGAACCTTCTGTGACGCCCGAGTTAGCATCAGGTCCTTCACCCTCTGACACGCTCTCAGCACCATTACGTACAGGCTCCGCTTCCTGCTCTCCATTTTCTTCCACAGCTTTTGTTTTTTTAAGTTCAGAGGGGTCTCTCTCCAGTTGAAACCCATGACTCATTTTATCCTGCTCAGATTCAAGTACTTTGTCACCTGAAAGTTCCTCTTCTACTTTAGGCTGAAGTACAAGCAAATAGAAGTTATGATTAAAAGCAACATCCTTTCTAAAACATTTGGTATGTGAAATGGCTACATACTAAAAACAAGAGCACATGCACTCATCTCAAAAATGGACAGCTAAAACTATAACATATGTAATAATAATAAGGTCCTTTTACTTTATTTAAATATTGCCTGAGAACCCATCAACAATTAACAGTGAAACTGGAAACCCTGAATCTCACCCATCAAGTCCCTATGCTGGTAGGAAACAATGGACCAGTAACAGCTGTACTATGTGCTGGGTAACTATTAGGAATCTCAACCCATAAAGACAGGACTACAACTAGTATGTAGGGGTCTCTTCTTTGAAAGACCACGGCCTTATACAAACTAGAGACTATTCTAATACATAAGGCTAATGTAATATACAAGTACATTTTTAGCTTGCTGTTACTTTTCATGAAAAAATCTCTACATATTTTCTGCTATCTCTAGCTGTTAATTTTAGAACTCCCCCAGGCACAGCCCTATTTTCATTACATACAGGAAGATTGTAGGGAACATGGTCTTCTTAGGAGATGCATGCATTTGAACACATCCATCCATTTAAAGAAGACTGCAACTCATTCCTGATGCTCTACAAGGGATGTGTGAATCCTTTCATTTCCCAAAAGGATTGCGTTAAAAAAAAGTATTGTTCACAGAACAGAATATGTAAATTTGCTAATTTTTCTCTACCTACATTCAGCATTAGTGAAAGTGCCAAAAGGTCCTAGAGACTGAAGTCTACTTGCAAATACTGAAAAACCATATGGCTTGTGTAAATTCTTTGCCTGTGGTGCCAGAGGTGACTTCAGTTTCCCTGGATCATTAGTCACTGACCTGCTGAATAAGCTGCTAAGGTGGCCAACTGCGATACAACGGTATTTTATAGGGAGAGCGTTGCAGGCACCTATCCATTAGGAACTGGATGGGATGCACATAATTACTTATGTATATACAATTAACGTGCAACCGATGTGTAATTAATATACAGGAGTGACAGCAGGTATTTGCTGACACAAGGCATGATGTTCCTGCTACACCCAGTATCAATCACCCACCGAACAAAGATTCAAGATTTACTCTACAAATCTAGACAGTTTTGGGGCAAATCGTTTCTACCGTGGAAGCATGTCATGATGGTCGAGTTACAGGAAAATGAAGTGAAAGGCGACAGAAAGCTGTGGAATGCACAGAGGGTTCTGGACAGGTTAGTTTGAAAAGCAAAAAAGTCCAGAGACAATGTGCAATTCTTCGCTATTTATCCCATTTAGCTGAGTTCAGGCAGTTTTTTTGTAGTTGTGCTGATTAAAGACAGTTTTAACTGGTCTGAGCACAGTCCTTACTGCTACCTCCCCCTTTCCACAGCCATTTCTAATTCTAGATCTCCCAGGTCATTTAAAGTAACTTAAAGACAAAGGTTCGGTTCTAAAATATCATCACATGACGATAAACAAAAGGAACATCCTTGGAGCTCCTATGCATCTTTATTAAAGGATCATGCCAGCACTGTACTTCACATTAGATTTCAGATCAGGCTGGAGCTGTACCTCACATTAGACTGTGTGGAGAGCAATTCAAATAAAAAAACATTCACGTAATGCCACAGCAGCAGAAGTTTAATTTTGGTTTGATTAACTTCCACGTTACCTCTGCAAGCTTCCGTTTCTAACAGATCATAAACAATTCCCTAATGCAGCAGGACTCTGCCCAGCAGAGCCCGAAAGATTTCAAATGATTTATGACAGCACATAACACATTTTAACAAAAGAGGAGGAATCAAAAAACAATATTAAAAAAACATTTAAAACTATGAATGAACGTGTGGAATACTGCTGGCAAACAGTTATTCAGGCAACACTTGCTAAGTCAGAGGACCAGATAACTACTAGCGCTACCGTACTGACATTAAAACAACCCCTTGGTTCTAGTCTGTCATTCCCTGGAGAAGCAGAGGTTGAGACTCCTACTGTAGCCATTCTTCAGTCTCCTGTCCCCCTTGGGACGCATGATGGAAGGGAATAATGATGACCAAGACACAAACTGCAAGGACTGGGAACAAATGTTTAGGGTAACAGTGGAAATAAGATATTATTGTCCAAAAAAGTAGTGAAAAATGATGAACAAGACAGGTAACTGCATCAGAAAAAGCATCAACTTGGCTTATATCACTACACTTGGGAATACATACGACCTCCTGCTTTTCACAGGAGCTAATGGGAGCATATCCCCTGAAGGAGCAGAGCAGTATCTTGCTTCTCCACCTTCAGCACCTATGACGGAAGATCCCAAGCTCCTTGCCCTCCCGCCACAGCCACAGCGTATCAGTGTTGCTGCCACCATGGAGCTGACAGGGCAAAGCTAATGTTATGTGGAAAAGTGGCCAAAGGTAATGAATTGCAGATACTAGTTTAAGTAGTAATCTGAGGGAAGAAAACGCAGCAAGACAAACAACAGGGAATTACTGCACTCATGTTATATTATTTTAAAGTTACTGTGCAAAGGACGAGAAGTTACCCTCAAACTACTGGCAACAGCTGCATAGCTCCGTTTCCTGCACAAAGCAGACAAATCTCATTGACCCTAAGAGACTACCACGGACTTTTCTGGGATCACATTCTGCTCTTGAAGAGGTGCTGCAACAGCCCAAATGAAGGCATCAAGAGCTGCGTGCACTTATCCAAGGGTAACGCATGTCCCTTCTATAGAGTAGCCCGCATCAGACTACCGGTAGGAAGGACCTCACATGCGTGCAAACTTGAGAGAGATCAGGCAGAGGGAAATCTCTTGGACTTGCTGGAAATGTTCTTTGTTCCTGTAGCTATTCTCAATATGCAGGTTTGCACGTAAACTTCCACTCTCATCTCAGCTTCTCCTCCCAACTTAGTTCTGTCATGAAGACCTAGTTCTTCGTTTATGACATCACAAATACATCACTGTGAAGAGCACAGGTACGCCCCGGGCCACTACAGCAACCGCTGAAGCCCTTCACTGAGCTCCAACAGGCTCCAAAGGAAGAGCTATCCAAATCTTCACATGAATGACAATGGTCATGTTGTGGGCCCGTAACTGTGGTGTAGATATAAACTAGGCAAAAATGTAAGCATCTTTAGTACCGTAATAGAGACCTTAGCCTAATGAAATCTGTTTGAAGTAGTGTAAAGAGCATCCCAGTTTGCCCCATCAGTTGAATGAGATGCTGTAAGATGTCTGCAGTAGTCTTAAAAGAGGGTTAAACTACCCTCAAATTGAGAAATAGGATTACACTGCTCCTTACCTCTGTTTCCGCCTCTAACACCTCCTCAGTGGCTTGGGTCCGATCTTTTGGTTTCTTCCACGTCTTTGGTGCAGTTACAGCTGTTTGGGCTGCAATACAAGTTTATGCCCATTACTCGCCAAAACCAACTCATGCTTGGAACATTCTGGTCCTGGGAAGTGGCTCCTCTCTCTCCTGAGCAATGTTTTCCAGCATTCAGAAAAGTGAAAGCACCTAAGCCTTGTGCAAAATTAAGATCCATGCGATCACTTTTTAGCTAGAGGCAGTAATGCTAAATGGCCCGGGAAACAGAACAAGACACAATTTGTTTTATGAACTGCTCTATCTTTTAATAGCATTTTACCTGCAAGGAGTTAACTCTGGTATTATTACAATGTCTGCGTACTTCATGCAATACAGTTTTTTGAAAGAACGACATTTGGCGAGGACGGCGGGGTTATGCGTTGCACATTTTTCTCCAAAGAGCGTTCTAGCATTTTTTGCTTGCACTTGGATGGCAACTCTTAACTCCAACGCCTTGCTAGCAATACGCTTCTCCTGAATTGTGTCTTTAATAAATTCCAAAGGCCAATTAATAACCACACTTTTTAAAGCTTCCACTAGCCAGTTGGTTCAGTGAAAATAACGTTAACATATTTATGGCTGTTAACGATCTAGTCTCCCCATCAATTTTCATGTCAGCGAAAGAGAGCATTAATGACTGAGACAGTCAAAATATATGAATTCAAAATCCGTACGATGGCTTCTTCTTGTTTGGGGCACTAGTACATGGAATATGTGGGCACTTCCCTGTGTAAGTGTGAATGAGGTTGCTCAAAGGCTTAAAGGTAAGCATGTACAAACTTTGCAGGAGTGGGGCCTCAATGTCTGACTCTGCTTTCTAAAAGTAGCTATGGAGCAACATGGCATGCACATCCTTTATTAAAACTGTGAGGTAAAATTAGAGGACTTTTAAGAGCCAGATGAATAAAGGGCAGTCACATATTAACTATGTCATTATAATTAGATTTTTAGTTGCTGGAGTTTGTTCCTGTTGGCAGAGAGGAAATAGGATTCATCAAGTTCCTAGTGCCCCAAAAGATGCCTGGGTGGTTCAGTGACATGTTAACAGAGTTTAGCTTGAGGGAGACTATGGATTTTGACAGGCATCATCTGAAGTCTGCAGAAATCAATACAGTGAGCATGCTGGTTAGAACATGACGTGCCACAAAATGTACTTTCACTGACACTGAAATTGTCACTTCCCCTCTTTAATATTACATAGGCAAAAAAAGGTCATCTATATTCAATGCTACTAAAAGAGGGGTTTGTCATTCAAGACAAGCTCATGAAACAAAGGATCCAAATGTCGTTTTCTATTAATATAAAACAGATGATGAAGCTGACAACAATTTCAGTCTTGAACACCAGGAGTATCTGGGTGAATTTAGAGAAAAATCACCAGGTACACCCACTGTGACAAGCTCAGCTTTTTAAGGAAAGCACTGAACTTTTGTACAGAGCTTTTCAGCCACAGACCTCAAAGAACATTACAAAGGATGGGTAGTTTCACCATCTTTTTAAAAAGTCTTTACAGGCGTTGACACTGAAGGACAAGGAGATAAACTGGTTTGCCTAAGGACATGTAGTAAGTCTATGTAAAACTTGGAAAAATACTGCCCAGGTGCATCCGGCCCCCTGCGCCCCACACCTCTGGGCCCGACCCCCGATGTGCTCTACCTTGCTGCTCACGCAGACACCAGCCCTAATGTGCTCCCCTCGGTGCAGACACATGGACATGTACCCGAGACCAAACTTATATCACCGTAGTGTATAGAGAGAGATGAGAGAGGTCCAGTTGCTAGCTTGATATTCAACCTACAGTAACCCTGTCCTCTTCTCCTCCCAAGTCTTGCGGCAGGGAAAAGACTCAGTCTTGTCTCCTGTGAGAGGGGATCAGAAATTGGGTACAGGAGAAATGAGCCCTGTCACACTCGGACAGAAGAAGCTTCCTAAGGGCAGGTCCTAATGTGTTACCAGAAGAAAGATTTGTTTCTGATATATTCCCTGGGCCATCGTGGCTACCACAACACTGCTCTTGCAAGAAGTTGCGTTTCACCCCGTTCCCATGTTCCTCAAAGTGTTTTCTACAGCATCTGTGGGACCCTTACTGAAGGGCTTCCCTGGCAGTAGAGCTGAACTTCAAGGAGTTTTTGCTCTTCTGCTGTCCCTGGCTCTTGAAAGCTCCGCTTCAGGGACAGATCAATTTATTATTTCTTCTTTCATCCCTATCATTCTAGTTACGAAGAAAAAAAAAAAAATCACTTGAGAAAAAAACTGTAAGAATTCAATAATAAAAACAACCCTTCCTGGTTGATGTCTCATAACAGCAGTGAGGGTTTTACGTACGGCTTTTTATGGGTCAAGCACAGACTGACTTCTTCCAGTAAGGGCCCATGGCTTTGCTTCAGGGACTTTACCTCACCTGGTCTTTATCTGAACTACAAAAGATGCCTTATCGCTTAAACAAAATACACTGACTGAAGGCAGAGCGGTCCCCCGCCGCTCCTCTGATAGCATCTGGAATTTGGTGCTGCAGTACAGATGACTGGGAATTCATTTTTAAGCACAAGCTCTTGCCCTTTGTAGATAACAGCTATGTCAGTCTTTAAAAAATTTAGAGATACTATGGGCATCTTTGGAGATATGGAATATATTGGCTTTAGAAAAAAACATATCCCCAAACCAGTCACTGTACCAAGCATTCAGAATCAACACGCAATTTGCAACGGCAAGCTGCAAACTCAGGTACAACACACAGCTTGCAGTTTAAAATACTACAGGCTACGTCATGCGTTCAGCATCCTAAAGGAGTAGGAACAGGGCTTTCTTATGTTGTCGGACCTGTAACAACAGATTACGTCAAAAGGCTGAGTTCTGCTTTGAATAAAAGAACGCTTCTCGCATTGACCTCGTGCGAGGCCAAAACCGTGACCCTGAGGGTGCACACCATCAGAAAAGTTCATTAATGAAAAGAATGCCACCAAAATGACTGAGAAAATACTAAAACTCCTGAAATCATAGATGGAGGTGCCATGCTACTTTGGGGGAGTAACATACTCCACAAAACTGATGGGAATTTAGGATCATTCTCTGGTTATCTAACTCAACAGATCTGCCTATTTCATCAAAAAGCTAACCAACTGAAGAAGCCCACTTGCAAACTACTGAATTGGCTAATATCATTAGGCATTCAGATTACAACCACTAAAATTTAGATGGCTATCTTCATTACTGAATCTCAGGTCATCTGCAAGACACTTAATACACAAGAAATCCACAAAAATAATGTAAGATGAAAGGAAAAAGATTTCAACAGCCACAAAACTAGTGTAAAACAGCAACATTCAAAGGCTCCCAGAATCAGGAACAATATCATTTTAAATGAAACAAATAATTTCAAAAGAATTAACTGCCTCTCACCGGTCTTGCTGAAACCTGAACTCTACGGTATGCAGGAAGCATTGCATGCAACTGTTTCAGCTAGCGCCGTTTAGCTATTCAGGCTTTTGAGGACAACCCTGCTCTCCGTTATGTAACAAAAAACAATAGCCCAAGTTATATAAAGTCTTCATTCACTAGCTCTGTACAACACTTAGAACTAGAGATCCTAGTAAGAAGTCCTATACAGAGATCTGCTTTCGTTAACAGCCAAGGGTAAAAACCTGGAGCCGCTGAAATAAATGGTAAGATGGAAGTCTATTGCTGACTTTGCTGGGCCAGGATTTCCAGTTAGCTCTCTCTACTAATAATACAGGATTGCAGGATATTAATGGCACTGATAGGAAAATTCTTGTGGTCTGAATATTTTGTCTCTCCCAATACAAATGTCTGTTCTATCAAATACTCTACAATTTCTTTTGAAGGCAGTAATGTTGCTGTATATTTATGGAGTGCTTTTCACACGAAAGAACTGTTCCCAAGGTACTTCACAAAATACAGCAGCATATGGATAGATGATTTTACCCACTGCTACAACGAAACCACCTCTGATACTGAACGCGGCATGCATTTAACTGTCTCAGCAATACAACCTAGCAATTTAGAACAGCACGTGAATAATTTATATCAAAATCACAGGGGAAATTTTAGGTAGGCCAGAATATAAATCTGAGAATGGGAATTTTACCAGAAAAGAAAAGACAATGTACACTTGCTTTTGCCGAACGTGTCACGAGAGTCTTCGTAATGGTAAGTGGTCAGAACATTGATTTCCCGTCTCCCCCAAAGGCACTGCGTGCGCCGGGCTGCCCCTAGCGCGGTGCTGAGGAATCGGTTCAATAGTAAGTGCCGCCCGCACCACTTCCTGCAACAACTGGATTGTTCTTAGAAGTCTGCAGTCCAAGCACTGCCCTGGTCAAATCAGGCTTGTTTTATGAGAGCAGATAACATTAATGAAATAAATCTGCGTAGCACAACTTCTTGCCAGGACATGTAGATAATTAAGCTGATGTGCAGTAAATATATATATGCAGTACTCTGTTTTAAGTACTAAGCCCCAAAAGAAATATTTTTTTATAAAGGATCGGGCTCATGTTCACCAGCACATATTTAAAAACGGTTTCTTGATTCTCATTTTATCTTCATTTTCAGAGTCCAGACAAAGAGCCTCACAACCACCAATTCGGACAAAACTTGGGCAATTCTTGCCCTATGTTTTTTTTTAAATTTGGTATCTCTTTTCTGGTTACTGTCATAGAGTATGAAATTCATGGCTGAGGCAACTTTCTGGTACCTACAAATTCTGGCTGGCTACAAGAATCTCTCTCAAGTCTTTCCTGGAAGGATGTCAGCATAAAGAATTACTTTTAGTTTACATTCTTCTCTGAGGAAGAGATGGAAAATTATGACAAAAATTGTTAGTTGAGAAATGCAGTATAGTTCCACTTTATTCACAGTGAGCCAAACACTGTAAAGAATATGAAGGAATGGCTTGGCTAGTTTTTCACTTTCTTTTAAACAGCAAGCATTGAACATCCATCACAGTTTCATGTAAGATTATACAAAGCTTTAAAATACTTCCTTCCAAAACTGCAAACATTTTTTTTTGGTATAATGTTTTGGCTACTTATCAATAATGAAAATAGATCATTAAAATTAATCTTCTGCATAATTAAAAGACCAAAATGTAAATTAAAAGTACAGAGTTCAAAGTACAGTATACCACAGAACAAATAATAATCCTACAGTACAGGACTTGATATGGTAAATCCTCATTTCAGCAGTCTTATTCCTCCACTCAACCAATGAAGGAATTACATTTGAGTTATGTAGGGCTTAGGTTGGAGGGAGGGCAATCCAACTTGCACCAGCAGTAAAAAATCTGACATGTGGAAGGGAAGAATCAAGACATTAACAGAAATAGCATGATGAACCCTGGATGGTAAAGAGGCTGTTAAAATCCATTATGCGGATTCTGGGGAAATTCTTTCCATATATAGGGAATTAAATGCCATCATTGTAAAAGGGTAAAAAAATACAAAGAGGAAACTGTTTCCTGCTCAAGCTTATTAGTGTATCTGTACTAACAACTGTTAAAAACCTTTCCAATCTCTGAAGCATAAAGCTAGAAAGCCAAAATGGCCTACTTGAGACTGAAACTCTTCTGGAAGTGGGAGTGTGGCCAGTGCAGGAGAAGTCTAGGAAGAAAACTGCATGATCACCAAATAAAGTCAGATTTTGCTTTCAGCTGTTTTGTGGAAGTCTAACAGTAGCCACAGTTAAACTTCTGAGGACAGAATACAGTTCTAGAGCTCCAGCATGATAGTACTTAAAATAGTTAAGGTATGGGGGAAATTATTAACAATATTAAAATACAATCTTTCCATATCCTCCCATTTAGCAGTAAAAAGTTTGTACCTGAGGAAGGGTAATGTGGTGCCCAAAAGCTTCTCTATACATTTGGTCCAATAAAAGATATTAAGATCACCACACAAATCCTTGCCCTTTCAAATGTTTTCAGTTTAATGCTGGCCATCTTTTAAGTCAGAAAGTACATCTCAAAACTGCAATAAAGGACTCCAAAGTTGTGGATTAAGGGAAACAATAGTCAGGTGCTGTTAACTATTAAATACAGTAGGTATGTTATAACCAACATTACACATTCTCTAGGACAGCTAAATGCAAATAATCCCTTAATTTGAAAGGTTTCCATACTTAGATTTCCACAAACACCACATGAACAACGATCTCCCGTAAAAAATGAAGCAATGCCACAAATAAAAAAAAATAAAAAAAAGATGGGATGAACCAATTCATTTAATGCTAAAGTCATAATGTTAGAGAGGAAGTTAAAACCACAGATAAGAAATAATGCAGATTTTAAAAGCAAATACAGAAGGCTTTTCATTTTATTTGTAGTCTATCAAATCTCTTATACACCCCCTCAAAACACCTGGACTACTATGCACAGGGGTTTTTTTTTCAAAAAAGAAAAAAAACTATTGAAATAAAGAAGAGCAATGAAGTCTAGTGAGTAGGGAAGGACATTTGCTTGTCTGATAAAGTACATTACAACTTTACTTTTGTAGTGGAAAGCAGATGCATCATTAATAAGGCAGAAAGCAGGGTAGGAATACATCTATAGACTAACAGAAATCAGTTTATAAGGTGCAGCTCTACCCTGCCTTCTGCCTGTCCTGGGACTATTAATGAGTAAGAAGTAGAGAGTCTGGTGCATGATTCTTGGAATTTCTGCCATTCAAAGGACATACAATTGCCAAACTCCTTGACCACTTGTGATAAAATCATTTTGTTATACCTGTCCAAAAAGCAAGGCTACAGGTTCAGTAGATTCATTCTCAAAAGTTTGAAGACTGATGAATATAAACCTGGTTTCAAAGAAGCAGGCTGCTCAGGTAGCTGGATGACATCAGGAGAGTGACATCCCATACGTTACGTGGCAATGATGTTCTGCAGACTGCCCCAATCCCAGTGGAGCAAAGTACACCAGCTGCTGATATGAAATGAACCAATCCCAGGATTCGTTTAGCAAATACCATCTAATAAACTATCCCTTATATGAAGAATTACATTAGGGGTTTTTTTTTGTTTTTTTTTAATACCTCTGCTTAGTAAGTTAGGATTAAGCATTTTCTGATCAAAGCAGTGGTGATTTGGCACAGACTAGACTCTTTCAGGGCATGAAGAAACAGGCCTGACTAGAAACAGAGCCTAAATAAGCTCTCTCCTCTTTCCTCGAGCTTAACACGCAAAACCATAATGTCAAGCACTTACCTGGTACAGGACTCTTTCTGGAATTTAAACTCGGAGACTCTACAATTTCCTCTGGTTGTCCATCTGCTTCCGTGTCCTCTTTCTTTTGAGTATCTTTTACCTCTTCACTAATAGTAGTTCTTGTGCTCTCCTCTCCTTCTAAATCTCCCTGAATAACAGGGAGGGCACCAGGAGGTGGAAGAGGAGGAGGAGATGGAGGAGGAGTTGTAGTGGTAACAGCAGCAGCAACAGAAACTGGAGGAGGAGATGGAGGAGTTGGAGGAGGGGTGGAAGGAGGCGAAGGAGCAGTGGGAAGAGCAATGGCAGGTGGTACACTATCCACTTCTGCCGGTGGGGCTTCTGGTAGTTCCAATTCAACAGTCAATGGTGCTTCCTCCTGTTGGACTAGGTCTACTATACTGTCTGTAACAGTCACTTTTTCACTAACTCCATTCATTTCACTAATTAGATTAGTACTAGCAGTCACTGGAATATCACTAGGCGCTACACTACCAGGCTCCTTGCACATTTCAACATCAGCTTCTTCTGCTGGTGAAGGATCTGGCGTTTCTGTGAAGGGTGCGGCATTGGATATAGGCATCGCTTCCTCTTTTGGGGAAGGTAGTTCCTCTCTCTCCTCTGAGTCAACTATGAGTGTAGATTTACTTGGTACGGCGACAGCAGTGGGAGGGGCAACAGCAGCGGCAGCAGGAGGGGCAGAAACCACCGCAACAGGAGCAACAGGGGGTGGCGAGCCAGCCGGAGGAACGTCTGTTGTTGTTTCTACCACAGCAGCCTCGGACGTCTGGCCAGCTTGATCTTTCTTCTCTCCGCTGGGCTCTGGTCTGAGGGCTGGGGAGGGAGATTTTAATACTGGATCTGGTTTTGGCTTCTCTTCTGAGGAAGGGAAAAAAAATAATATTATGATGACAGGTCCAGTTGATCAATTCGGATTTAACTAGCCACAGTTAGGCTTCTTCTAATTGCTTCACATGGTGTTCTGTCTATAATTCTAGTACCTCTATGAAAAAAGAGCTTCTTAGGAAAAAAGCGTAAGTAGCAGCTAAACTTCATATCTAAAATAAGAATCAAGACCATCCTGAAGCACTGAGAAACCGTAAGATCTTTACTGAAAAGAGTTTGCAATGAACAGAGGTCTTCTCCAGGAAAGCGTGCTTTGCAAAGCTTAACCCTGCAGATAGGAGAGGCAGGAACTCTGGGAACCTTACAGAGATTTTACTGCTCAAAACAGGATGCTTCTTCATCAAACCAGAGATTAAACATGAAACAAAAATAAAGCTAAGTTAAATAGCTGATATGAGGACAGAAGGGGTTACAATGCTGGAACCCATTCTTACTCTAACAGTGACACCATTTGTAATGTTGGGTGGTTTACACCCTCTCTGTGCCATGCCTGCCCCTCTAAAGTGGCGATTCCACTATTTCTTCACTTTAGTGATGTGTGGTGATAGTTTTTTCCTTTCAGGATGCAAAGCACCAAGCTATTAGCAGCAGGTATAATTATATAGTTTGTTTTTTGCTTGTTACATGAAGTCTTTATTCCTAAATTCCTGAGATGTTCAGGATGTCAGAAAAGAGGAGGAATGACTGCACTTTACTCTTACTCTATTATTTAAATTCCAGCAGTAAAAATGATGTCTTACTGCCAGAAAACAAAGTTTAAGCATGGCTTCCATGGAGAAAGGTTTGATCACATTTTGGAGGTTTCCTGCTACAGGATAACAAGTTGGGGAAATCTGTATATTATAATGGGAAGCCATATAACCAAAGTCCTGGAAAATGCAGGCTGCACGCAGATTGGTTCCTCTACTTTCTCTGGGTCTAATAAGACACGTTGATGTGTTTTGTGTCCCAGCACTAAGATAAACCATTTTATCCTCTCTGAATGTTACTACTTCATTTAAAGGGCTTAAACTAGCTTACCTATAAACTGGTTTACCTTCTGCCAACACTGAGTGGATCAAAACAGGGAGACTATAAGATCTCATTTTAGCAGAACTTCTTCACTGTTTATAGCTCTGTGCTATTATACTACAACATAGATAAGATTGGTATCGTTTGGCGTAAAATATTATGTAGGTAAGGAGGACAGAATTATCCAAATTCAGGGAGGTGGACACTATTCCATCCAGCAAATGGAAAGTGTCCTGCTGCTTTCTGAACAATACAACAGCAGGAGGAGATGCAAAGAACTAGTTTGGCACATTTATAGGATGGGGTACAATGGTTTGGGAACTATTAGGAACTTCCCTAAACCTCTATTCACGTGATATATGGAAAGTGAGATCAAACTAATGCACTGTCAGGGGAAATCAGGTTTAACACAATTCTTTGTCTTATTACCCTTATAAAAAACTTGGGATATCTTTACATTCTAATTCTATTTATTACAAGTCATTAAGAGCTAACTGGGATCTTCAAATGCTACAGTGGCTAGACGTAAAATGTTTCAACAACCCTGTTATAGTAACGTAGAACTGTAGGGCTCCTCTTTTCCTACAAAATACCAGAGGCAACTTGAACTTGCCCAGGGCTTTTCAAGATCCTGGTCACAACTACTTCTGCACTGATGTTTTAAATTATTACTACTCCTAGCAGCAGAAAAGGGGAAAGTATATAGAAGAAGATTCAACTTTCAACCTTCTTGAGTCAAAGCTGAAGTGGGAAAAGGTTGTGAAGGGAGAACCTGTTTGAGTCTTCTTGACTAATGCCTGCATGTACAAAAGGGTGCCATGTCATCTAGCTCATAGGGCTTCCACGGGTCTGTGGGGTGTAGTCTGGGCATGCAGGGTGGCCTGGGGCCCAATCCAGCTGTTGGACTGGCCCTGCATACCTCCTCTGGCCCACAGAGCCTAAAGCACCTCTGATCTAGATGGCCAGAATTAGAGCAATGAAGAGCAAAAATGGTGCTTTACCAGGGACATTTGCTTTTAGATAGGAACTTCAGGAATGCCCTAATACCAATAAAAGGAAATTACCTTTAGGGATGTTCTACAGATCATGTAACAGGATGGAAGGAAACTCCTTAACCAACTTCCAAGGAAGCTTAAAAAACAAGCAAGCAAGCAAGCAAGCAAACAAACAAAAACAACACCCCGAAGAAAGCAAGCTTAGGTCTCCTCTTCCTAGGGACTCAAAACTCTGCAGACAACTGAAAGACTGTTCTGACTTTCACAAATTGCCATAAATGGTTGCCCAAATAGTCTCCCCTTAATGATCCCAAATATAGACCAATAAGAAATTTAATCTGAAGTTATAGGAAGAGTCATTTTAAGAGACAGCAACGGTGAAATATACAAAAACTGTTTTTTTAAACCTAGGATTACCATGTGATGACCTGTGAGCCACTTTCCTCTGAGCAGAATTACAGCAGGCTCTTATTACAGCATTCACATGAAACAATGTACAATTAAGAAGGAAAAACAAAAATCAAGATTGTTTTTCAAAAAAAATCATAAATGCAATAACCCTTGACTCTTAAAACTTCCTAAATGTGCAAGGACAGTCCGTGAAGTTATATTTAGAAAGTACTTCTTGGAGGTATCGAGTTTCAAAGGAAGAAATGTTTTTCCTTTCATAAACAATTTCATTTGCAAGATATAAAGCATACTCTGTGGACGTGGGCAATTTCTCAGAGTTCATATAAAACACTGTAGCTTCCATTTTGAGGCCAAGTTTCAGGAAACATTTCCTGATTTTTCTCCCTCTTTTCCTATCACAGAGATTGGGAAAATTTGGGGGAGGGGGGGAGGGAGAAGGAAAGAGCAGATAGGAACTGTGCAGATGGAGTGGAAGCTGACTGGGAGGTTGGTATGAAGTTCAGGTAGAGGAAAGGAGGGGAGAGAGGAGGCAAAAAGTCTGGAGTTATTCTGAGAACTTCTGCATCTTGCTATCTCTTTCATCCTGAAGACGTGAGAACAGGAGGAAGGAGCTGGATTGTGGGAGATACAGGTGTTTTGTGGTGGCAAAGACTGCAAAGGTTCCAGTGGGTGGATCAGATCTCAACAGACTCAGATAGTCAGTCACCTGTACTTCA
This sequence comes from Crocodylus siamensis, assembly GCF_052110815.1. Classification (NCBI taxonomy): domain Eukaryota; kingdom Metazoa; phylum Chordata; order Crocodylia; family Crocodylidae; genus Crocodylus; species Crocodylus siamensis. The sequence continues at coordinate 1,716,802 of NC_143406.1, read as the reverse complement.
GGATGCTCAGCTAAACGCAATCTCTGGATCTGCTGAAGATTTCCATTGTTGGATCTGATACAAATGTTAGCAACGTAGTGCTGATGCAGCTTTGTATGTAATTCATGAACACAACAGGTGCTAAAATGGGGTAGAATGAATGTGGTACTTTTTTGCTTCCGTCACCCGTATTACTCCAGTTTCCCAAAGTGACGACCATATTTTCTTGCATATAATGCACACCTTTCCCCTCCAGAACCAGCTGCTGGAATTGGGGGTGCATACTATATAAGCAAGGAAATATGGTAACAGGGAGAAGAACAACGAGCAGATTCAGCTGCCTAGCTGCTAATCAGTTACTTACTACAAGGAAAGATCTTTTTTCTTCATTTTGCCTTTCAGAAAGAAGATGTGAATCTTACTCCTGGGCATGCTGTATGTGAAAGAAATATGATACACATGATCTCAAAATGGAGAAGAGTGTTAAAAATCTTGGAGACATGATGAAAAACTTGTCTGAACCTGGACAACCTCTCCAATCTCCGACTGAATCTGGCAGCTCAGATTCCAAGTATGTCCCATAATAATTTTCGCAACAGTAAGTCACAGTGAGGGTCCTGTGTATTTGATGCAAGCTCAGACTAAATTCTGTATCAATACTCAGGAGCAATATCAGGAAAACATCTTCACTGTTAGAGCAGTGAAGCAAAGGAACAGACTTAGGAATAGGGAAGTTGCATCATTGGAGCTCTTTAAGAAGTTGGACAAGAGTTGGTCACAGATGATCCAGGAGTAGTTATGCCTATCCTATCATATGCTAGGGGTATTTCCAATGCTTCTAAGCTCTGCTGGTTGCCATACGAGGCCAAGAAGAATCCCACCCCCTTGCTACAGGTGTCAGGGTTACTGTATCAGAACGGTAGTAGCGTACACCAGCTTTGAACTTATGCAAGTAAAATGCAGAAGGTGCAGGACCCTTCCATGACATACAGCTGCCGGGCATAAAGTTGCAGTGAAATAGCTGAATAGGTTTTAATACTATGTTTATTAAATCAATACAAAACTGTATAAGAACTCTTATTTCAGTAAAAAGTGACTGAAAGAATACTTTGGTAATGACAGAACATAAGAATTAAGAAGGAAGTTCTTTCTTTGGTATATATTTATAGAAGACCACCCTTGAATGCTGCTGTGAAGACCTAGATTAAGTAATCACAGCAATGTATTAACATTTCTGTCATCTTTATTTTGTTCCCAATTGTGACTCTGGTGGATATTTCAACTGAGCACTAATTCTCATGCTCTTGGTTGCTGATTTTAGTGGCTATTTTATCAATCTGTTTCACTCTTTAATATTGCTCTGTATTGCTTTAGTAATTGTGCTATTTAGTGCCTTTTTAGACCACAGTAAATGCTGGATTCTCTTTCTGGCATATAATCTGAGGATTTTTCTAAAGAGGCAATGTATGCCACTAAAGTCTAAATTTAAACCAGTGTAATTATACTCATATAGCCCTCCATGGAGACAATCTTTTTTCATTTTAAGAAAGTGCCCTTTTTAATTTAGGTTACATGGCACAGAAAGGGTTTTCAGCTAACCTGAAAAGGCCACCCTTCTACTGGAATAAGAATGGCAGCCTGGAGTGTTATGCTGATAACCAAGGATGCTGGTTTTCTCCAATTTAAAAAAATCCCCAATTCTTGGTTTAAAAAGTAACCCCAAATTCACATTTCTTCCATGATTAAAATGAAACACCACCATATACATATCTACATCTTTACATCACATAAAAATGTGGATTTGGGGTTACTTTTTCTTAACTGAAAATTGGGGATTCTTTTAAATCAGAGAAATCCAGGATCCCTGCTGATAACTAGATTGGAAATCTGGTCAAGTGGTCAAATGTGAGGGAGTGTTCCCAATAATGGTTGGTGCCCTGGAGTTTCATGAGCAGAGCCTCAAGTTCAAACCCAGATGGACTGACAGGTGCAAATAAATTTGATGACACTGACAGTCAAGCCTGCTTAGAAAAGGCCTGAGACACCTAGCAAGACTGATGACCAGGACAAGAGCATTTTGGCAAAGAGGGGAAGTGGGCCCAGGCTTGGAACAGCGATTGCAGCTGATGTCAGGAGTGAAGTGCAGCGATAAGCATTTGTGGTATGTCTGGCCAGCGCAATCAGTGTAAGAATCACATGCGAGTTACATTTCTATATAACTTTGTAAGAAAGGAAGGAACAGTAATAACCTGCATTAATATTCATGAATATATTTCATTGAGGAAAAAATAAACCTCAAAAGGTATTCCTGCCAATAAGTAATATTTTCAGAGTTTTAACATTAGCTTCAGGGATATTGTACTTCACATCTGTCAAATCAGTGGTCATGCTGGTACTTGGATATACGACATTTCTGAAATATCAGAAGCCAGTTTCTTTTGCCTCTCTGGCTAGAGTTCAATCTCTCTGGTGGTTAGCTTTTCTTCTTGTAGCAAGTACTTTTTAAAAATCTCCCTAGTTAAAAGGCTGACAGGAAAAGTATCAAGAAAAAGATGGTGCTTTGCAACTTCAAGTACACACTGCTGTAGGCAGGGAGTGCAATACTGTGACACAATGAGTAAACATGAAGAGAATGGGAAAATCAGCCCTACGTTAACAGCACAAGTACAGTGCATGCTGCGGGAGCGTGTATATTATAAATCCTAGCCTTAAAAGTTTTATATAAATCCTAGCCTTAAAAGTTTTATAACCAGATACTAAATTTTACCATGGGAAGAAATCCGGGGCACAGTGCCTCAAGTCCAGGGAGATTGTTTTTAAAGGCACATTTTTATTGTTTAGGCTATGAGAAAAAGCAATCATTTTAAGACACTTTACCTGGGCAACTGGAAAAGTACTATACAGAAAATGACATTTGGTAATCACACAGTCTATACAATAGCAGCACAATTTATTTTATTAATCTAGTCTACAGATGGACAGAGGCAAGCAACCCTTCCAGGCCATGCTCAAGTATGAACAAGCTTCAGAGAAGTAGCCATTTCATCCATGGTCATTTGGGGAGTGTTTTGGCCATTTTCAGACTGTTTACAGGGCACTCATGTCTGCCTACTTGCTATCTGAAACTCTTCAAAAGCATCTGAGCACTTCAGATGTTACATCCCTCTAGGACCTCTGTAGGTAGTGCATCAATTTTGTTAAAGGCTGAAGGGGAAAATGCAAGAAAACCAACCCTTGTGTCTTGCAATGGAGACCCTGCTGACCTACTTACTGGCTTACAAAAAGTTAAACTAATGACAGAGAAATAATATTACTAACAACACCACGGAGAAAATATCCATGAACAAACCTTGTTTCGGGTCGCTAGTCGCAGTAACTGTGGTGGTGGCAGCGAGAGGAGTGCTCTCCACAGTCGCATAAACCACAGGGCTGTGCTCTGGGACCTGGCTGGACAGCTGCTGGGATTTGAAGTACAAAAAAGGGTGATAATGAGCGTGCGAACATAAAAACTAGCAACATGGAACGCAAGCAAGCAAGTGGGGGAGACAAGAGTAGGGTGGGAGAGAAAAGAAAAGCAAAAAAGGCAGGAAAAAAAAAATATACACAGACCAATTGAATAAATTTAAAAAGTACATGGGAAGGGAGAAAGGAAAAAGGCAGCAGGAAAGGGGGAAAAAAAGACGATTACTATTAACAACAGCAAGAAAAGACAGCGCAGCATAGTCATTCATATACTTCAGACTTCTACGGTTCTCACTACAGCAGCAAAAATGCTCCTAAAAACTGTGTGCAAACTGATGTACAACCTGACCACCACAAATGATTAGCTATTTCAAATACCTTTAATATTTTTAAACAGTGTTAGAAAGCAGCAAACTGCAATTAAAAACACAAACGTCACGAGGCAAAATCTTGACTGATTTCAAAATGGCCATTCTAATGAGCTACATAGTTGTTGGTTCACTAAAACACAGCAAACAGGCTAATATTTCTAATCAAACTTTCGAAAGACAATATAGACTAGACACACTTGCATGTGACCATTTGAAAAAGATACCTAATGCTTTCCAGACAAGAGGTGCACATATGATTTCCCTTGTTGGCTAATGAAACGAGAAATAAAATATTTGGCTTTATTCTCAAGGGTGCACAGGAATAGCTGGTTCTCACTCAGCTAATTGAGGACCTGGCAATATTTACCTATTTAGGAATAAGAGTGCAAGGCTAGAAAGCAACTTCATCTAACCTGAAGGAATTTCAGCTATTTTTAAGAGGGAAAAAATATCTTGATCTTCACCACAACCAGTGCAACGGCTTACGTCGGCACAACATTCAAAGCAGATGCTCTTTGGATTTGTAAGTGTTTTTGTGGAGCTTACATAAAGCCACAGAAGCCAGGATTTCCCCAAAGAAACCTAACAGAGACTTTTCATGAAAATAGAAATGACTGTACTACATTTTTAGGACAAGGCTGCACTGTTGCCATATAGCTAGCTTGGAAGATGCTATAGTTTTCATATGAGTAAATTCCACTTAAAAACACAAAGTTTATATAAATTTTAAGAGAGAGAAAGAACATGTGGCTTACAGCAAAAATGTAAGTGGCTGTTGCTTGGCAATATATATTTTGCAATACAGGATCACACCGTTTTGCAATGTAAACCTCCCATGGAGCCACTCTCAGTGACCTTTAAAAACATCTATACTAGAAGTTTGAGGCTCTTACGGGAGCTGAAGGAAGTCGGGTGCCTTACTTCCACCCAAATGGGATAAGTGACTAATTCCCTTTGGCTTTTTAAAGAAAGAAATCTTTCTGGCACCTAAAAAAAGCTTCTCTTTGGTCTCGTTTTGCACTGTGAACATTACAGCACGAAAGCAGCAGCAAACAACAGAAGTTAATGGATAAATGTATACAGAAAGTCACACCACCAGCTACTCTGAAAAGAAGTTGTGAGATGCAAGCTGTGCTGCTGGAGTCTTTATCAGCAAGAGGTATAGATTAAAAAACCCTCACCTATACTGAAAATTAAGTGATAGGGTTTTTTTTCCCTCCTTAAAAATCAATCACACCCCGTAAGGAAACAGAGCTGAAACCCAGAAGATCAAAGCAGCAAACTCATCTTGGAAACTCACCGGCTGAGCTAAGTGTCCCCCTTTAACAGAGGAGGAAATGGAGGTACAGAGGGGGAAAGAGACTTGGCCGACACCGCAAAGCTCGTCAGTGGTAGAGCTGTGGGTACGAGGAGGAGAGTTTGCATCCTCGCACATGGATCCGTCCGTCTAAATGCTAAACCACATTCCAAATTGAGGTACTGCAACTCCATTTACCCGACTACCTCTCACTGCCCCTGCAGTTCCAACCAGACGCACTATTTTGTCCTTTCTATCCTGAGCCACCACCTCGTGTTGCAAATGGTAACCAGTTGTAGCACTCCATTATAGTCCCCTAATACTATAGCCCTGTTCATTCAGCAAGCAGCGCTCCTTCTGGCTTGGAGCGCATCTGCAGCACCAGTGATATTCAGGACGTTGCAGTCTGTGGAGGCAAATTTAACAACTGTTGCTTGCAAATGTAGCCCTGACTGTATTCTGCCTCCCTCTAGTCCTGACACTTGCGGGTACATTATTCCTCACCAAAAAAACTCCATAGTGCATTATTTTTGATAACTTACAGGAACTGTCAGAGGGAAAAGGATTTTTCCAATTTGGGTCAACAACAGAAATCTAATGTTAGTGTCCTGCAGGGCTCTGTTGCAGACCCAATATGATGCTTAAGTCCCTGGCTCTACGTAGAAAGCCAATTCTTCCACAAATGTGCCTCACATCACTGAACAGGACTTATTTTAGAAATAAGGAACCATCTAAATCTTCTTTAGTCACCGGTACTGACTGCAATGATTAGATGCCTTGAGAATGGGAGATATAAAAAGCACAGAAGCGGCAAAAAAACATGCAGAAGAACAGTGCCAGAGCAGCAATAGTAGCATTTTGGATGAGACGCTCGGCTCTTGCAAACCGTATTTGCAGCCACTTATTGTGAAAAAAATAAGCTTTTGAAATGTTTCATGTTTGTCTCTGAATATCTGGTAAACCAGGCCTATTCTTAGTTATTTGACACTGTAGAAACCTTGCACTGTCCACACTCTGAAAATTTTTAGAGGCTTTATTCCAATAAAAATGACTTATTTTTTTAATTCAAAACTTGTAAGGGCAGCCTACAGTGACAACTATGGGAGTATCTAGGATTTGGAAAAGGAGAGTGCAGGTGGTGTGGTACATGAACAGGTAGCGAGAGATGATGGTGCTTATCAAAGCCTCCATACCACAAAATTCAAATTCAGCATGTTCTGGAAGAGGTGAATCTAACAGAAACAGCTTGCTCCTCATGTGGATTTTAATATGCAGCACAATGGCTGCATAGCGAGAGAACAAGATGGATGCGACTGCACCTATGTGACCTAGGATGTACTGGGGATGTTTCCACACACTGTTGTTTGCCTTTCATTAGGAAACCCACACCAATCACTCATGGCTTTTGTGGCCAAGCAAATTAAATGCAACAAATCTAACAAGTTTCAAGAAGCATCATGGTTAAATACTTAAATTAACAGATATCAAAGTTATAGCATCCCCAGGAATGGTAAGTTAGCCAGGCTGCACATATATATATATATATATATATATATATATACACACATATATATAACAGCATTCAAATTCATTCAAAATACTCCATCTGCACAAGAAAAGTTGCTGCTGGAACCTTAACTTTGCATTTCCTGGCTGTAGTTGATCTAATAATGCATTTTTCTGCAGAGCTGCCTGTCAGCCTTTCTGTGCCTGGAACCAATTTTGTTCGTCAAAATGAAGACTGGGTATGAAACAAAGAACTATTTGCATACTTGATTTAAAGGAGCTGATTAAACCTCACTGAAGTGCTCTGCATATAAATTACAGCAGTGATAAAAGTCACACTTATTAAACAACTTGGGGATTTTGTCTGCCCTGTTAAACCGGATCGAAGGCTCTTGAAATAATGTAACAGTCGTCTACGAAGTCCCCATATTTGATGTACAATGCAAACAAAAACTGAGGCCTTTTCCATTTTCAGTGCTTCAACATTTCTATAGGAGTGAACAAGTCAACACCAAAATACATCAAGCAACAACATCTATCCTATAAAACACTAGTATCACTACCACCACCACTCCCTCTGCTCATGAAGGAAAGAAACACAGAAAACGAAATAATGGTCCAACTTTCCAACTCTCTCCCTTTCTGTTCTTCCATTTCATTCTGTTATAGTGTATGGTAAGTTTAGAGGAAAAACATGCAATTAACAAAAATGAGTCTCTCTTTGATTGGACTGAATTCAGCATGGCAGTGCAACTGATAATGATACAAGCCCTACCTATGCCTCTCTCCAAGTCCATGGTGCTAATACTGTGCCTGTGTAACTCATTAGCTAATCGCACTTCCTGGTAAAACACTATACTCAACAAGCAGCATCAGCATCTCCGAGACAACAATAAATGGAATAATCACCACCCAAGTCAGCATTTATCTTTGTTCCATGTGAACAGCCTCACAAACAATGTTTGCATGCATATTGCTCCTCCCACTTTACTAGTCCCAAAGCTATTTAGCTGGTCTGTAGTTTTCCTGTAAACCTGTAGATTACAGGGGGAAAAATCTCCATTCAAAACGTTCCAAAGACCAGGCCACGAAGTCCAGCGAAAGCCCCAAGAATCCTCCTGCCTTAAACCAGCCCCTATTATAAAGTTAGAACAGGTTGTGTAATATCCAAAATTTAGGTGAATACATTTTGGCAAACTTTTCAGGCAACAAGGCACAAATTCCAAGGTTTGTGTTTCCAGCAAATTAAATAAAATTCCCATGTTACTTCTTGAAGGACAGATCTGGGATGGCATATGAGGTAAGGGGAAAGCAGCAGCTACACACACCCAGCAGACAGTAAGAGACCTGTGGTTTGCGTATGGGGACCCTGAGAACTCAAATGGGGGGGGGGGGGGGAGAAAGGGTGAGGGATAGCATAGTAAGTACCAACATGAGAGCGAGGAGGAGGAAGGAAGAGCTAGCTCCTATATTGGGAGTCTGGTGGACAGAATTCGCCCCCATCCCACAAGCCTCTGGGAAGAGGGAGAGGAACGAGCTGTACAGTGTGGGAGGCTGACAAGCCAGGTAGGACACAACTGCCTTTTTAAGTACAGGGGAATTGAGAGATGGCTACAAACAGAGGAGTTGCAAACCTGGCGCTTTAACAGAAACAGAAGTAAGCAATTCCTCTGATCTATTTGCTGAACTGGAGCCATCAATAAAAGGAAAACTGCTTTTCCCTTTAGCATCTTCCCCTTGTTTCAGACATGGAACATGGTGGGTAAGGGGGAAAAATTATTTTTCAACAGGATAAAGCGACCTCTTTTAAAAACTTTACTTCAAAACAAGATGGACGTTAAATCCCTTGTGCGTCAGGCCTACACTGGATTTTTTTTTGGTAACTCTGTTCTTCTGGCCCTGAATCAGCCCTGCATGCAGCAAACTAACTGTCAGGCCACAGACACAGGTTATTCACATGGGGGTGAACAGAAACCCTCAGAAGGGCTTAGAAACTGAAAGCCAGGTGGCAGGTTACCCAGAAGTGGTAGACAACTGGGGAAGGGTCAGTTTGGAATATTTGTTCTTTTTCCTTTGTTGAAAAAGTGCAATTGTAAGACCAAACATGACTCGCCCAAGAGTCAGGAATGAATGCCCTGTTAAGATTCCCAAGCAAATGTTAACTGGATGCTGTTACAAAAACACAGTAAAGCACACAACCTGCAACATAATTCAGCACGCTGTGTGTGTCGGAGAGAATGTTTCCCCTTTCCATTTCTGAAGCACCTCAATGGAACGGTAATATTAAAAAGTACTACATTATTCCGTAACAAAGGTGTTTCTATAAAAATGCCCCAAAACTGCTTCTGATGACACTATAAAAAAGCAGGTTAGGGAAGCCTGTAACAGCAACTCTGCTCTGAATGTCAGCCACGTACTTACAAAAACAGTACCAAAAACTAGATAGCAACCATCCTTAAAAACCATGGTCAGTACATGAAAGGACCAGATAATACAGGGAGAAGGAAAACTGGCTTTGAGGAAAAGTGAAGTTAAGCAGACATTACTGACAAAAGACTAATGTTAGCAGTGCTCGCCCCTTATTACCTGAGGTGGAGTAGGTGTGGAGGTGGGTCTCACGATGGGAGGCGTAGGGTTTCTGCTGCCTCCCCCGGACATAATTTCTTCTGTTATGTCTTTGCCCCCCTGATTTGGATCCCGGATTCGGATCTAGAGGATTGAATACAGAAGTATGTCAAACTCATTAGACACCAGCATAGAGGGCAAGAGGCGGCAAGTAAGCACAAGCCACATAAATCTCGTAACATGAAGTATTAAATATAATGGATTCTGTATCAACCTCAGCTTCATTAACCAGACGTGTAACTGCTACATGATAGGGCTCTGGTTTAAGTGGCTACCCTTTGGGTATGAGGAAATACAGTTTAACTGAATAACCTTCAACAGGGCAGTATATCCGTTAAGTCATTGTTTAAGAAACTTGCATCATTGCCAGAGCCAGAATGACAGTAAAACAATTAGAAAAGGTATCTACTCATTGTGCATGATCCGTTAAGTATACATTTTTTCACGTTTCAGATTAAACATACCAAGACCCGGAAAAATTTATAAAACGCTGATCTGCCATAAAAATAAACCTGGCTGTCACAGGCTGACAGGAAAGGCAAAGGTGATTGATTATCAATGAGGAGGTTCAAATGCATCTCTTGGATCTGAAATCCAGTACTTCTGGCACCACCTGGGTTGGCAAGAGCGAACTGGGGGTGGTTTAATTTCCCATTATCTTAAAAAAGTACCAACCCCCCCCACACACACTAGGGAAAAACAGTATCAAAGAAAATTCATAAAACCCCTGAAAACCTTGTGAAATGGAACACAATGCACATGCTGGATAATTCTGTTTGCAACTGTATTTAATCCTCAAATAAAAAAAGCCCATTTATTGTCCAAAATGAAATGCTAACAAGTCTGTAATATAAGAACATGCTAATCAAGTCCTCCACCCACTACCTACTTATGCATACCACTTTTGTATCTACTCAAAGATAGATACACTTAAAAACCAACATACTTGCTTTTTCAGCACCAAATTTATATAAAAAATCATGACCAGACTAATTCAAATGTGAATGCTTGGATGATACTGAGCTGTTCAGACAGGAATGTAGCTCTTTAAAAAATTGACAGCATTCTGAACTCAACTATTCTACTTTAAATTATTTTATTTCCACAAAAGTGGAAATAAACTTGAAACTGAAAATTGTGTTATACCCTTTATGTACTCGCACCTGGGGAGAAATCAAGATTTACCATTTTAAAGAATACGAGACAAAAATGAAAGAATTGGGGAATCCAGTTTCATCCTTTTCTAATCGTCTAAAAACCTATGACCTTCTTTTGGGATCATTCATATTGGGTAAATAGGTGGAAAAATTTCCAAAGCTTCATTGAACAGCCGTTGGATGCTGACCTTGGGAGCTTCCAGTAATATGTTATTAATTAGATAATTTTACGTTTCCATTAAGATTGAAACACTGGTGCCATTCATGCATGTTTGCCAAGCCTCTCCAAAGCTTCCTTCGATTAATTTTGTAAATTCAGTGCTATTTTGTAGAGACCCCTATAGGAAACGGGGACTATGTTTCGAAGTCCCACCAACACTCAATGCAAGGTCTTTATACTAATTGGATGGAAGAGATTCTTCCTAAAAGTTTTAGCAAGTGTCACTGGAATGGGACATCAATCCTCTTTTTTCAGTCAACAAAGTACAAGGCTAGCAGTAGCTGCAGCACTTTTCAATGGAAGCTTTATATGGTGGATTATCTTTATCCTCAGGTCTCTCTCACACATACTCATTCTAGCGAAGAGGAGTGAACCAGAGAAGTTCATTTATTGTTTTTATTGTTTTACAAAATAGAAAAGTGGCTGGTTTTCAGGGGGAAAGATGCACATGGTATGTGTGCAAATACGGTAAATTGGGTACCCAGGGATGATAGTTATCTTAAATGTGTCAAGTATGACAGTTCATGCCAGTTAAAGAAATAATGTAATATATTTGATTTAAAAGAGGATGTACTAAACAAATCAGTTATGACAAACACAAATAAAAGCAAAGAAATGCACCCCTCAGGTTCAAATTCTACCAATCTATGAAAAAGTAACTATATTTATGAATTAATAATATTCAATTGCCAGACATAACTAAAGAACAACTATAGTAGTAATTAGACACAAAGTTTTATATTAAATGGATTTTTAGCCATTTTTGCGCTGATGCTACCTGCAAGTATAGACAAAGGATTTCACTGTAGAGGTCTGGCAAAGAGTAGCTACAGCTTGGGCAGTGGCAACACAATATTCCCCTATAATGCCATAAAATGAGATGCTTTGAATTGGAGTGATCAACTCAGTGGGTTACAACACAGTTTAATTTCCCTACCCATCCAGTATCTTTTAATTAGGCTACTAACACAGTGGGAAGGCAATTACAACCAATCCTGCTGATATCAGTAAGAATGGTACTTGTTCACTGGCATTCAGGCTGGGATCACAAGGGAAGCCAAACAGCCATGAAATGATGGTAAGTTTAGTCTCTTGCAAAGTGGTGGAGAATAGGAAGGAAGCTTCACAGCCCCAGATATTTATGTACGTTCCTTACCCACAGCTCAAAGACACGCTTGAAGTACTGTTTCTCAAAAGTGACAGAAAACAATCCACACTTGTAAAATCTGACAAAAATACTTATATTCCACTCTAGTTAAGATGTTATAAAACCAAAAAAGGGGTTAAAATACAAAATTGGAGATAAGGAAGTGTCAGCTATAACAGCAAAATGGAGCAGTCAGCTATAAAAGCCCCAGTGACACACGAGAAGATAACAGTCTCATCTAAATATATCATTTATATCAGTGGTTCTCTTCAATGTTCACACCTTGCCATATACCACAACTGGAGCTCCTAATAAATTAGGCTCTCTTACCGTTTTTTTCTCTCTCTTAGCTGGGGGAGGCTGCTGCTGCTGTGTAGGCACTATGATGGGTGCTGACTGATACACTGGCTGACTTGGGTAAAAAGGGGTGCCTAGGAAATCACAAGACAGAAATAGTTAGTTCATTTGTAAATGTATAAAATTTTCAGTTGGAGAAAACCCTTTGGATCCTCCTTCCACTGGAAAGGGTGGGCCATGAAATAATGAACTCAAACTGCAACAAGGAAAATCTATGATCGGTGTCAAGTAAAATGTTCTAACTTTATGTTGGTTAAGCTAACTCTAAAGGTGGTTAAGCTCTCCCATGGGGGACAGGACACAAAGTCTGAATTGCAGCCTGGGAAATTGAAGTTAAATATTAGAAAAAACTTCCTAACTACCCAGTAAAGCACTCAAGCAGACTTCCTGCCAAGGCTGTGGATCCTTCCATTCGTTGCTTAGAACAGGGATGAACCTATCTGGAGAGAGGGGCTAGACTACAGAGTTTCTTGAGGTTCTCTTCAGCCCTTTTTCCCCTATCGTTCTTTAGAGAAATCCTGCTCTCAGTACATTTCTGGAGTAGTCTGTGCGCTCTTCCTTTAACAGTTCTGTCAAATGAGCAACTGCCATCCCAAAACTAAATCTGGAGAGGAGAGAACTTACCATACCAGCAACCGGAGTTCAAGATCTGTTCTCAGCATTCATACATCTCAAGCACACAAGCTTGTGAGACTTTTTTGTCCTGGTATTACCATATATTACATGCATGTCCCCCTTTGCCTCATGCTCTTGAACAATGACGTAAGGGTGCTGTGTGCTTCTTACTTTTTGGTTTCCTTTCAGGGACTCGTAAGACAGTTCTGCTTTTTATCAAGTGAAGACACCTAATAGTACAGGTAGCCATCTTCCCTGCACTTGCATCGAAAATCACCCAATTTATTTTTCAACTAGGCTAACATTCAATGGAAATAAAATTACTGTATGGCACTTCCTCGAGGAATTTCCTAATTGTATCTGTGCATAATATACCAAAAGGTAGCCTTTCATTCACACAAGTGAGTGGTGAAATCCAATAAAACAAGCAAACTTCAGCCTAGTGAGACTTAACCTATAACTTACAAATTCAGTTTGTGCTCCTGCAGTGGAAAACCAGAACGAAAGGGCCTGAAGAGGTTTCTATTTCTTGGCTGAATACCTGAAACAGTCAGGTCAACAAAATCTCCTTACCTGCCAAAATCCTAGGCAGGCGGCTGCATACCAGAAAGCATTTAGAAACTCCTGATTTCAAACTGCTAAAAGCTGCAGCCACTGGTGGAAACTGCAGGTAATTCTGACAAACAACGTGGCGGTTTGACTTAATTTCTTCAAGAGGAGGGTTTTTTTTGTTGTTTTTTTTGCAGTAGCTGAATTTTCTGTTATCTATGTAATTATTTGCAAGGTCAACATCACAGCAATGAGTAAGCACCCTACAAACCTTACTGAATTTACACTCACAACTCCCACATGGAAAGGAAGCATTGTCTTCCTGATTTTACAGATGGGTAACTGAAGCAGAGACACAAAATGTTCTATCCACAGGCACAGACAAAATCTCTCTTAGGATATCCTGAGTTACAGCTGGTGTTGTCACCACAAGACCCTACCCCCTTCTCTCATATGGCATCATCAGACTGTTTTTTTCGTGGATGTGTTAAGCTAGCTACTTCACCTTCCAGGCCAGCATGCTACATGAGAGGAGGACTTTGGTTAACAAGAAGAGATGATTACACTCCTAGAAGGAGTTCAGTGTACTGATTACATAGGTGCTTTGTTCCCTTTGACCAGATATTCATGGATCACATTAGAGATTATTTTATTAAGAAAGGTCTGCTACAGACTTTAATGGCAAATGCTTTCTTTAAAAGAAAAAGGTTAAAAAAGCAACCCCCTGAAAGAAATACAGCTGCCAGCTGGGAAACAGAGGCCTCATCTCTTCTCTATAGTGAACCAGTCTTCTGCACCTACTGCATGTTCATTCCCTGCAGTTCAATGATGATCACACTTCACCTTTGTTCACTCCCACTTTGCCACCTCAGGTTTCTCCCAAAGAATGGCTACAACTCACTGACAACTAAAGAATGATTCATCACAAAATTAAAATGGAAAAGAAAATGAACTTCCAACCACTGCAAGTTTCCTTCACTTGGATATGTTCCTATCCCTTCTTTTGGGGCTTGGCAAATCTTTGGATTATGAGAGTTTGACAGATGAACACAGTATGAAGCCTCTAGTTTTAAAGGTAAAAAACATCAGTGCTACTACCCAAGCCAGTAACAACCCTTTGTCACATTTCTGGGACCAGCACAGGGACCAGTCTTGTAGCAGCAAATCGTGTACCTTGTTCTCTTGTAATAACAAAGGCTTTCATATTTGAACTGCATATTGTCTGATTGTTGCCATTGTCTAAAGTCAATGCACGATGCTCAGGATTAGCTTCTGTATCTCCAAGCAGACAAGGCATATTTACATTCTCTGTAAAAAAGCTAAAGAGTGTCCAAAGTCTACCTACACAGTCAGGAAGCAATGGTAGGAGAGAGAAATGGGTGATCAGAGGCTAATCTCTAGTTATCTAGTGTGCATGCTAGCAACCTCTTCCTTGACTAGAACTTCTTTGCCTGGCTGGAATTAAACAGCCCTTGTCGTACTGGAAGGCTGCACCCAAGATTATCATTCCTGGCCTGCTAGCTCAGCACACTGATACTCAGCAGACGCAGCAACCTTAGAGCAGGCAGGGACTGAAAGATTACAGCCCTATGTGGCAAGAAACCAGGGCAGCTCAAAGAATAGAGAAGAAATTAGAAACACAACTTTTCCAAACTATAAAAGTGAAGCAGAAAAATGGTATCTGGAGAGTTGGGAGGGACTCAGAAACCAGACAAAAGAATCAGCAGAAAAGCAATAAATTACAACTATCTCCTGTGCTCTTCAAGTTAGAGTATCATAATTAAACAGCAATTGCCGCATTTATTTTCTGTATTTCTCTAGCAGTGTTGTTTTAGCTCTCTAGCAGGGTATACAAACAGAAGTTATCTTTTTCTACCACCCGATTCATTCAGAGATCACCAATCCAAAGGAAGTGATATAATGGTAAGTGTCCGGGGCATTATTCTGTGCCATATATATTAGCTGTATGTGATAGCTGAAGGAGGAAATTATTTTCAGTTCTATTATCTTCCTTTAAAATCAGTTTGCATTTCTTAATATAATTCTGTTAATAAACTGGGATTATAAACCATTTAAAATTATCTTAATTTTAGTCCAATTCTAAAGCTCAAAAATCCAGAATTAAATATTAAAAACTAGAAACATAAAAAGTTTATAACTAAGGAAACCAAAAAGATGTATGACTATTCATATTAAGGGATAAATAATCACTTTGCACTAGTGACATTCCACACGGCAAACAAATTTTTATAATACACCAAAATGTTGACATCTATAGATTAAAAGCATTATAGATAGAATTTGGTAGCAGCAGTAGTAGGAGGCAAAAATCTTGAGATTTTTTTTAATATTCCCATAAAGCAATAAGAGTGAATTTTAAAAATGACTCAAAAACAACATGACGACACATATTACTGAGGACAGAAACTGCCGTCTTACAACAGGATCATGCAGATAGGCCCCTACCGGTTTCCGAGTGGCTCTGCACAAGCACAGGGGCCCATCTGCCTAGCTCCTATTGCTGAATATGGCCCTCCATAGTAAGTAACTAGTGCCGAGCTTACAAATATATATTGTTATTCCTGTAGATTGCCAAATCAAATACAACAAGAAGTAGGGAAAACTGATCCATGTTACTAAATAGATGCTACATTGTAAAAGGGAAATTATTAACACAACTGCCAGCCACATGTAGCCAATATTCCAAATTAGATGCATTTTCATAGATTTCATAGACATTAGGGCTGGAAGGGACCTCGGAAGATCATCGAGTCCAGCCCCCTGCCCAAAGGGCAGGAAGTCAGCTGGGGTCATAGGAGCCCAGCAAGAAAAGCATCCAATTTGCTCTTGAAGGCGTTCGGCGTAGGTGCTTGAGCCACCTCCGATGGCAGGCTGTTCCAGACCTTGGGGGCTCAGACAGTAAAAAAAATTCTTCCTTATGTCCAGCCTGAAATGGTCTTGCAGTAGTTTATGACCGTTCGACCTTGTCATCCCTTGGGGCGCTCCGGTGAACAAACGTTCCCCCGGATCCTGGTGGTCACCCCCGATAAACTTATAGGTGGCCACCGGATCGCCCCGAGCCTGTGCTTTTCCAGGCTAAAGAGCCCCATGGCTCTCAGCTTGTCATCATAAGGTCTGCTTTCCTGACTTCTGATCATGCATGTGGTTCTTCTCTGGGCTCTCTCAAGCTTCTCCACATCCTTTTTGAATTGTGGAGCCCAAAACTGGATGCAGTACTCCAGCTGTGGCCTCACCAAGGCCGAGTACAGGGGGAGAAGACATTTTAATCATGGCTAAATCCCACCCCCTATGCAAAAAGATCAGTAGGAGAGAATGATGGAGTATATACACCTCATACAGGAATGGGTTCCTATCCCTGAGACCAAACTATTAATAAGAAAATAGCTACTCTAAAAATCTACAGCATATGCACAATGGGGGAAGGAGATAGGGAAGTTGCAAAGAAGCTGTGAAACAGACACATGGAAAAGAAAATGGCCAAGGCAGGGAAGCTGTAGGAAGGAACAGCACTCTTCTGCTTAACACAGGATCTACTGGTGAGAACCCAGAAGACCATTCCCCTCCTCTCTTCCCTTACCGAGGGGAAGCGATGGCCCTAGAATCAAAGGAGTCCAGGACTAGAGAGTCCCAGGCTGGGGAAAGACAAAGGGCATACAACCTCTTTGGACCTTAGGATGCGACTTTAAACTTTCTGTTGCCCTAATTGGCGGGGTGGGGGGGAAGACGACAACACTTATAGGTGACAGGACCAACATGCAAGGCTTGGCCACGGCAGGTGAGGGAGGGAGTCATGTATGCTAAACACAGCTTTTGACAGAGAGCCAGAGAGAAGAGTCTGCTTCCTCTTAGGAATGAATATTACTGGTTTTTAAAAGTTAAATATAATATTTAGGTTTGGAGTTCACAAAACTACTCTTTGCCTGTCTTTGCTCACACAAGTCACACTACCTGTCAACATTTAATTTATTACGGACCTGTTACACGTGGAGAATTCCCACAAAAAGTCTTTGGCCATCCAAACTCCCCCACAAAAAGCTCACTCTTTCCTTCCACAAAATAGGTCCCTTGAAATGGCCGAATGATTTATTAATCGTTTCGATTATTAGCAAATTGATCATAAAGCTGTCAAGATGTTCTGAATGCTCTCCCTGCTCCTGCCATATTTGATTCAAAAGGTTATTTGTGCAACAAATTTAAGCCTATAAGACGCTCAGAAGCAATTCAATTTGACTGACAACCCAGGTCACATAGCTTTGTTTTTTCTCGGTTTCTAAATGCCAAATAGAAGGTAGGGCACGATGGCACCTTAGAGACTGGTTCAGAAAGACATGAGCTATTGTAGCCCGCAACCTACTTCATCTTGTGCTAGTGTACAAGCTCAGGCCGCTCTGAACTGGCTAGTCTCTAAGGTGCTACCCTTCCCTACCTTCAGGCTAACATGGTTCAAGTGGCTGAAAAATGACCAAGGCTCATCTGTATCAGAGTTCTGTCAGCATTGCTACGTTAGCTATGACTATAAAAAGCTCTGCTGGCAAAATCCCCAATGTTGATGCAGCTCTGCTTGCAGAAGGCCTCTGCTGCTCAGGGAAACTAATGGAGCTCTGCCGGCAGACGAATTCATCTGTTGACAGTGTTGAATCTATGTGAGGTGGTTTGCTGCCTTGGCTCTGCTGTGGCAGTTGCAGCTGCAGGAGACCTAAGGAGGCTGAGCCGTGTCCTGTGGATTTAGCTCTGCCAGAAGAAGTTTTTCTGCCTCTAGCTATGCCAGCTCTCCCAAACAACGTGAGTTCTGCTGGCAGAAGCCACCTTCTGCCAGCAGAGCAGCAGCCATGCCGGAGGTTTTGTCCACACACAAACATTGGCTATAGGATGCAATCTTTTCACCCCCAGCAGCCACTGTAACTCTACCAACGGAGCTTTGTTATGCAGATAAGGGGCTAAGAAATGTTAACTGCTACATTGCTATGCATGTAGTCAGTGCTCAGTTTAATGGAACTGGCACTATCAGGCATTTTCACAAGGCATTAATAAATAATGGTGACTGAACATTGATTAAAAAATAGCAAATACTCTTCTTCACACAAGCTTAAGCACAGCCATTCCCAAGTGCTCATGCATACCAAAACCGGCTAGCATGAATCAGAGGACTGAATAATAAGGACTGTGACATGTTCAATTTGAGCAGCTATATGGGATTCAAACAGGTGCCCAGGAAATGGAATAAAAATATTTAAACAGATCTAACACAATAAGAACAAACCAATAAAACATGATCACCTACAGAAATCCCACCCCCAACCCCCACCAGTACCACAACAACCCCTGCCCTGCTTACCATAAGCATTGGGGAATTCTCCAGGACCCGGTCCTGGATAAAATGGGCCTGGCCCTGGTGGCTGAACAGGATACTGCTGCGGAGGCCCCACGTACGGAGGACCGCTATGACGATACTGGGGAAGAGAATTACAAGGAATTTACAAATAACTGGCAAACAACATGGTGTCATACGTGGAAGCTGCAGTTAATCAGGTTAGCAAACCCCCCTTTCCCCCCTCCCCAAATAACCCAACCATAAGAATGAGATGATGAAACCCTGCTAAACAGATTCAGATTGCTTGCCTGCCAAAAAGGATGTCATAAGGATGAAATGCAAGCTGCGTAATCTGAGGTAAAGACATGCAGGAAACCAGAGCTGAAATGCACAATACTCAACTTGATTTCTGTAATGCAGTAAGCTCACGAAGCCCAGTGCTTTATAGCAACAGCACAGGTATTAAATCAGTTCAAGGGCATTTTTGGTACTAGATATTTTCTAATAGTTTAGTTTCTCATGATCTCTTTTAGGAAAAGGAAACTATTTCATCTAAAATATAAAAAGATACAGTTTATGATTACCAACTCCCCTCTCTTCCCCACCCTCTGCCAAGCCAAAGAAAGGGACATTTAATTAAGTAGAGCTTATGCTGCTAACTCTATTAGTTTTCTCTCTGCACCCTCTCCTACAGTCTCTGAGGATGGCCTTTTTTAAATCCAGGTGCATTACTCAGCTGTAATAGGTTCCAAGTGCCTAAGCAATATATTACCTGCGGTATACAGTACTGGGGGCCCTGGGGCATTGGATACGGCATTGGCAGATGGTTAACCATCATGATGTGTTGGTTGGTTTGATACACTGCAGTTGGTGTTTGCGCACCAGGACGGATGGAAGGGCTGCTGTTCTGGATGGTAGCTCTTGGAGGCTGTATTTGAGGTCTCTGGAAAAACTGGTGGAAGGGAAGCGGGGGAAAAGGTCATTTTCCCTGAAAAGTTAAAGTAGTTTTGACATCAAATAACAGCAGAAAAAAACCCACAGTATTATTAAGATGAAACATTGAAAGGGTTGCCACACATTCAGCAAACTGAAGGACCACGTTTATTAATCTTTAGATATGAGCTGCATATGACAACCCCCAGTTTTAAAAAGCACAAAGAAAGAGAAAAGCAGTTTGAATAAAAGCAAATTCTCAAGCTCTGATTTGTAACCATACAAGCATTAGTTTGTGTCTACTCAATTATATGCACAAGCTTTCAGCCCGGTGGTAAATGGAAAGGACTCTCTGCTAAATATATATCTTACAGGCTGGGGCTATTACAGAAAGGCCACCTTTACAAGAAATGTGCTACAGGAGTAAAAGACCAAGGAAAGTGCTCCAAAAGAGCTAACACCTAAACAACTAGGAGGGGGATCACAGATATCCCAATACCTACCCTCTTTGTCTGACTAAAATTCTGAATGAGCCATTTGTCCTGCATTCCTTCTTCAAAAGGGCGGCAACCCCTTCCCGAGTTGCACCAATTTTTTCCATCACATCTGCATGAAATAATCCACCACGCAAGTGTAGCCCATACTCAAAGACCCAGGAGAAAAGCAACCTGGTGAAATGTTGCTCAGATCTCACTCTCTTAAGACAGGCACCAGCATCCAAAGAGGGAGTCATGGAAGACTGCCCTCCTACTAAAACCTTAATAGCTCTAAAAACTAAATAGGTAAGATATGCATCTGACAATAATACATTCACTATATGATAGAGACATTTATGCCATGCAGAACCAGTAGTTAAAATTACCTGAATGGGTCTGAATCCTCCCTTCAGTAATGAAGCAAGAAAGCAGCAGGAAACAGAAAGAAAGCCAATGGAACAGCTTACAGATCAATAGGAAGGGGTAGGTTATAACATGCACCCTAATTAATGCACACTGTTTCATTAATCTTTTTCTCCAGCTTTCTGTAATAGGTTAAGTCAAACAGCAGGAAAATACTGAACCGATATGAAATAATCTTCTATCAGAATTCCAATGGCACCAAATAATTTTTTTTCTAAAACATCTTACACTGAATAAAATATAATTTTAAAAAAAGAATTTGCAGCAGACAGGATACATTTTATGTTCCTAAGGTCAACAGTTTTTCTTTCCCTTTCCTAGCCCTTTAGAAAATCCAGAAGTGGCATTATGTGCAAAACAGCAATAAGCCATGCTCAGCCCCTGAACCTGATCTCCAACTCTGCACCAAGGCTGGGAGAACAGGAGACACTGTGTATTCAGCTGTTAAGCAGAAGTAAGATAATCACGTATCACTCTACAAACAAGCTGCTGCTTTATCCACTGCAATAAAGCAAGTGGTCAATCTGTAGTTAACTATGAGCAGGCAGAGGGGAGGGTCGATGGCTACGGTGGAGTGGGGAGTTGGTCTGGGCTTTTCTAGCCCAATTTTGGGTAAGGAGCTTGGCCTGTATAATTTACGGTGTATTCACTGTGAGGGGTAGGAGCAGAGTGGAAGGATCCTGGGATATGTCTGGGCCAGAAAACAACAGCAGTGATAATAAACAATCCCTGCTCCTTCTTGAAGACTGGGTGGAAGCTAAGCAGCTTCTGTATTGACCGATTTCTCCAGGCAAATCAGTGTTTTCTCCCTGTGTCTGAACTCCAGCTAAAATGAAGAACCAGCAAAAAAATTCTTACCAAACCAATTAAATCTGGCTGAAGAACCATACCATTAATCACACTCTACAAGATGTTTTGAACCAGAAGTTTTAATTATTTGGAAAGAAGGCAGTGGTGATGAAGATGAAAGACAAAAAGACCAAATTATAGCCATGTTGATGCGAGTATAAACAAGGTGGTTGCCTAGATATGGGGGGCACGGGTGTGTGGGGGGGGTGGAAATACCTCTAGACGTATAAAAAAATGTGCTACATTCATGCTGATCGTGCCTGTAATTTGCATGTCATCCACTGTTCAGTGAGACCAGACAGAGTGAAAACAAATATAACCTCATCCCTGTCCCCAGAGCTTCTAACACTTTAATTTCTACAACCTCTTGCAATTTCAAAAGTATCCCCCAAATCAGGGCTCCCCAAAGACAGGCTACAACAGGCAGGTAAGTAATGTTCAAAGATGATGGTCATAACTCTAGTTTTTCTTCAGATGTCAGCAACTGGCTTACAAATATGGGGTTATTTCTGGCCCACCAGCTACTTATAGTGGATCCTCTCAGTTGGCGGGGGGGAAACCAAACAACCCAATAACCAGTAAAGAGAGATAAAAGTTTTTGTATATGTTCATGGTAACAAGGGACTGGAGACTGAATGTTGATCTCTTTATCACTACATTGGCTAGCCAGAGTTTTACAGTCTTCTAAATCAGTATGATTCTACAGGCGAAGAAAAATTAACACAGTTTGTACATTTAAAGTATAAAAGATTCTGGTCATCTGCCACTGGAAAAGACATGTTAAAATTCTCCACTAAAAGTCCCTCCATCCTCAGAAGCAATGAAGAAGCCTGTTGGCAAACATGCAATACAGACCACTGACATGGGACAAAAGAAACTCATGGAACTGGAAAGCACTAATTTGGGGGTGTATTTTCATGAGGGTCACCAGGACTCAGTGCACTGAAAAGATCATGTCCAGTTGTCTCTAAAGTCACGGGGATGAAATGCTGAACAAAGTCTGCTTCCAAGAAAACAAGCTGGCTCTTCTCTGCGCTGACAGGTGGGATGAAACTGCACTTTGGACCAAAACATGGTGCGTTCCAAAGCACGTGGAGTATTTAGCAAGCTCGCTCAGGCCTCGTTAACTATTACACAGGTGTCTCCCTCTGCAATTCTGCAGAAAAAATGAGCCCCCCAGTGAGAACAGCACCAGGGTTTGAGAAATTGCAAACTATTTGTTGTAGCAGAAATACCTAAAAGCCAGTTATAGTTCTGGGCAGGGAGAAGAGAATTAAAAGCAAGATGATTTCATTACTTATAAAACCACAGATATTAGGAAATCAAGGAAGCTGTGTGCGTTTAAAAGCAGTAGGAGACAGAAATCAAACCCACTGCTTCAAGTAATAAATAATGTGGTCATAGCTCTTGTTCTAAAGCTTGTAAGTGAGAGCTCTCTGGAGGAATTAATTTAATTATTTTTAGCTATAGCAATGCTACCAAATGAAAAATTAAGCCCTTAATTCTAGAGAAAGGCAGAAATCCACAAGAGCAGTGAACAGTTCATTTGACCTCTATGTAGGTTCCACCATGGTCAAAATCAGTAAGTCCTAGCTAGAACATTTTATAGACCATCATCTCCTCACCTCTCCCAAGTGAAGTGGCCAGTGTTCAAAACTGCTTTTTAATCACGCTGTTGTGCAGCTCCGATTTCCTAACAGTTCAAATGCCACAAACGGACTTGCAAATACGACTACATATAAACTAGGCAGAAGTACTGTAAATAGTAATGTAAATTAGTGCAGCCATGACAAGAATGACAACATTCAAAATGATGGCTGACACTGCACTGTTTCTTTCACTGCATGTAGCTAGAGCATCAAAATATACATATTATGTAATCAGGGCTAAAATTTACAAAATACTAAACCATGGCACTGTTTTTGTTAGAAATTCTCCACCCCATCAACCGTTCCTTAACCACCCCCAAATAATCCCTCCTAGGCCTTATATCTAACCAGGCTCTAGTTAATGTGAAATACATACTACAATAATAGTTGCACAAAATTGGAAAATATTGTCTAGCATGTTTACAAACGCTGAGTCTCACACCAAATGTTTCTAATGCACAAACTCATAAAGGTGCTTTTCCTCAGGAAGTACAAATGTAGCCTTTTAATCACAGCTTCATTACTGGGTTTGTTTTTTCTTTTTCAATTAAAAATCACTTCTCAACTACATGAAAAACAAAAGATATAGGACAGCTCCATATCTGGGGTATGTGTAAACAATACAGAGCTCTTACCTAAGAACTGTTATCCTTACAAAGTGAGGCAGGTATCATTATGCCATTTTACAGATCAGGAGACAGAGGCAGAGGGGGGAAATAACCTGCCAAAGATCACCCAACAGGCCAGTGGCATTCTTCCAAGACCTAGTACATATTAGGCTTCACTGTGAACACAGGATTGCAAGGAACCACAAATATATCCATTGTTGTAAACAGCTCTAAATCTTTTTGAAAGTAGTTTTTTTGCTCCTCCACTAACATGAAAAGGATCTTCCAGAGATTTATTCTGATGGCTAGAAATCTTTTAAATTTCAAGCATAAAATTTATTCATGACAAATGCATACTCATTTATTCTTGGGCCAATGCTATCCTTCTAGACAGCAATCTCATTGCCCCATAGCCAACATTTTGCTAGGTTAAGCAAGCCAGACTCCTATCTTCTCTTGTAAGACAAGCTCTCCATTCCCTGGATCACTGTAATAGGCTTTCTTTGCACCTGTCCCAGTATGAGCCTTCTATATGATGTCTCATCAGGACCTTATACCATAGCATCAAAGCTGCCTTTTCTTACAGAAAAATAACTCTTGTGGCACGCTCCAGGATCACATTTGCCTACTTCACAGCCCAATCACACTGGTGGCTCATAGTCATCTTATGATCAGGTTGGTCTTCTCAGTCATTTACAGCTAATGAGCTCCCAGCAAAGAGAGAAAATTCTTATTAGCCACTGGAGTCCAAGCCCCGTTTCTATTCCATCTACTAGAGGTTGAAACCTGTGCCATCTTTTGCCCCAAAAGCCTGTCTCACCTTAGAAGAGCTCCCCAATTCTACCCAGGTAGGTCCCTTGCTCTGGTATTCTCCGAGTGCCTCCAGAGCGCATAAGCACTAAGGAGGGAATCACCTACAAAAAATGCTAGGTGCAGGTGTTTGTACGAAGCCTCGATCCCCAGATGTCTGACTTGCGGCTGCACATTACCTGCCTCAATCATTTCACAATTCAAATCACTTCAGGGCAATTTGATTAAAAAAAAAAAATCCAGATGCTTTCACTGAGGCTGGGCTGCAGAGGAGGGAAGGGAGGGCACTCCACTAGAAGGGAGTCCTGGTTTCTGCTTCTAAGGGTGCTTATACATTTTGCATTAAATAACCATTGGACAAAATACATGGGAGCACAACTAAGGATTCCCTGCTTTCCAAAGGATTGCCTCATGCACTAGATCACAGATTTATGCTCCCTCTGGTTTTCCCTCCTTCTGGCTACCATCTCAGCTTTACCATGAGCAACGGAAGACATCTTTCAAGCCTGCTGGTTACAGCACCTTCCTGGGAAGTGGGAATTCAGGTCCCCACTAGCCTGACAAGTGCCTAACCACCAGCCCACTGGGCAAATGTGGGTGGATCTTCCTTCTCCACCACCAGAACTACTACTATTGCTGCTACCTCTTCTAAGGTGTTTACAGTTCAGAGGAAAGGGTAGATGAAAAACAGCTGCATTATCAGCTTTTTCATGGACTTGAACAGGATGGATTAGAATTGCATTTAGAGATCTAGTCACCAAAAAGACACTATGCCTCACCTGGTTGTCTAGTAAATGGACTAGGATCTGGCCTTAAATGCAAGACTTTGTATTTTGTACTACTGTTTGTCCAGTTTTTATTACTCCAACCATTCTTGTATGATATCCCAATTTTCCCCTGTATTAATGATGCTTCTAACTCTGTCATCACCATATTTCATCAGCGCACTCTTATGTTTTCAGTCAACATTATGAGTGGAAATATTAAATAAGGAGTCCCAAGACAGATGCTCAGAGACCTCCACTAGCAACCCATCTCCAGCACAATAATTCCCATTTCAACACTGGGTGCACCTACATGAGACAAAACCCATGCTAACACACTGCTGCGCAGTGCTGCACAGTAAACCTCACTAAAACTCTGTGCGCCAGTGCTACTCCACAGTGGAACAAGTTATTGCACATTGATTTCGTGCTTGGTTCTCCAAGTACTAAATGTAATGCACAGTAACCACGGCGCAAAAATGAACATGTAGACACGCTCACTGTTTCTTTTATCTGCCTTATAACAAATTCCTTCTCCACCTCATAAGTCTTGTATTAATCTCCTTCTTCCCTAGTTTGCCCAAGTCTCCATGGGGCAACAAATCAAATGCTTTGCTCAAGTGCAGGAAGACTCTACAATGTGCTCCCTGTCCAGAAAATCAGTTATCTTCTCAAAGAAAGGTATCAAATTAACCTGGCATAATTTACTTTTGGTGCACGCATGCTGCATTGTATCCTGTCTTCCCTTTACCCTGTGTCCATAAACTGTGTCTAGCAGGAGTAACAAGAACAAGCTAGTTTATTTAGTCTTTCAGATATAATACACATCAGACACTAGCCTATACATTTCTGGTCAAATGAATTGATAACTGTAACAGGATTGCCACAAATTAAGCCTTGCAGCCTCTCAGAGTGCCACTCCGATCCCATCCCTGCCCAATCCACTGCTCTTTCTGTTCTTGCCCCCGACTTCCCCAGTCTGCCGTGTGCCACACACAGAGGTTGCCCGTGTCACATGTGACACCTGTGCTGCAGGCTGGCCACCCCCAGCATAGAGGAAGTAACACCCCTCACCCCACCACCACCTGCTTCCCAATCCAACCCCGCATAGGAGAGGCCACACACCCCAGCACTCTCACAAAGTAACCACGCAGTTGCTGACAAAGGAGATGGAACCAATTGAAAAATACATAAATATTTATAAGTATAAAATATAAAAATAGCTTATCATTGGGATGAGATAATGGCGGCACTACTGAAACGTTGAATCCCTTGCTGATCTAATAATGCCGACAATTTATCGGGCAGTTACTAACTTGACTCTCAAGCAGGTCTTTGGAGAAGCAGACAAAGGAAGTCAAGGAACAGGACTGAGAGGGAGCATTCTGGTACTTCTTGGACTATAAATACTTTATGAAAATCATTTACAAGCCATGGTAAAACGACATGCCGTCACAGATGAGTTACTCCCCCCATTTGGTCAATCTAAGAGAAAGTTCTTGACATCACAGTTCTGATCAGCTGGAGGACGGCAGACTCTGTTATGAATGTAAAGGGGCAAATAAACCATATTTATTCTTAAAAAATACCATGCTAATATAAACAACTCCTACTTGATTCTTAATAGAATACGTGAAGATTTTAGGAAAAAAATGCCTGTTAATATAAATGCCACAGGAAAAAAATTAAAGTGATTTTGGCAACAGCCTCTGATCAGCTTTACTAGCTCTAGGCTGAAAGCAATATTACATGAAAAGCACTTGTGTAAATTGTGCAAAGACTATATTAACCTCAAGCTAAAATTGGGCAAACTAAAGCTCTGCAGCTAGGAAATTAGCCGTATGATGAAGACAGTAATGTCAGAAAGGGAAAGAAACTGTTTCTGAACATCCATTTTAAAGTCTTTAAAAAAATTAAAGGCTACTTAAAATTTCTGACTTCCATGTAGAAGAAAATTATACAATTCAGTTTTTTGCCTTTTAAAAACCAGGGTCAGAAGCATTAAAATGGCTCATTCTCCACAAACAAACACACATATAAATAGAGGAACATCAAATTACAGAACTATAACATCAGAACTAGCAAGAGTGGCCTGGTTGGCTTTTCTGCCAGAGTCCCCGATTTGAACACAGGCTCTGGCATTTAAAGAAAAACACAAATTGACAGTGCTTTTAAAGATATATTCTTCAAACAAGTTATACTGCCATTTTGCCTAATTCCAGTAGGTGAAACTTTGCCACAGCTGCTCCAACAAGTAAATTGCTGGGATCAAAAATTAGAGTTGCAACACTTTAAAAAAAAACTCCTAGTCAGAATCAGGGCAGCTATTTTCACTTGACTTGGGTTACTGTTTACTTAGAAAACATTAGAGCTGGACAAGAGGTCATGAAATCACATGCACTTCAATTTCTTCTACAGCACCCACGTGAGTGTGACAGTTAGAACTTACAGGTTCATAATATTTATTTCAATACATTCTTATAAAGTTTCCAATTCCTTCCAGAACACAAGTCATGCTAATTTCAACATATTGATGACATAATAAATTACAGGAAAGAGCATTAAAATAATACTCTGTATCATATCAATTCAAAAGTACATGGAATCAACAAATGAGAGATGCGACATACCCATAATGATACAAAAAACTTAAATTTAAAATAAACACTTGTCCTTTCTGATATTGTTTTGGAAGACCAGAATCCTATTTCTTCCAGGTATCTGTTGTAGCAAAAGTTGATGCCCACTGTGGCAACTTTCATTATTTGATATATGTTTTTCATTAAAAAGATCTCAATATCTCAATTTGAGATCTAAAAGTAACTACTGAGTAATTAAAAAAATAACCACTAGACTAAAGAACATGCAAACAAGTGGCATGTAACTTTTTTTCAGTTCATGTGGAAATCACAATTTATGTTAGTCTCAGGATTCCCAATATGAGCAAGCAACATTTTCACACATCATCTCCATGTTTAGGGTTAGAGTCTCTCCAATCCTGTGACCCTTTTGCATTAACATAATAAAAACTCCTCTAGAAACTAAGCATACAGCTAGCCTCAGGAGTAGAGAATTACAAATAACTTGTCTGCAGCCCTTCTCTTCCACCTGCTTTGTTCTCCCAAACACATGAAAAGCTCTGTCCAGTGCATGTAGAGTACAGCTGAGAACCTAGGCCTAAGCATTAAACAAATGCTATTATAGGATAGATGAATAAGTACTGATCTTTAGTGATTCTGTAGTCTATTTTTACCATCTGCTGCTATAAATGATCTTAACATTATGCGTAAAGAGTATCAAAGGACAATTTCTTCTTCACATGGGGTATGTATGTATGAGAGACAGCAAGTGCAATGCGTCATTATTTCCCTTCTAAACGCTTTTGTCTTCTCTATTCTAGAAGGCGTACCTTCCAAATGTTGCTCTCTATGTCAGAAACAACAAAGGTATCTGTCTAATTTTCTCAGTACCTGCACCCATTAATGGACTTACCTGTTATCTTTAGACAGTACTTCTACCTCCCATCACTTTCAACAGGGGAGACAGAAACGTCCCTCTCTCTTTATGTTATACTACTACTGCTCAAGTTGTCATGAGTGAAAGAAGGCCAATGTAATAGCTCCCTGCAAGGCAAACCCTCTTGACTAAGTGGCTGTTTTTGTGCCACTGAACTCGCGGGACTTTCTCCATTCACTTTAGTGGGAGCAAGACTGGTCTTCATAAAACACATGAGACAGTAACAATCAAACCCAAAATCTTCCCCCTGCTCAATGCCAGGTATATGGGAAGAGTAACTTTAGTAGGGGTGAAATAAAATACAAGAGAGCTGAAAGATGGTAAGTGAACACCAGAAACTTTGTGTAAGCCATGATCCAATCCTTGCATGTTTTTCATGACAGTGAAAAGATCACTTTAATGTTTCCAGCAACTTTACAGTGCAAGTGCCTTTCAGTTTCATACAGACTGCATATCTCCCCTCTTGCCTTTTCAAGCACAGAAAAAACAGTTACCACCTTTGATTCAAATGCTAAAGCTAAGCTGCAAAAGGTATTATCTTTCTCTTTCTCGCAATAAATTCTATATTTGGAAAGATAATACCACAACTATTTCATATTTTCCTTCCTTTTTTTTTTTTTAAGTGACTTAAATTATATCACAGTTAAGTGGGTCTCTATAAAGCTTATATTAGTCACTGGAAATAATACATAGATCCCAAGATATTCAACATTACTAACGTGTTACTTTATACAACGAACAAGTGATAAAAAACCCAGAGAGGGCAGCATATCCCCCAAACTTCTGTCAACTAACAAGTCACAAAGGCATCATTAAAAGGCCTTAGAGTTTAAAAGCTAAAATTCCCAAAGGGATTTGAATCTCCAATTCCATTAAGGTCTGTGAAGTCAGTGTCCTAAATCCCTAGTTACCTTTGATAATGCCATCCAAAGTTTCTAGCACATTTCAAGGAGTCTCAAAATACAAGCAGACGTAAAAAAATACCTAGCAGTAGTCTCTATGTTTTCTCCTTTGCTAAGCAGATGTTGTAAGTGGGATTGTTAATAAGTGCAGTGAAATAAATTAGGTGTCAAAGCATCCCCTTACATTTTGTTAGCTGGGGTTACAGCAGATACTAGTGTCTAAAATGGATCTGGCCCATGAAGCAAGCCCCTCCATTCTTTGAATTAGTAGGTGAATAATCTCCAAGCACCCCCCACCGCCAGCAGATTAGTTTAGGGTGATAATGAAGGGGCAAGGGTACTGTACCTGGTGATGGGCAGGTCGAGGCCCCGCTGCAAACTGAGGAAAGGCGGGAGAAACAAACACAAAAGGAAAGGCACAAAGAGTCAGAAACACCACAACAACCACCAAAATGTCACACTCTATGCAAAATAAACCCACAAGAAAGACCACACACAGTCAAAGCTTTGCTGCAGGACAGTGACAGACAGGTACTAAGATATAACAGGTTAACACCACTGTAGGATAGTGTGCTGCCCAAGAGCTGGGAGAAAGACAGCCAAAGCTGCTAGTCATCTTCAAGGCACACTCCTGAATAAATACAAACATTTACAATACACTCCAGAGAAAAAGCTTAAATACTAAGTGCAGAATATTTAAAAATTATGGCAACAAGAGATGCTTAAAAGTGGTTCGACTCCAACTCATTCTGAAGTACTGGAGAGTGTGGAGAAGGGACAATTCTGCTTATGCAGCAGATAACAGTCAGGTAGGCACTTCTAATGTCTTGCAGACTACAGAGAATACATGAGTGTATCTGCAAGACAAACAAGACTAATTAACATTAATGTGCCCATACACAGTGCATTTCATCTTTGAAGCATTTTACAGACATTAACAAAATAACTCTCTCTACCTGACTCTGCGGCAGGTACATAAATTGGTTCCCCATGCTATAGCTGGGTATGTGGAAAAAGGGAAGTTAATCCCCGATTTGTCCAAGGGTACAGGGTATATCGACAGAATACAACAGCTCGTTTCCAGGACCACGCTCACTTTACTGAACTACTCCCCACCCTTTCACATTACACTAGGGAAATGAATTCAGAATTAACATGCTCAATACACATTTAAAGCATTTTCTGATAATTAGCTGATTGTTAAAATAGAAATAAAAATGAATGCAAGAAATGGAAAATAGAAATAAAAATGAAAAGGTATCTTAGCAGAAATCAAGTTAGATATTTAATCCCTTAATTCTCAGGATATTCAGCAGAACTACGATGTTCCTTCCAATGACAACAGATAACCTATTGATAATTGCTCAAGTACTTAGACAGAGGGTGTGTCTACACGTCACCATATGGTGACAGTGTTACTGCACCACGTTTCAGTCCTTCCTTTTGGAAGTACTAAAACACGGCACAGTAACCATCTGTACTGCACCATACGGGTGCGCATGCAAAGATCTCCCTGCTACGTCGTCGTAGCGGCATGCTGTAAGTGGCAAGTGCACCGCTACAGTGACACAGCTAGTGATCACATGCAGATTCACGTGATCGCCGTCACCACAGCACCCACAGTTGTAGCACCATAGGGCAACGTGTAGATGCACCCAGAGTTTATGAAACGAGATCCAACAGTGAGCTTTTAAATCACAGCAACAAAATCACTAGGCACTTCTGTACAGTTCTAGTTTTGCCTGCCAATAATGTCAGGCCTAAAGGAAAGCAAGCCATGCAGTACAACTCTGCTAATGGATAGTATACGTGCGGAGACTGATTTATAACACTCTCTCCTCCTGTGCCACCATAGATTTTAAAACAGGATTTAATAAAGACCATTAAGGGGAGAGAATTGCACCTATCAGTGAAGTCTGTAAATATCCATGCCAGGTAAACTATGTTTCATAGGTAACAAAGGCTTCCAGTTATTACATTTTTCTTCCCGTAAGTAGGAAAAAGAAGGGGGGGAGCAAAGTGGGGGGGAGTTTAATTTACAGCCCCATGTCATTGCTACTTAATGTTCCTAACACTACTATATACAAAGAGAAAGAAAACATAACCAAAAACAGAAGTGTTCTCTACTCAAGTTTTTTAAAGACTATTTAAAATTGACTATATTTAAAATGTCCACGTAGAAATCTATACCATGATTTAATCTACAGCCTGCACTTAATCCCCCTAATTTCTTCTCAGCATTACAGATGAATAAGAAATAGGCTATGTATACCTAGTCTATTTCTAGCATAAGACTATATATCAATTCATAAACTATAAACAGTTCTTCCTCTCTAAACAATCTTCTCTGCAACATTTCCACTAAGCCTCAGGTCCTTGAAGTGAGCAAATTCAACTCATCAGAACAAAAAACTAAAATTTCAGCTATATCACCAACAGTTTACAGAGGCACCAGTACACAACAGCTTCTACCCATCTCCCAAACTTTTATTTGTAGAGAGGACAGTGGCTTAACTGATCCTCCTATCCCAGTGGCAACTGGAGACTATGATGAATTTAAGAAGGGAATACATTAATTTCAATGCAAGTAAGTTTGTGCACAGGAAGAACTCCTCAAAAGCGGTTTGGGTTTTCTTTCCTCCGTCTCACGTGTGACAAAAAAGGGTTAGTCTTCCCCTGACATACAGAGGGCACCAACATAAACCTTTCCTGATGGGCTACAAGTTCTATGTTTGTCCACCAAAGAAAGAGGAAGTAGTAATTTGTTTAAAAAACACTATAAAAGATAACTGTGGGATGCAGAACTCTAGGTTGATCAACATGAGATCTGAAGTACCTGTCTTATCACTGTGCCCCAGGCGCGTTTTATTTTATCAGCTCTAAAATAAGAGTTGGAAATTTACATCTTATGAACACTGAAGCCAAATATATATTCCAGGAGTAAAATGTAATACATGTTACGAGGAAAAATAAATAAAACGAAACCTCAAAGTTAGTGAAAAAAATCCCCTAGTCTGTTTTGCACTGGTCACCATTGGCTATAGAATTTTATAATCCTGGTTGATAAAATTCCTTTTTGGTAGCTGTAAGCAACAGAACAAACTGTAGTCACTGCTGGCTCAGATTAAAAATAGACATTTTGTTTTTTCTTTCAGATGAACATAGTAGATATAAAGGAAAACAGCCTTCTGTGAAAACTGGATCCCCACATGCTTATTGGTCTTGCTCACAAACCCTCTTGTGCACAGCTGGCAACTGGGCATGTTCTACATGTCGACAGTGATCTGGTACGTTGTACCAAGTCATCTGAAAATAACCACTTCTTATGGTTTAGTACAGCACCTGCTGGATACCTTTCTTAGACTGCATCTTTCAGCAGGTCCTCCAGGTTGGACAAAAATGGCTTTTAACTAGATTAGTGATGAAGGCTGGGACTGGCAATACAAAATGGGAGTAAATTGTTAATTATACTTGGACTGACAGTCTTAAAAAATCTTTCCCCAAACTGGAACTGAACTTCAACGTTCTAGGTATCACACAGAAATGACACTACAAAATCTAATGGGAAATTATATGAAGCCAGTTGGATTGCAAAGGCAGCTGTCCAGGAAAGAACAGAAAAGCCTACACTGTGCAATTGCCAATGGCCCTTTTATGCATAAACAGAATGAAGTAAGCCTTGGCTGCTCCAAGAAGCCCTGTTAGGATCACTTTATTAGTGAAACTGCCTATGTATCCTCACCAGCTGTGTGATGGACTACACTGTGCTATGGAATCCCAGGATGGCAAAGGAGTTACCTTGCCACCTTCCTCATCCCTTCTTTACCCTCCCCTCGAGTACAAAAAAAAAGTAAAAATAAGAGTAAATAAAACCCCAGAACAAAACGCAAGCGTAGGAGAGGACCAACTAGTCTTGCATTTGTTTGGGGGGGGGGGAGGTGAGGGGGAAGGTGTAATGAAATGTTATATGTGCGATTTTTAGTAATGGGGTGATAATGGTCACTAGCAGAGCAGATGGCAAAAACTGCATATATCATAGTTGAAAAAAAATAGTTTATGACCACAGAAAGATGGCTGACAACTGTAGGCAAATTCCAGCTCAATATTTCCTCTAATAATGGGATAAAACATCTGCAAATTTTATAAATTTTCAGCTAATTTTTCTGAGTGTCATTCTTAAAGCGTAAACCCAAATTCTTCCTATCTGTGTTGTGAAAAATCAGACCCTCCCAAATCATTCTTTCATCATTTTAACCTGGCAGAAACTGCCACGGTATTTCATGCTTTTAACAAAGAAGTAATCAGTGCATTTCTGTAGATCAGCCAACAAAAAGATGTGGTTAAAAAAAAAAAAAAAAAAAAAAAGAAAAGAAAAAGAAAAAGAAAAAGGCAAAAAACCCCAAAAACAAACCCCAAACCAAAAGGAACCAAACAAATGAAAAAACAGTGCCACAGGCACAATTGCCTGCGAGAAGGAGTACAGTTTGTTATATTGCTTACAATGCAGTATTTTATCCAGCCTCTTCCAGCCAGGGACCTGTAAACCGGACTCTGTTCCAAAACCTTCCTCCTCTTCCAGTTGTCTGTGCAATGTATTGGCACTGTTCTGCTGGGCTGTCAAGAAAACTGGTTTAGAGATGCGGCTCTTCAGTCAGGTTTTGCTCCAAGTTCTAACCATGTAAATTTACTTTTGCTTTGCAACAACTAGAGATAAAGAAGATGACTGATTATACTTACTGAGAAAAGATTTTTTTTTTTTTTTTTTTTTTTTACCATCAATAGCCCATATTACTGATTAGAATTTGGACTAATGAGCTGGGAGGTCTCTGTCCAGTTACAAACACGAAGCTGCTCACACCACAAAAACACCATAAAAACTGGCATTAATTGGCGCTCTCAGCACAGAGGTCAACAAGCTTCAGAGACTAACTTTTCTCCTAGAGGTGACACTTCCAAAAGAGGGGTAAGGTAGGCTGATAGGCTTATATAAGGGGGAAGCTTGCCCTGTACTATACCTTTTATGCAGATAAACGGAAGACTTCTGTCTCAAAGGCTTCCAGGTGCCACCCTTCAGCAGCATTCATCTCATTCTAAACAGAGAAGAGTGCTGGGGATGGTGCAGTGGTTTCATATGTAACCAGAGTGCTATGATGCAGGTAAGGTAGATTCACAAGAGACACGGGGACTGCTGCTCCCTGGGCTAGCTGCGGCTTCAGGTAATGTGGAGATGATCTATCCTGCTTCCAAAAGTAGGAAGAAGCAGGCGATGCTGCAGGAGAGCTTCCTAACATCAGGTGGAACTGCACTATAAGCACAGATTTCCCAAACAAGAGGCTAGTTGAGGGAACCAAAGTCCTACAACAGCAGAACAGTATTACAATATGCATAAAAGAAGGTTATAGAGGACAACAAACTCCAAAGTTTGAAGACAAGGGGATTATCACAAAATGGTTTTGAGTCTCAGAAATGCCATATTATGTTACATGTACATACAATGATATATTAAATGGTTGGAACTGATCCAGTGACACTGGTTCAGAAGTATTGTTCCCTGGGCTGCTGGAGACTGAGTGCTGCGGTGGAGATTTGTAGTCATTTACTGATCTTTCTTTGTTCTGTCACTTTATCAAATATTTCTTTAAAGAAAAAAAGAGAGACAAAGAGAAGACTGATAATGAATCTAAGTTCTAAAAAGAGATGAACTTGAATGCAACTGCTAAAAATAAATCAAGCAATTTGGAAGTAGATAAGAACCCCTCCATCACTTTCTTTTCTGAAAAGCTACCTTAGAAGAAAGGGTCTAAAAATGCAATAAGGACTTGCTATTTGGAACTGACTTCCAGAGGTCAGTAAAACACTTTTCAGAGAACTGGTAAAGGTACTGTACACAGACACAGACGCACACAAACAAGAACAAAAGAACAGAAGGTAGAGCAAACACACGTTCCCTTACCGGAGAGCGCGTTTGAGGCTGTGTGTTCATTGTTTGAGGGGCTTGGGGGTACACCAACGTGGTTGGAGCGGCATTCTGTCCTGAGGGGTACGGAGCCTGCCAGAGAACAAAAACACGTTAATATGTCAAATAATTTATCTAGAGAAGTAGATTCAAGCCACCAATACACATTACTGGATGGACTGGTGATTACAGTTGAGATAAGAACCACAGATAGACAGTCTTCGTGATTATTGCTGAGAAAGAGAGGGATTCCTCGACTATTCAGATTAGACTCCTACTAGTTTATCTATATGGCACATATAAAATACCACATTATCTCTACGGCACATACAATACCAACAAAGAGCATATATCAACTTAAAAATACTGTATTGTTTGCATCTACTGGCATATGTACTGATTTTAATTCTATTCTGAACAAAACTGGCAGGAAAACCTGGAGTAGTAACATACTACTGACAATTGCTCCAAAATAATGACAGATGACAAGAAGCAAAGTAGCATACAGCTAACGCAAATAATCTTTTTAAAGTTTTCAGGAGACAGGCAGGCACTTGGGGCTGGCCTCAACTGATGTGACCCGTCATCCATTTCACTGGAGCTATGAGAGAAGTAGTTAGCGGTGTTAGGCTGAAGTCAAGCAGACGTCAAAGGATGAACATGAATTCATTTGAAACAGAATGAATCAGGTCTCAGTAACAACTGAAGCCCAGAAATACTACCTTTCAGAAATAAAGGGTTCATCTTTAAATAGTACTGCATTGTTCTGATTGTAAGTACTTTTCTTTACCTCAAGGAGAACCATAAAAACTCCTAAGGACCATGGCAGTTTGGATCCAGGGTTTTAGCTTTACATGCCAATTAAGTCTGAATACAGAAATGCAATTCAAATTTGGCCCTTCAATAAGGGTCTGCCATTGTTTAATTTCCATTTGACTGAAGTGTTTGCCTTGCTATACATTCCCATGGAGTTTTAGGGTAATGACAAAGAGAAAATACGATGAGCTTGGGCAAAGTTATCTTTGGTATAGATGATGCTCTCTTTAAGTTTTATTTTAGTATTTTCAGTGCATTTAACCCTTTGGGTCCTTTCTTTGGTTATCCAATTCCCCTATGAGATTCTACAAGGGAAACAGCAGTTCAAGGCCTTTTCTACAGATAACAGCTTATATTCAGGGAAAAAAGCTGCTCCCCACCCCCCAAAACATAACCTCAAAATGTAGGGTCAACTTACATGTAGGGTTAATTTAATTGGAATAATTGGAACAGCATGGTATATCTGAAAATAAATAACATTTCTGAAGTGCCTTGCTTTGCTTGCATGTAAAGTTACCATATATTCATGCTGCAAGCTTCAGTAACTCTACAGGAGCCAACTTGGTCTCTGCATTTCATATTCTTTACACTGAAATTCAAAATTAGATTTACAAAATAATAAAGGCAACTCTGTTTCAACCCATTATATGACAAATAAAGGAGGGTTCAGGTGTACTAACCCTCAAGCACATCTCAGGGCATCTTTGAGCTATACAATGCTGCATTTGATTTGACTAATCAGTTTTTAATTATAAGACTAAGTTCTATCACTAAAATTAAACAAATGTTAATTTCTTAAATGTGTCAACTATATTATAATAAGAAGTCCCATAAACAATGTGCTATAAAATAGACCTGAGAGTTTCACTACTCCAAAGGCAGCACTGTGCCCTGGTACACAACAATCTAACAGTCTCAAGCTCTGCTTGGTCAAACTGAGCAGGAAGTGTTGTGGAAACAGCACAGAGTACCAGAAGAAGCAGTACTAAATGCCTTTCAGCCAACTGAGCCTGAAATAACACTGTGCTAACGAGCACCATCAGGCCAACTAGCACTGGCTAGCTTTCAGTTGCGAGGCAGACAGTCTTTAAAAGATGGGGATACATCCTAACACAGGTTTTAAACAGGAGAATTAAAGGGACTGAAGAAGACAGTCATGGATACAGCCTGAATAAACTGAACTGGGATTAAGAAGAGCACACATTCTTTTAGTAAAATTCTCTAAGGTAGATATAGCCTTCGAGCCACTTCACTGGCTCCCATGCACTGTACATTAAATTCAAACTTCCTGACCTTGACTCATATAGCACTTACGTACATCTCAGGCTCCGTCTCGCTTTTGCAATCACCTCCGCTCCAGCTATGACATCACCCTTGATCTAGGAATCTTTTCCAGACTTCTGCTGAGGTTTGGGAAGTCCTCCCTGCCTCACCCCTATCCTTACCTCACAAATAAGACAGACATAAAAACGCTCCCTGAGAATTACACTCTCTCACAGGAGAGCCTGAGAAATTCAGAGAAAGCCAAACCCACCCCATAAAACAAAAGAAATAAAAGAAACAGAACTAAAGATTACAATGTGTTTAAACTACGGGCTTTGCTGTCACCCCTCTATTTTCTCACCCATTCCCATATTTAACTAATTTGTAGCATGCCAAATTTGAAGTATGCTTTTTGGGACAGGCTGTGTTTTGCAAGAGATACCTAATAATACTAACGCTATTACTAAAGAACAGTTCCCTCTCTATTTTTCATAAAGAGATATTAAATTATCACATGGAAGACCCTTATGAGAAGGGGCGCGCTGTTAGGCACAAAAAGGCTAGTTTCTCTGTTGTTCTTTACAGGAAAAAGGAGCAAGATAAAATGTTAAGCTGTTTTTACCTCTCACAAAGACTGGCCTGGATCAGGGGCTTCAAACACTTCTTGTGTAATTTTTCAGCCCAGGGTAAAGTCCCTACATCCTCTTCTAATCATAAGCTAACATGAAATATACAGAAATATATTTAACGAGTCTGAATATTCAGTGTCTGAAGCAAGTAAGTATTCCTTTCTGGCTCAGGGGGCAGTGGGTCTGACTTCGAACTAAGGCAACACCCATCCGAAACATAAGATGAGAAACCTTCTGCAGCACTTCCCAATTCTGCTGTCTCAGATCAAGTTCAGATACTAATGCTGATCCACTAGTGAATGAATATCTTCAGCGGCACTCAGAAACACAAATTAACTTGCAAGTCCTACGGTCTTATTAAACAGTGAAGAAAACATGATTTTCTACCTCATTTCTGCATTGATCTGAAGTCAAAGAAATGGCTAAAATTGCACCTTTAGTAAAAATAAGTACATGACTCAGAAGTGTTGTACAATTCCCAATTTGTTCCTGGGTCTTTGCTTTGCTTTTGAAACTGCATGAAATGCATTTAGCAGGACAAGAGCCTCAAGCATAGGGCAGACCCCATACTCAGAGGCACAAGCCATCTTACACGACTGAACGAAATGCTGGTGTAATTTTTACCATTTTTCATGAAAGGTGTATTCTAACATAAAAAAACCCTCCTGAATCCAAATTATCTCCCAACAAATGCGCATACCAGGGTTTAATGCCCATCTGTAACCAACCTCTATGCCAGTGGTTTTCAATGCTTTCAGACTCCAGGCACCCCTCGATAAGCTTAAGGCACCCTTCAGAAAATGCCAGCTCTCAGTTTTCACTTGTTTTCTGACTACAGAAAAATAATACAGTGATTCTTCAGTTGCAGAAACTCAGAAAGCTCACCACTTATCAGAAGATTTTTGATACTAGGGGTTTCCCATTTGAAATCTTTGGGTTGATCTTGTGAATCATGTTTGCACACCTAACAGTGCTAAGACTGTGTGGTCCCCCACGGCACCTCAAGAGAGTCTCAAGCCACCCCAGGGTGCCATGGGACCCTGACTGTGAATCACTGCTCTATGCCAACCCACAAAATATATAATTAAGTCACTTTAAGCTGCATTTAAGAAGTTATATAGGCATTTTGATTTGAAATGTAGGACCCCTTCCAACGTACACACCTTTCCCTGGGGCCACAGCTGCTTATGCTGATGTGCTGTAGGGAAGTGGAGAACGTCTTTGGCAGATCACATTGGTTAAACATTCATGCTAGTGTCCCTGCATTCCCCCTCTGCCCCAAACCACTAGATTCCTCTTTGGCATTTCTCAAAGCTTTCTTCTTGGTCCCTCAAGTCCTTTTTCTGGCAATTGTGCCACCTCCCCAAAGCAATGCCTGCATCCTGGCTTGTGACTGCAATTCTGACAAGTCTCCACTACTGCCTAGGCCTCCCACTGGGATAGGTTAGACCTTCTGATATTGATTCATCTCTTTAGAGACAGCAAGGTAAATACATGTTATTCCTTTAAAATCTTTTGGTTGCTTACAACAGAGCAGTCCATTAAAGTAATTTTAAAAATATGTATTTAAAATGCAGGTTACCTTCACTGATGCCAGTGCAGAGCTGAATCAATATCAAAGATCAGTTGAGACATCATTTTGTGGAGTCTTAGGGAGGGGGCACAGGCACCACTCCAGGATTTTGCATGGCCTGTCCAAAAAAAGGACAGGAGGGGAAAAATGATGGTGGAGTAGGCAAGCAGCAAAAGCAAGGACCCAGATGAGGAGACAGAAATCTAGGCTGATGGCACATTTTGATTAACTCCCACCAAATTAACTGGCATAAGGATTGGAAGTGAAAACTACGGTAGGTTAAAACAAGGCCCAAAACCCTGAAACAGCTGCATAAAAAGCCCAGCAGCTAAATGACTCCTTGTTTTGCAAAATGAAAACAAAACAGGTAACAAAACCCTATCCCACAAAGTTCCCCATTTTTTTTGCTCATCTCTGTAAGAAACATTTTTGGCTTCTTCTCCCTCCCAATCCAAATGTCAAAGGTAAGATTTCTACCTGCTCTAGGGATTTCTAATGTGTACCTCAGCACCAATATGCAGTGGAAAAACAAAGACTGTATAGCAATTTAGGAAAACAATGGCTCTTCTACAAAGAGGTGAGTTAAAGCCATACCACAAGCCCCTGTGAGCTCTGGTACCCCACCATTACTATGCTCAAGTTACTTACAGAGGCTCTAAGTGGTCCCCAAATTACCCAGAGTTGATTTTTAAATTTACTTGCTCTTCTAAAACACAGGTTCTCAAACAGCAGACCGCACAGGTGTCAAGGGTGTGGGGGACTGACAAATATTCTGGTGGCTCCAGTCAGTGAGACAGACACTGGAGCGCTCTTGCTCTGTACATGCTACCTCCGGAGGAGGAAACAGCAGAGCAATTGTGCCACTTCCATTGCCAGGACTGAACATCCAGATCTAAGTGGAGTTATCTCCATGGCACGCCTGACAAGAAGACTGTACAGGAAGGAAGAAGGCTGTAAGGCTGTGCACGACGTTGGGAAGACTGGCTGGGGGATAGCAGCTGAGCAGGGAGTTGGGGGATAGGAGGGGTGTGCGTGGGGATATGGGGAATATGGGCTGTGGGGCAGCAGGTAGAGGTAGACCATGAGGAATGGTGGGATTGAAAAGGTTGAGAACGGCTGTTTTAGGAAACTAGATGGCCAATACCCTCCAGCTGACTTATGTCTGGCCAAGCTTTATTTATTGAAAAAGGCTCGGTTTGGTCATCAACCCAACAGAGGCAGTTTGGGTCTAACGCTGCCCTTTGAAGCCCATTAGGGGATGGCAGGCATGCAGAAGAAGTGCCTGTGACAGTAATTACTGATGGCATTCATTCGGAAGCTAGCTGGTTAGACACCCATGTCACTCACAGCAGAGGGGAGGGGTCCTGACAATACTGAATTGGATGTTTGGTACTCCCACAGTGTCTGACAGCAGAGAAAAGTCCACAGCAGTCATTACTCATCCCCTTGCTTTCACTCGAGGGATTTTCTGACTCCCATTTGCTCCCCAGCCAACATGGGTTAGAAAAAGATAATTTGTGGGGCAGCTGCAAGCAGCCTTATCTACATCCCAATCGCCTAATTTTGCATCTAGCTTCCATTTGATCATTCAAACAATACTGTGGTAGGATCTCACTCTGTTCGAGACTAGAGCCCAGCGTGTTTGGATACCAGTTTGCAGTGGACTGACTGTTAATTGAGTGCATTTCCTGGTGAGAATTAAGCTCTGAGGCCCAGTCTGGAAGAAGGGTTCTTTACTCGGAGTATAACAATAACCTAAAATTTGGATATATACATGTTATACCTTACAAAGACATTTGTGCCTTTGAAGCAAAACTACAGCTAAGCAGTAAGGGGGAAGTGGGGAGATTAAAAGGATTCCACAAAACAAAGCATATATTGCCAGGAATAAACTCTGAAACAATTTAAAAGACCTTACAATGGGCATTTCTAAGTCTACTACTCAGGGTAACCACCTTGCTGAAAAGTGATGCCAATGTTAATACTAGGGGCGTACGGGCCAGTGCTGGCAAGCGTATTCTATAATAAATTTGTTTTGATACTTAATGTTACAAGGACCATAATTTATTTAAATAATTAAGTTTATGTATTAATCATAAAAAGGCTTCTTGTAACTAGTATGCTCTTATAAAGCACAGTGGAAACTGTAACTTGTTGGTGTCTCATGCACTCAGTGGATGCCTGAAGTGTGAGGCTCAGAAACAGATGTTTGACCAAAGGTGATGGGTTTATTATGACCGCTTAGCAAAGACAATAACCATTACCTGAACAAATGTACCCAGCTATTCCATGGTGACAACTGCCTCTTACTCTGCAAACATTTTGGATGGCACAAATTAGGTACGGATTTCCTTTAAACACTTATCCGCAATTAATTTTTCTCATTTTAGACTTTTTTTTTTTTTAAATGATTTCAGGCACAGGGTTTACAAATGGCATCAACTGTATGCTACTGAAAACTTTAAAATGCCAAACGGAATAAATCATCATGATCCACCGCTTTTCAGACAAATAAGCTGATTAAAATTATTACGTATATTGAAGCCTTCAGAGAGTTCTTCTCTGCCAGGCACCTAAGTAGGTACATAGAGTAATTATAATCATATTCAGTCACACTGGGAGACAGGCAGCTTTTATGCACTGTGGCTGAAACTCTGAGAAAGAGGCGGACGAATAAAGAGAGCAGGGATGAAACAAATTCAAAATTCCTTAGAATACATTATTGTAGAGGAGGAGGAGAGGAAGCAAATATTGCTGCGTATAAGGATGTTGGTTCATAAACACGAAAATGATAGCCTTGAAACCCCTGCAGCTCTGTAATTACACCACCTTGAGCTGCAGTGGAACGGAGGGCTGCTGAGGAGGTCCATTTTCTAATCAGAGCAATCTGCCTTCCTTCAAGTTTTCTACTCTGTCATTTCACTTTTGAAATGCGACTCTCTACGGAATAAGGAAATAATATTTGAGTGTTTCTGTATCCAAATGACTTGCTAGTGAAAGCCCTCGGTGACTATTTTCTGTGTGGATTTTCCATCTCTATGTGACTCACTTTGCCAAACAGCGAAGAAAGTTATTTTTAGATTAGTTACTGCACTCGTTAATAAACATGACGCCTGCTGTGTAATGCGACTCCCCCAGTACTGACTGTACTGGGAATAAACAGGCAAAGCACACGCGTCAGACAGGGTCAGGAGAAAAAGCTGAGTCACACCGCTCCTTCGCTTCCTCTGCACAGCAGCACCGGGAAGACAGCTCTCAGGGTACAACCGACACTAAATCCCCTAGCAGAAAGGTCCTGCTCTGGGAATGTATGGCCATCACCAGCCAGCACAGTGTGCTTCAGAAGGAAGTCACTTTGATCACATTGTTTCTTGATTCCTATGTCGACTGTGGAAAGTAACAGGTTCACGTGGTTCTATATTTGCAGGAGTGACACAAGGACGTGCAGTTTTAGCACACAACCAGGAATAAGGAGCCTTATGTTCTCCTCCTACCATTCACAGCAGCTGACGAAGCCAGCCGCTGCTTACGAAAGCTTATGCTATGCTGATTTAGTTCGTCTAAGGGGCAAATCGATGAGCATGGACACAGTGGTGCAGACCCGTCTGCAGTTCTACACAGCACACAGTGTTCCCTGTGCTGCTACTTTGCTGTGCAGGGGGTATTTTTTAGACCCCAAGAAGAAACCCGCACCAAAACTGCTGCCCAAAACTGGAGCCTGGCTGGCAGGGTCCATGCTCCAGCTGTCAGCCAGGTTTCCTGCTGCTGGAGTGCCACAGTTGCAGGTCCCTGAGGTCCTCAGGACCCCAGGTAAGGCTCCTGGGACCAGCACAGTCACTGGCCCCGGCCTCCCCTCCTCCACCCAGGGTAACCTGCCTTGGACCAGAGCTCACATGGCATGGGTGTTCCCTGGGGACAAGCATCTGTGGCCCAAGGTGTGTCGTTGCTATCTGTTCCTGGGAAAACGCACGTTCTTGTTTGTCTTGATGCTTTTTCTGGGTTTATTTTGTGAATCATCTGTAGGTATTTGCACACCTAACCGGGAGTCCTTAACATCAATGCCACAGTCCTTGAAGGACCAAGGATTATTTAGAGCGGTCTGTCAATATGTTGTATCTTTTATTTATACTATCAAAAATGTGAGAATGATCAACATTTTAGCCACATTTTAGCAATAGAGCATATACAGATTCTCTTAACACAATCTGTTGAATAATTCTGCTCTAAGGACAGTGAAAAAGTGGCTCAGAAAATAAAATAATTTGTTATATACAACTTCTCAAATATTTTATACTTTCTCAGCAGTTCACTTGCAAGTTATTCTTCTAGAGATGTTGAAATCAGCATTCAAATCAGCAACACACTGACTGCAATGAGATGCTAGGTACTAAAAAAAATAATACATGGCGATGCCTACTGCCAAAAGTTTACAAGCTAATATTTTTAATCCACAAGATGCTCCAGCAACTTTAATATTCTCCTTTTGTAGTATCTTTTCATAGATTTTTTTGTATTATTCTGACTATGCAAAGTCCCACTAAAACCAATGATGCAATTATCATAGTAATTTCTGTGAGGTTTTGCTGGTTATGTAGATTAAAAGGTCTTTCAGTTCTAGAAAATGTAACAGCTTTAAAAGGGGAGGCTGGTCAAGTCAAAGCTGACAGTACAAATACTGTTTTCAACCAGTGTCATTTGAAATTGCTGAAATGTGAAACCTTGCAAAATGGGAGTAAACTCTGTGCATCTAATCCATTATGCAGCTTCAAGGTTTTGAAATGGCAAGACAGCAAAGAATAAGAGTACTGTGCGCATTCTGAAGATTTCAGTAAAACCTAAATTCACGGGCCTTTTCAAATGAGTGCCCTCCAAACAATGCGTGTCAAGGTTACCAAGCTAACTGCACTGCTGTCTCTTCTTGGAGTCTCAACCACTCTTAGCCCAGGATCTAGATGACAGCCCCCTTG
The DNA here is from genome assembly GCF_052110815.1 of Crocodylus siamensis. Taxonomy (NCBI): domain Eukaryota; kingdom Metazoa; phylum Chordata; order Crocodylia; family Crocodylidae; genus Crocodylus; species Crocodylus siamensis. The sequence continues at coordinate 1,672,051 of NC_143406.1, read as the reverse complement.
GCACTTCAACAGGTCCAGCTGGGTTGTGGACCCTGCTGGAGGATTCCCTTCGGAAGCCTAAGACAGCAACTGATTCAAGTGACTTGAAGCAAAGCATTATATATTTTTTCATCCAAAGATACAGAACACACAGGGGCAGAGTTAAAAGCAAAGAAAAAAAAAAAAAAGAGGGTCCTAGCTGTGTATTTCCTTACCAAAGTTTCAATTCTCGCTGTGTAGCTTCTGCGTATCCAGAACATTTGCCATCTCTTGAGTACAGAGAAACAGCCTGCACTGCTTGCCACATATTCCCTTTGCATCTAAATCAAATCTCTACAGCCTGGAAGCTTTTTCACAAGCACAGAGTAGCCTCTCTGGTCAGCTGTTCCCTCCTTTTCTGTCAACTAAGCTCTATAAGGGTTTAATATACCCCAGGAGGGCATGTACAGGTTTAGTACCATAGGCTCAGCCTTAAGGAGGAGTCAGACATCCCAGCTTGAATAGAACCAAATAGATAATTTCACCTCCAGGTGTTGGCACAGCCTTTGTCATCTTAATTCCTTTGAAGTTTCTTAACTTGGGCCGTCAAATCTGTGCCAGAGTGTCACCTTCCTGATGAGCTCTTTTCCAGCCACTTTACAGTCTCCCATGATTTGACTCTATGTATATAATAGGAGTGGCCACAGGCAGCCTCTGTGCATGGTATTCAGCAGATTGGGGAGGGGACAGGCAGCACAGCAGGAAGTAGAAAGCAGACTGGGGAGGAAGAGAGCAAAGCAGCAGATCAGGCAGGGAAGGGAATCATAATGGCACTGAAGGAAGGCATGGGGCTAATTTGTTACCAAAAAGGTTGGCTTCCATTGGTATATTGGGAGGTCTCTTTCTTGGCCCTTCCAAGTGTATTCTAACAAACCACTACTGTCCTTGCAGGGGCAGGGCACTGACAGTACTCTCATCCCTCTGCTTTATACTTGTGGCAAGTGAGGGTGTTAAGTGTTTTGGGGCAATGTGTCTGGTAAGTTTGCAACAGGGTCGTCAGGTTGCCTGTGCAGCTCAGGGGTTGGCAACCTATGGCCCATGGGACAGATCCAGCCGTGAAGAGACCGAGTGTGGCCCACAACAGCAGAGGATACATCCCCATGACCTTATTGCCTGCCATGTTCAGTTCTCTGTAGCAACAGAGGAGGTAACTGCATGGTCCCCGCACCTGACTGTCTATTCCCTTTGTAGCATCTGCTGATCACCTGGGGGGGGAGAAGGGAGGGAAGAGGTGGAGGAAGGTGGAGAGGGGCAGTGCAGGGGGTGCAGCCTGCGGTGGGGGCTGGGTTGCAGCCCATGGTGGCAAAAGCTTGCCAACCCCCAGGTTAAATGAACATTTACATAGGATAATCAAGATACGATGATCCTACCTTGAGCAGAGGGTTGGACTAGATGTGACCTCCTGAGGTCCCTTCCAGCCCTAATTTTCTATGATTCGAAGGCAGCAATACCAAACTGAACCTGGGAAAGTCACGAGTGATATTCATAAAAATATTATAAGACATTTTCCCAGTTCACCACAACACCTTGGAATCATTTCCCAATATAAGAAAGAATGTGAGGAAAACCGAGTACAAAGTTAAGAGTGTTTCTGACTCCCTCCCCACACAGAAACAGCCCATGTAGATGGTGTTACAGACCTAAGAGACACATTCCCTTCCTTCCTTATATAAGCCACGGGCACTGTTTACTCTTACACAGATATTGTGAAATGGGAAAGAGAAATGCATGAAGGGTTCTTTTTTGTTTGCTGTACTATTCCTGATAATTTTGGGTTTTGCTGTGTGTGTTTTTAACCACTCTACTGAATACCAACTAAAATATTTTCCTCTGTTGTAATACTGCCAAACCTCTCTCTCTGCAGTACTCGGACAGACGTAAATGTATGATTTTGGGGGGAAAAGATCACCGATTTTTTTTTTTAAATCTGCATCCAAGCTGATAAATCATGTGCCAAGTTTCAGACCTATGATGCAAAAAAGCCAAGTGAACACTTAAAGTGGAATATCCAGTTGCCTCTTCACCCCCTCACTAAGTGTACCCCTCCACAAGCTCAACACATGGCTCTTGCAGTCCATCCCCTCAGTCTGTGAACAAGCCACAGATTCAGTATATGGCTGAGCAGCCAATGCCACTGCCTTTGTGCAAAAGGTCCCTTCGCATTACTGAGGGAAGCTAAGAGAAAGCATTAGGCCAGAGTGCCCTTAATTCAGCAGAATGCACAAAGAACCTATTGCTCTTTTGGATATCCACCTTCTCCTGCTGTCAAATAAGGCAGTTAATACTGCAAGCTCAAGTGGCAAATATCTGTGCTGGGGTACTGAAAATTCAGCATCTAAAGCCTGCTACAGATGCATGATGGGGCACCAGGTAAGAAATCAAAACTACTAATAGATTTTTTTTCCAAAAAATCTCAGAAAGTTGTAATCAAGAACTCCACATTATAAGAACATTATATATGCAAAGTCAAGTGCTTGAAAGAGTGATTCACAGGATTTATGATTGCCTTTGCAGCCTTAACTCTTCCTGCTTGTTTATACAAAGTATCATCGCTGCCTTTAACATCATACTTACACACTTCCCCCTGTAAGTCCTGTTTCATTTAGTGCACAGGGTAGACACAAAAGGTAAACTCAACACCGAGGACCTGAATGAAAAAGTGATCTAGAGAAGAAAGAACACAGCTAATGACCATGTTAAGATTCATTGTGTCATGGCGCTGACTAAACTGTGGGGGGTAGCAAACAAGTAAAAACACTGTACATTTAAAAAGACAATTTCATACCAAAGCATGTTATTTTACCAGCTTAGTTGTTACAGGAAATACACGTGGTTAAATTCCATCAGTAAAGGCCTACCTCCAGAAAATGAGACTACTTTGTCATTGTGGGGGTTTATCTGGCAAACAGTTGGCAAATAAGTATGCAAGTAAAATTAAGGCTCCAAGGGCAACCTTGTCTAATATTCCAGTACTTTGATTCTGCAACCTAAACAGCGTTCTTTAACAGATTTTCACATGCAAGAGTACCCGGGAATGACACACTTCAGAGAGTACATGGACCAAACTTGCTGCTTTTTCCCTCCCCTGTCTCCAGGTTTTCTGCAGCTCTACTGCCACTAGCTAAGGCCAGGGACTCTGTGCGTTTCTTGCTCACCATATGGCAGTTATGGCACTCTCCCATTGTGACAATAGCTGACTGCATTGCCATACCCCTTTCTAACGCTTACCATTTCCCCCACATTCCCAGGGCTACATCCCATCTCCCCATCCCCTCCAGCTCTCCACTCTCCCACCCCACCAGGGACACTGGTATATACCTCCAGATCCCCCCATACCACAGCTGTCTGTACACCTCCTCTCATTATTATTCCTCGTTCTCTCTGAAAGCTACATAATTCAGAGTGTCAACACAAACTCTAGATGAGAATGGGTACAGACAGGATACAGGTACCATTATACTGGTGGCGTCAATGAGTTCTTTGATCTACAGAAGATTGGAGAGGTCCCTGAAATTATGCTTCTCCTAAACAAATGCCACGGGTCCTGTGCATCCCTCATCTTCCTTCCTTCTTGTTTTCCAGATCCCAAGAAATAAACAAAAGAAACAAAAATGAAAACAACAACAAAATTTAACTTTCTCCATTGACTCCCAAAATGTGGGCAGCGATCTACTTCACATCCACTCAGAAATAAAACCCACCACACTTGAGTATGAGGTCTTACACGTTTGGACAATTAACGCAAATGTTGAAAATAGTGGAAATTATCTGTGCCATTTAGGGGGCCACAAGAATTCACTCCCTGGTCACAGTCCTGTTGAACTCCACAAAGGGTTTCTTGAGTCCCAAACCTTTATTCCTACTGAGCTGTTCTCATTGTTAAAGTTGACAGGGGTCCCTGAAGTTTTTTTGTTTTTGTTTTTTAAGAAGTCCTGGGTCTGACATAACTACAAGGTGGACTGCAGTAATTTGAATTGTTTGACTCTGAAAAGTATTTACTGGAAGAAAACATCCTTCATTTATTATCATTTATAAACATCCTTCATATAAGCAACATATCGCTTATTCAGGAGTCAGCTATCTTCTTCTCAAGAGCAAACAATACCTGAAAAACCCTTCTAGGTGGCACCTTTACTTTTGTAACCTTGTATAGTTTAATGGATATTTTATTTATTGTATAATTAGAAAAGCAGGGTGTAGAAAATTCTTCTGCCTCTGCTGACTTCCACATTTATTACAGCACATTGCCTTTTGCAAAATATTTGTCTGACTAAAAATTATGTATGTTGTGAAGGATGCTGGTAAAACCTATGCTAGATTGCATGAAGATCTCTTGCTCACGAAAGCGTGGAATCATTTCATTCCATCAGAAAGGATACTAGAATACGCAATAGTCCCAAAAAGAACAAAGCTGAGTTGCCTTAAATTACTGCACGTCTACCTATACCAAGCCCTAAAGTATTTCACCATACTGAAAACCCAGAACACAGGCACAAAACGTATAAGAAAAATTCAGTTGTTTTCTCCCCTTTTACTCCACTCCACACATTCTGCCAAGTAGGGACCATTAACCTGTATATTTCTAGCCCTCACACTAGTTAACATAACTTGACAATTCTAAATCAAATGTAAGCTGATAAAGTACACTTTGCCTGAGTGTGGAAAACCTCCCCAAAAAGACCTAATACTAGCTAGACAAAAGAGATAACAGTGAAATGATGACATCCACATCAACTGTTTGCTTTTGCTTTCTTCAATCATTTTGTCATGAACATGCAATTAAAATGACTATTTTACAATCCCAAATTTCCTCCTACCACTCACTTTGTGTTCAAAGTTCTTAACTCTTCCCCACCCAATTGCCAAAATTTCCAGTTGTTCCCAAATCTGTAGGATGCTTTAGGTATTATAAGTGCTGAACCTCGAGTTAGATAAAAAGGAGGCAGGCAGGACACTGATGATAACGAATTTAATATCAAAACAAACAAGGACAACCATATGAATGTTATTATTTATATGAATAAAAATCAAGCAGGACTGTACAATGCCACAACATGCCAATACTGTGGCAAGGTGGATCATGAAAGAACCGATCAGTCTGCCTGCATGCCTAAGTTCAATATGTAGCCAAAGAACGTGGATATCGGACCCCTACAGGTCTAGACTGTGTTGCAAGCTCTTAGGGAGAACCTTCTTCATTTCATGGAGTAGGTCCTTCTTGTGGACAGCTTCCTGTCCTGTATAAAAACTCAGATCTAGCAGCAGCAGCAGCATCCTTCAGTAGCCAACATCCAAGCCACCTGGTACAAGGCCTGTTGGGCTGTATATGGTATCCAACCAATTTTGGAATAGCGTGTCCAGATAAGCTCAGAAATAGATGAGATGGCCAGAAGGCCATGTACTCTCTCTCAGAGCCAAAATGCCTTCAGGCAAAAAGACACTATTAGAATTACTGTGGCTCTGTTCCATCTGATCTTGACTAGTACCTTGGCCATCTTGAGGATCAACTGAAAGTAGGCCTTGAGTTTACTGTAGCAAAATGGCATCTAACAATGAAACCAGACTCATGCCATTTTGGGAGAAGTTCAGTTATTTGGTAGCAAAAAGGTCTCTTATAAGAGGCATGTACCGTATGACTAGCAGCTCCTTGATGAATTCCCATAGTTGACTATTTGTTTGACCATCACATGTCTGCTCAAGAAGTTGGCTAGACTGCTGCTGACTCTTGAAAAGGAACAGAGCCAATGGCTTTAGTTTGACAATACCATTAATACAACTTAATGGCTTCAGGGAGAGGGGAATGAACAAAATACTCCCTGCCTGTATTCATAGGGCAACACAGATGCATTTTCATTCCAGATCTGAACCGTGGAGTTGACTGAGCTGCTCTGATGAAGTTTAGGAGACTCACCCTGTGAAAGGCGGTACAGAGAGGTTCAGGCATGAGGGCGTGGACATCAGTGATGCTTCCTGACAATATAAGCACAACCTCAAAAACTGTCTTAAAATATTTCAACAAAAGAGCTGTTTGGCAGTTAAAAACATGGCTCCATGAGTTTGAGAATAATGCTAAGAACCTATGTAGAAGAAGGATCTCTAATTGGGGGATGGGGAGATGGGATGTAGCCCTGGGAATGTGGGGGAAATGGTAAGCATTAGAAAGGGGCATGGCATGCAGATAGCCTCAGAGGAACATGAATGTTTCTAGCTGCAAACCTTGGAGTATTTTAAGATAGGCAGGACTGTCATACAACCCAGTCAAGTGACCCTGAACTTCAAAATTTTAATGCAGAATTTCAAGTTACCCTGGGGCTAGCTCCCCTGCATTTGTGAAAAAGTTAGACAGGTTTCCTAATTCTACTTTACAGATCTGTGCTGACTGCCACTGTCAAAAGGAGGCAGAGAATGGTATTCCCATCTGCGTCTTCTTGAGGTCTAGCCACCAATTCAGCTTCCCTAAAGACCTGAAGCAGGATTGCAATTTTCTAGTTTGCATGGGGCTTGGGTAGGGATTGTACCAACCTCAGGGTCCATTCAGACTAGCAAATTCAGTCCCCTGCTGTCACAAGGCAACCATTTATCCAAAAAGAAGACTGCTGCTCCTCCTCAAAACAACAAAAAAGAAAAAGTAGGAACTTCCTTGCCTGTATTCAAGAGGAGCATACTTTAGAGCTCCTAGATGAAGAAGTGCAGCTACTTCTGCTTATAGAAGATTCCTATGAAAAGGATGGTAAGCAGGGGTAAAAGAAAAACTAACTAGGGTAACTGTGGTAGAGGACCTCCAACACCCACCTGCCCTAGATTACAGCAGCTTAAACTCAAGGGAATGGGACAAATTTGTTTCTGCAGATTACATACCCTGATGTGTCATCAAATCTGCAGACATGCAGTCAGCGCAGAATCCTTCCACCTCCTCTGAGACAACTGACATCTCCATGTGTGCTTATGTTTTTTATTGGAGACAGAATCGTGGTGGCCAGCAAGGCGCGCTGGGTTCCTGTGTTCCATCTAAGACTGATATCAGCATCGTTTGCCGTTTGGAGCTATTGCCCAGAAGCCAAAGGAGTGCAAGAACTCACATGTTACAAGGAACGAACAACTCCATCCCTTCTGGTAGCAGGTCCTTGATCATCACATGCAGCCCCTCGGGGACTTCCCCATGATAACAGTCATGGACCTGGCTATTGGTCTGAAGACTCTATGGCTATTTATAGGGCGAGCTTTCCCCAATAGTTGCTTTAAGCTTACCCCTGTTCTCGGTAGGGGGTTGGACAAAAAGTGCCAACACTATCCCAAATTGGAGAATGACACTTTCAGGAACACAGAAATGGAAGGGACCATTCCAGGTGACTGAATCCAGTCCTCTGTAATTACTGGCAATCACATAAAATATTTGTTCAAAAGGGTCCCCGAGACTTTCCATTCCAGCTTCTCCCACACTTCACAACACAAAGAATGTCATTATATCCCATAACACACTTAGGATCTTTACTGTAAAAGGCCCTCTGTTGTGTGGGAGAGAAGAGGGAAGACAAGAACACCAATGCCAAGACAGCTTAACTTTTCATCACCTGCAACTGAAGGGAGATAGAAGGCGGACAGGTTTTCCTCGAGAACAAGTCAAGCTTCTTCAGGATCTTTATCCTTCAGGCTGCTTTTGTGAAATCTGGACTTTCCCTGTACTACTGAAATGAGTAAGGAATTCATAATAAGTCATACTCACCCTGAAGGACTGATCCTGTTTCACTCTATTTCCTGTGGCTGGCATACTGGGAGGTGTCTGTTACAGTGCCTTAGCAAGGTTGAATCACTACTTATTGGAAGGCTAATCCTGACTGGGCTAATGGTATCAATATACCAAACAACTTACAAGATTTTTCTTGGAAAAAATTACATCTTCATTTTTAGAGTGTCTACTATTCTCATCAAGAGATCTTCCAGTGTCTTAACATTGTTCAACCCTAGCAGCAGGGTTACTGCTTTGTCCAGTGATGAAACAAGAAGTTCTTGGAAGTAATGCAGGATTGCGTTGCCCCTCTTGTCCCTTGATTGGCAATTCCTGGTATTCTTCCTTGCCCATTTTCAGTGGACTGGTCACTGATGCCACTAGAGCACGTGTTGTTTTCCTCCTCTTAGAATGGGATGGCAATCTGCTCCTGGAAATACGTGAAGAAGAGCCCTGTAAGCCCATAACGTGACTCCATAAGGATATGGCTGGCTATTACTGACCAGTCAAATGACAGTTCTGTTGCAGCAGTTGTAGTAAATTCTAGGAAGAAAATTTGTCTGGTCTACTTTTGGACTCCCAAAAGAGGCCATCCTGCTTGTAGGAGACAAGAAGGTATGTCCTGACTCACTGAAAGGAGCAGCAGATGCTCTGTAAGCATAGCTCTGAACCATACAGTGCTCTGGATACCAGGCTCCGTGGCAAGATTCTTGGAACAACCTCTCTCAGGCCTGGAACCCGGTGCCAGAAGTGCCAGCACCAGCTTTAGCATCAAGGTATGCGTCTTTGCCACACCTTTTACCACCAGGTCTTTTTATGGCCCTGTATCCTTACTCGAGAGCAAACCTAAAAGCATGGTTCTCCATAGCACGGGACTAGACGAGATTATGGTTAAAAGCTTATGCATTTTTCCTATTTCTTTTCAAGTAAGTGACATTTTGATTGCAAGTGCTAATTTAGCAAGTGTGGCATTTATAAGAACAAGAACCAGACCATAAAACTCCTTTCAGTTAAGTGAAACAGCCAGCAAGCAAGTGAATACAGACCTGTTCTGGATTCAAATGCAGCACCCAAGACTCAACACCTCTGGATATCAATGATCAGAGACAGGAAGTTAGCTGGGTTAGTGCAAAGGCAAGCAGAAGGTAGGTAGGTAGATTAGCACCTTACAGACTAACTAATTCAGAGATGGATAAACTTTCATAAGCAGCAAACTGTATCTCTGGTTTAATCAGTCTGCAAGATACAAATCTACCCTGCCTTCTGTCTTCCCTAACATTGTAAATCAAAGCCAGCACAATTATGCTAAGGTAGAGAAGGTAAAATGCTTCCTGGAAGGGCATTTTTCAACCTGTTTCCTTTGTGATCCAAAATCCACTCTCTCATAATCAGAGACAGCACCAGTTCTCTTGGATCTTCAAAAAACTGCTAGCTTTTGGGTGGGGTTGCAAGATTCTCTAGCCTGCTGGGATGAAAATGAGAGCATTTTTCATGTGTAAAAACTGCTCGACACCTCTCCCCAGCTTCTGGGTGGGTGGGGGAAGCAATCATTTCAAGGTCTTCCCAACTCCTTTTGGAGTAGCATTGTCTTTTAAGGTTTTTCCCTTCTAATTTCCAGCCTGCTTGCTTTGGCATAACTCCAATTCCCCTCCTCCTCCTGCCTGAGAGAAGCTTCTCTCTCTCCACTGTCTGCAAAGCATGGCAGTTTCAGTTGGTAGGGTCGGAAGGGACCTGAGCAGATCATGTAGTCCGACCCCCTGCCATGGCACGAAAGAGTACTGGGGTCAAACGACCCCGGCAAGACGTTCATCTAGCCTCCTCTTAAAGACCCCCAGGGTAGGAGCCTGCACCACTTCTCTTGGAAGTTGGTTCCAGATCCTAGCCACCCTGACCGTGAAGTAGCGCCTCCTGCGGTCTAGTCTGAATCTGCCCTCTGCCAGCTTGTGACCATTATTTCTAGTCACTCCTGGGGGAACAGGGACTCCCCCAGTGCCTGCTGGTCCCCTCTGACTAATCTGTAACAGGCCACTAGATCCCCCCTCAGCCTTCTCTTGTGGAGGCTGAACAAGGTCAGGTCCCTTAGCCTCTCCTCGTAGGGCCTGCCTTGCTGCCCCCTGACCATGCAAGCAGCCCTCTCCATGTTGTCCACATCCCTCTTGGTGTGCAGCTCCCAGAACTGGACGCAGTACTCCAACTACGTTCCTACCTCCAATCTTGCCAAGGGCATTCATTTCCAGTTTCTCCCATGTCCCCCATGCTATCCCTGGTCTTGAACCTGCTGGTAAACGGCACATCACAAAGGCAAGGCAGACAGATCTTCGATAAGGAGCCTAGCTGTGATAACTACAGACACTAGGAAAAGACATTTGTGACTTTTAACACAATAATCTTCTTGTTCCCTGCTTTGAGGCACCAGGTTTCATATCAGCTTTTGGCCCCTACCTTTCCAACAACAGAGAAGGAGAAAAGCTTTGAGTGCTTTCCTCCCTGACAAGAGTCACTTGAAAGGTGCAAGACAGTTAGACAATTCTGCACCTACTCAAGTGTGCAACTCAGAAGGGGAGAGCAGGAGAAAAGCATCAACCCTCTCCCAGTTTGTTTTTTTGGGGAAAACCTTTAGTACATAGAAGACGCAAAATAGGAAAACTGTATATGCATGTTGTACAAATGGAGCAGAAGGCAGGGTAGAGATGTACCTTGTACACAACTAAATTAAAGATGCATAAGCTTTCTCAAGCTCACTTCATCAGATGCAGTGAGGTCAGGTTCACAAAAACTTATTCACCTCTGATTTGACTGTTATTAGTCTATGAGGTGCACTTGTGCCCAGCCTTCTGTGTGCATTCAGACTAACACAGTTAACTACCTCTTTTCTGTAGGACTCAAGGCCACATCTGGCTATGGCAACTCTGTATTAGTATGTGCAGTGCAGTGGCAGGTACTGAAATAGTTAAGCACATTCTAGAGACCAGAAGTATGATTTCAAGGCCCTGGAATTTGGAGAAGGCAAGGGAAGCAGAGGCAAGGTTTCTTGCACTGAATACTGGGGGTGTGGAACTGTTTTTCATTGCTGCAGAGTTCTCTTACTCTTGCTGCAGAAACTAGTTCTGAAGGCAGTGGATTGCCAGAGGCTGGTTTAAAGTCAATGTAGAGGAAACCACAGGAAGTCGAATAGCTAAAAGAAGAAGTAGGCATACTACTTTAATAGAAGAAAGCAAAAAAATAGACAAAAAGCAGTCTAAACATTAGTGGTACTATACAACTCACCTTGTCTTCGAAATATACAAGTAAAATAAACAAAAACACAACCAGATGGGTATGACACCACACTTGCACTCAAGCACTTTTCCCCACATGAAGTACTATGCATCCAAGTGGTCTTTACATCATCCTAATCTATACTCTGGGAACAAAGGAGGCTCTCAGCATATATTTCAGAGGTCATTTAATGCAACAATTTGCAGCTTTAACTGTATGCAACCCTTTGTGTTACAAAGATGTAAAGTTATCAAGCTGTCCAGATGTTCTGTGCTATTCATAAGAGAGTCCATTTTCTTGTATTGTAGTAAAGTCTCTATCAAGTTAGTTAATACTATGACTGACATCCATCCATCAATTCCTCAAATTTCCTTGTGGAGTTACCCTTCAGAGAATCACACATCTTGCCTATTAATTCAGACACTTCTACTTCACTACAGTAAGGTGGTCACCAGCACTCACCCACATCTCTCAGATGCGACATTTGAACTGAGGAAACAGATGTTCCACTTTCTGTAACCACCCCTCAATTTTACTCTACCTGCTGGAATGATATTCCAAATATGAGGGAGTGCAGTACAAGGTGCAGGGTATTTCTCATCTCTAGAGGCAATACTTTTGAAAAAGCTTGTTGTCTGTTAACCTTCTTTTCTCCTTCAAGATACTGCTTCTGCAAGACCCCACCTTAGGAACTAGCAAGCAGATACAATCCTCAAGAGGAGTGTTGAGGACCCGTATTATAATCAAACAGAGTGAATCACTACTCTCTTAACTGAGCATTTGATCAAGAATCACCATTGCAAGAATAGTGATTTGTGACACTACGACTTGAATTTACAACTCTTACCAGCTTTGGACACTGCAAATATAACTTGCAAATCCTGTCACCACTAAGTGATTTTTCTCTCTGCTTGGTATGTGATGTGTGGGCCAACTCAGAGGAAAACTAAATATATAATTTAATCAAAAATACCATCTTGATGGAATTTAAAATACATTTATAAAATCCAGAAAATATACATGGCTTCGGGGGGGGAGGAGGAGAGGGGGAACCTGTCATCTGATTAATCTGGCTTCCACTAGGTTAAATGAAAAATTCTTATGACCTTAAAAACATTAGGAAAAGCCATCAAAGTTCTGAAATGCTCTCAGCTGATGTTAAAGCCATTAGAAAAGAACCTATAATGAGTATAACACACAGGGAGCAGATTTCTAAACAATCCAGAGTTTCTACGCCTTTAATGACAACTGAATTTATATCCACTGAATTTACAGATTTACACACTTTTAGACAGAAATTTATTAGCTGCTCTAAGAACCTGACCCCAGTTGTCTTTCCTGCCTAGTGCAGGGGGCTGAACCCAATGATCTTGTGAGGTTGCTTCCAGCCCCCTACAATCTATGAATCTATGAACCACTTCACTAAAAAATCCATCAAGACCTTTTGTACAAAAATGTGGTAGGCAGACAAAAAGTGTTCAGAAGGTTTTAACCAAGTGTTTATTTAAACACTTAAATAAGAGACTTTTAAGGAATTAGGTTAAAGACTGTGCACATAAGAGACAGTGCACCAAACAACATTCAAACCCTTCTAGTAACCTCAGCAAAATAATATTTTCATAGTTCTCAATTAATATTGGTATCAGGTATTTTGAGGTATTCGTTTCAAAGCCACCACAAAAAGAACATTTGCAAAGAACTTCCCATGAAGAATAAAAGGGGTTACAAGAATGGAAGTCTACTGAATGCGTCTTTCTTCCTGTTGCTTCCAACTAGTGCTTTCTTTTAATTCTAAGATTCACACATCTTCTTACTGCTTCTTCATGAGGTTAAGAATAGAAAACTTTTTTTTCTTCAGAAATTCCAGCAGAAGCTAATTAGGCTAACTTAATTAACCTGATTAAATCGGGAGGCTAGACTCGATTTACGGGCTGGACTTGACGATTCTCCGGGGTCCCTTCCAGCATGAACGTCCATGAAATGGTCAACAAAATGGCCAAGGTAGTTCAATGTTACTTCGTGTCATGCAACTGCCATCTGATGAATAGTGTGAACTACTCTTACCCTTTTCACTCCTCAATTAATGGTATCAGCTCAGGGGAAAGAACAAAAAACAAAACAGAGAGAGAGACCCAGAGATCACTGCAGACAACTCCAAAACTACCTCTGTCCAATACACAACAGTTGTCCAAAAAAGCAAACAAAGCTTAGTGAATCCTTGTCCAAACACGGCTGCCAAATGCCTGAAAGCTACTTCTGATGCCTCAGATACTACAGCTTCCATTCTCCAGATTCCTCAAAAAGGATGGGAATGTGGGCATCTCCAGCTTTCCTAAAAAGTACTGTAGCACATGCATCACTGCCATTGCTCTGTCTTCTATTTCCAGCACGGTATATTTATACCACCGGAACATTTCTTGTGTATCTGAATTTGCTTTCACACTGAAAAGCGAATTATAATATAACGTTTCTCCAAAACAAGACAAGTTTGCTCAAAATCTCAACAAATGCTTCTGACAATCTTTCCCACTTTCTCCTGGCCCTGCAATAATCTTGAAGCTCTGGTCTCTGCACGCTGACTTCTGGAACCAATTCATGATACGACTTCCTTTCTCACTTAAATTACTACGCCTTGTTCAGAACTCTATTGCCCACTTAACCTCTGGGCTCTCTTGTAAGTTCTTCATTTTTTTTCATCTGCTCAACTATCAACTCAAATCCAAAGGCAGTTTAAAGATTCTGCTTCTCATTTTGTCTCCTCTTCAGACCGCTGGCCTTTCCCCAGCCTCTAGCTCTTAACTTAATATATTCCCTATACTCCCCGTACCCATTTCTTTTCTGCTTCACTTCACTCCTGGGACATGCTCTACACAAACTTCAAAAGCTACCATATTCTAGATAACTTGTCATTTCTGTCCTTATCCTTACTTCTATTTTTGCTTTTTCTGAACTTTTTATAATTTCTCCTTATGTCTAGCTTTTTATTGCGATTCATCTTTGCAATTAATTTTATTGCACCAATTTCAACAATAATTGTAGAATGGCAGCAACCTGTACAAGCACAGATTGATGGAAAACTAACACAATGCACCAGACGCTCCCATAATGTTTAATAGGAAAGTGGGACAATGCCCCTAGAGCAGCTTGTGGGGAAACAAAGACATTCCTCAGTGGTATCACTTATATTATCTGTAATATTTTGAAGCTGAATCCTGCACATTCCTTCTACTTCATATGCAATGATAAACCAATAACTAACCACCAGCTAGGATAGTACACATCAGTCACTGTAGCACTGGAGTTGCATATATAAAAATAGCATCCTCCCCTGTGAACTGAAAGAAACCAGGTAAGGGAAGTTTCTGCCCAGCACCAGCTCTTACCTGTGAAAGTCCAGGGGACGATGCATGTCCCGGAGGTGTTGCAGCAAGATTTGGGTGTCCCTTATTTATTTCATGTGCAGAGTAAGGGGATGGGGCAGGAGGGCCCGGCTGTCTTGCTACCTGTGTTACCTGTGAGGAGATAAACTGTTAGTAAAAGAGAATATTAGTAGTTCAATTTCTGTAGATGGTTCTAGCGTTTATAGTCTACGAATAAAAGAGCACAAAAAATGAAAGGGGTCAGCAGCAACATTTTTAATATGTGCTGACCCATTTCTTTTTCAAGTTAGTTAACTATTTATATAAAACTTGGTGGCTATGCTGGTGGAAAGCCTGTATCACAGGCAGCACCATCAACAGGGGAAGGGGGAAAAGTTACACAAGCTTCTGCTTTATTGCTTTTCCAACACAGCTCAGGCTTTCATTGAAGTATCCTTGAAGTTCCACTCCTGGTCTTTTACTTCCAAATCTTTGTAATTCATACCATTACAAATTACACCAAACCACCTTGCGATTTAGTGGTCCAAACCCCCTGGGGGCTGCAAAGTGATGTAAAGAAGCTTGTTACCAGTCAGAGGAAGTGACCTAAAAAGGCAAGGCGAGGAGAAATTCCCCATTCATCCCTCCAAATGAGATGACAATATGGCAGAAGAATCTTAGACCGAGGACTGACAGGCTTCTCATCAGTAAAGATAAATGAAAACTTAAAACAATTCTTTTGGAAAGCTACTGCCCCAGATTTTCCACTACGGCACACACACAGAGGAGATTTCAGTCTTCATGGCTCACATGCTTGTTTTATTCCATCTTATTTACAGTACAATATTCATGTCAAGTTGTTTAAAACGTAGACCCCAGGGTAAGTGAAATGAAAAATGGCAAATCAAAGAGATATTGAGGAATCAGAGCTAGATATCCACTCAGCAATTCAATATCATGTAAACTGTATTATTTTGTTTTATGTTTGCTGTGTAACAGCCTTCTCTCTGACCTCTACTGAAATGAGCTTCTGCCTTGTTTAAATCACAGCTATTACAGCTATTGCGGTTTCAAAACAACACAGGTAATGATTAGAAGGTGCTGCTAGCAACACACAAATAAGTGCATGTACCACAGAAGAGTCAGTCAGCAATGAAACACAAGATATCAGTCTTGTCCATGTCCCTTTATTGTATTTTAAGTAAGGGTGCATTTGATTACATCACCTAAACCACTCCAATAGCTGTGGATGACAATGTGCAATTTCTGAAGGCTTGGAAGAGACCAAAAGCATGCACTGTTGGAAGATCTGGAGAGAGAGCGCCCTTCCCCCCGCAAGAGGCATCATCTGTTTCCTGGTTGATACAGCCTGGCGGGGATGCACACACACAGCTCCAGTCACAAAGGACACTGTAAAACTTCTGCAACCTGCCTCCTGGAAAATCAGAAACCCTTACCACAGCGATCTTGAAAGCCTTGCCAAGTCAAAAACAGACTTTTTTTAATTCTATACTTAAAAAGTAGCTACAAATTATGAAAGATGTCAGAACTGCAGCTGGGAGCGCAAGGACATTTATTCACTTATAAACCCACCATTCAATAAAACGTGCATTTTAGTCATCACTAGGAATATCTCCCTTGACAATCACCAATTTACTTCCAGATAAGAGATTAGTTTAAAGTAAAGGAAGTTCTTCAACTACCGTCAGCGTATATGCAAATTCTTAAGTGTGCATATACTTCTAGCATCAAAGAGAAAAATCTGCAGCGTTTTGATCACTAGAACAGGCTGCACGCACGATTCCTTTGGACCTTACTATCTGGAGTCATGTTAAATAGATTCTGTGCCAAGACTGAAGAAGTAATAATGTTCACATTCTACACTGGGAAGCACAGATGTAGGTTAAGTAACTTATTTTCAGCCTTGTCAGAACTCGAATCCAATCTTCAGGAATTAAAGAGTGATAAGTTATGTGGTAACTGATAACTATGTAATATGGGTCTGAGATTGACCAACACTCTGACACTGCTCTCCCAAATCAGGCCTCAAATCAGAAGTCAAGTCAGGGAGGAATGCAATATAGATAGCAGTTATGTCCCACCTAACAGACCAAAAAGGGCTGGTCCTGTTTAGATAATGAATAAGGACACTTTTCTCCTCTCTGGTATGTTTTCTTGGAGAGAGCCAGGGGACAAGAGCTGGGATGGGAAGAGGGACAGGTATTTAACTGGTTCTAGAACTCTGGAAACTGGTTTAGGTTAAGAATGAGATGAACAAAAAAAAAGTGTATCCTTCATTTTACAAAACACAGGACAAAAAGGATCAGATATCAAAACATGTGGCTCTCAGATTCTTTACTCAGGTAATATACTCACTACAAGTAATACAGTCTTTTAAAAAGTTTCATTTCCTGAATGTTCAAAGGTGACTCCATTAACTCAGTAAAGGCCTAAATTAAAATTCCTAAGAAAGGATTGTTTCAAATAGTGGTGAAAAAGTTGTCAAATAGGACCTTTTAAGAACTCTACCCTCCTCCCAACCCTTTAGAAGTTTTCTCTGTGATTACAGTTCAGGAGTAACCACCAGCATTATTTACAATCAGAAAGTTCTTCCAGAGACCCATGTAGTCCAACTGCCTATAGTTCATCCAGAACAAGATCAGAAGATGTCTTGGAAACACCTCTGCCATCTCTTAACCATGGAAGCAGTCAATTAATACATGTTCAAAACATCCTAGAAATAAGAACTGTCTGATGATATATCTTTTACTGGACAAAATTTAATAGCTGGGAGAGATGGGAGACAAGCTTTTGGTCACAAAGTGCCCTTTTCAAAGTCCTGCCGCATCCTCTACAGGTGATGCAGAACAGAGACATTAGCAGAAGCAGCAGCCTTGAACCAGGACACTTTCTTCCCCCAAAATGTGTGTTAACACCTCTCAGAGCTACAAAGTGAATCCAAAAAAAGATATAATCAAACAAACCTTTCTTCCTACATTTTCTCCGAACCACCGCGGCTACAACACCCCACCATGCCAATTTAAACCAATGGTAAAAATGCCTTTCTGACCCCAAATCTGGCAAGCGCTATGACCCCAAGTAGAGAAGTAAGACCCTCCAGACAGGAACTTCTGAGTTTTCTAACTACAGCAAAGCAATCAACACACTCGAGTCAAAAGCCACCACCAGCCTCAACTGTGGCCAAGATCTCAGTGCTTCAGCAGGCCCGTATCTTTGACGAGGGGAAAATAAATTCCTTCCAAGCCCCTACAGGTGATCAAAGCCCTGAAGCATGGACGCCTGCCACACCAACTTATTTCTATGCTCCAGAATAGGAATTGCAAATACAGATTCCACCTATTATACAGACTGATTGCTGAACCAAAAGGTCCCTATCCTATCAAATCAACCCTCCCATAAAAGTTACCTTAAAACAATCCAGGTCCTTTACCCCATCTCCTCTCGACTCAGATAACAAATCAAAAATTCTCTCCTCTGATAGCACAAGTCCTCTTTTAAATGTCAAAAAGAAGCCTAAAAAGCTCTTCTCCCCCTCTCTCCTGGTGACAGTCTCATAGACACAAACGAACATATACACAAGAGGATCTGTTCAACTGAGGCTCTCTAGAAGCCATGGGGCATGGACTGGCAAAAGTAATGATTCCATTACAAACCAATGCCAACTACCATCTGTCAGAAAGTGAGAGTTTGAATTCTACTAAAAAGTATGCATCTTAATCCCCAGTAAATATAAGAATAGCACGCCCTTTTTATATTCACTTAGAAATAGTCCAGAAATAAGAATCTCTAACAAACTGTAAAATGTAATGTTTCTCTAAGAAAATGCCAATTAGAGCAGGAAATGTTACATCTATATAGATGCATTTAAGAAACTGTGTTATAGGTTAAATTTCATGTTTCTATAGTTCTTTTCATTACATTTGCTAGAATGCAGATTTAAGTTCATAAATTCTAAAGGAACACAAGCTTCACTTCAATTATTCAGTAATGAAAAAGGCAGAAACTGGAAACATCTGACTGGATTTGTTCCAAAATACTTGTCTCATGATGCAAGCCATTTACATATAGTGCAAAAAGTTTCTGCTTTCCGTTTATCACCTGGAAATCTTCAAGATGTGCAACAGGTCTAAGATGTAAGCTAAGCAAATATAACTTTCACTCAAGTTCACAGATCAAATTCTTTGCCTAAACAATGGATATGTGGAATTAAATATGAATCTGTCAAACCTAGCACTGTGCCATAAGCAAGCAGCGGAGAGCCTATAGTTCAGTCTTTAAAAGTACTCTCTCCAAGAAAGCAAAAAATATATAAAAAATGAAACTGATGTGGGATTAATTTGCTGTCCACTTGGATTGAACGGTCTTTATTTTGATGCCTCTGAAATTCTATTTTTCTGCAACTTAGATAAACATAAAAAACTACCAGACTGGGTCAGACCACAGGTCCATCTATTTTAGT
Organism: Crocodylus siamensis; assembly: GCF_052110815.1. NCBI lineage: Eukaryota > Metazoa > Chordata > Crocodylia > Crocodylidae > Crocodylus > Crocodylus siamensis. Next base: position 1,653,210 of record NC_143406.1, on the reverse strand, counting down.
ACCCTGCCTCTCACAGTGTGGAAGAATATTTAAGCAAAACAAACCCAGAATAATCCATCCCCAACAACATTCCCTGCACAGCTTCTAGCATTCAGGGTCTATGTAGTCCTAATGTCGAAACTAAACCGCTACAATGTGTAATTCCTGCCATGATTAATGCCCATGTCTTTCATGAATTTGTCAAATCCCCTTTTCAGCCCAGTTAAAGGATCAGCCTTCACATTCTGTGGCAACAAGATCAACAAGATAATTACCCACGGTGTGAAAAGGAACGTTTGTTTTAAACCTGCTAATCACTGCACTGCATGTCTCCTAATTCCCATACTGAGAAAGATAGGGATTTACTATTTACTTCCTCCAAATCATGCATAGTTTTGTAGCCGGTTAGCATGTCCTCCTTCAGTACTCTTATCTTGTAAGGTGAGAAGTCATAGCCTATTTATTCTCTGCATTCCTCCAATTATCCTTCTCGCCCTCCTCTTGTGCCTTTTCTAGTTCTAGCGCATCCTCTTGGAGACGAGGGGACCACACCAGCACAGTATTCAAGGTGTGGGGCTACCCTGGACCTATCCAATGATATAATGACATTTTTGATTTTCAGTCCTATTCTTAATGATTTGAACATGCTATTTCCCTTTTTGGCTGCTGCTGAACACTGGGCTGATGCTTTCAAAGAACTAGGATATCTAACTCCAAGCAGGAACAGGTATACGCATCTCAGGCTATTTTTACCCCCATGCGTGTGAATGCACTTATCAAGATGGAATTTTCTGTCCTTCTTCAGCTCTTCAGTCAGCTTTGCCCTTTTACCACCCTGAAATATTAATACAGATTTCATAGATTTCATAGATTTTCATAGACATTAGGGCTGGAAGGGACCTCGGGAGATCATCAAGTCTAGCCCCCTGCCCAAAGGGCAGGAAGTCAGCTGGGGTCATAGGATCCCAGCAAGATAAGCATCCAATTTACTCCTGAAGGTGTTCAATGTAGGTGCTTGAACCACCTCCGCTGGCAGGCTGCTCCAGACCTTGGGGGCTCAGACCGTAAAGAAATTCTTCCTTATGTCCAGCCTGAAACGGCTTTGCAGGAGTTTGTGACCGTTCGACCTCGTCATCCCTTGGGGCGCTCTGGTGAACAGACGTTCCCCCAGATCCTGGTGGTCACCCCTCATAAACTTATAGGTGGCCACCAGATCACCCCTGAGCCTGCGCTTTTCCAGGCTGAAGAGTCCCATGGCTCTCAGCCTGTCATCGTAAGATCTGTTTTCCTGACCTCTGATCATGCGCGTGGCTCTCCTCTGGACTCTCCCAAGCTTCTCCACATCCTTTTTGAATTGTGGAGCCCAAAATTGGACGCAGTACTCCAGCTGCGGCCTCCCCAAGGCCGAGTACAAGGGGAGAAGGACGTCCCGGGATTTGCTCGAGAAGCATCTATGGATGCACGCCAGCATTTTGGTTGCTTTACTAGCCGCAGCATCGCATTGGAGGCTCATGTTCATCTTGTGGTCAATGATGACCCCCAAGTCTCTTTCTTCTGTAGTGCTAACCAACGTAGCACCGCCGAGCCTATTAAGGGTGCTGCAAGGTTTTTCCTCCCAAGGTGGAGGACCTTGCATTTTTCGGTGTTAAACACCATGAGGTTCTCGTCTGCCCATTTGCTGAGCTTGTCCAGGTCAGCCTGGATCACCCGCCTATCTTCTGGCGTGGATGCTTTGCCCCAAAGTTTGGTGTCATCGGCGAACTTGGCCAGTCCACTCCTGACTCCAATGTCCACATCGTTAATGAAGATGTTGAACAGTATGGGTCCCAGGACAGAGCCTTGAGGGACCCCACTGGTCACAGGGCACCACGATGAGTGACTGCCATCAATCACAACCCTCTGGGTCCGACCACGAAGCCAATTTCCCAGCCAGCGGATAGTGGTGGAGCCAAGGCCACAACTGGCCAGTTTGGCCAAGAGGTGATCATGGGATACCAGATCAAAAGCTTTTTTGAAGTCAAGATATATGACATCAATCTCTTCTCCCTTGTCCAGGTGATAGGTCACCGGGTCATAGAAGGAAATGAGATTGGTCAAACAAGACCTACCCGCAACAAACCCGTGCTGGCTCTCCCTTAGGATGTTAGCCTGGGCCAGTCCCTCAAGGATGGCCTCCTTCATAAACTTTTCTAAGATCTTCCCCAGGATAGAAGTCAGGCTAATGGGCTTGTAGTTAGCCAGATCCACTCTCCTCCCTTTCTTGAAGATAGGCACCACATTGGCCTTCTCCCAGTCTTCGGGCACCACACCACAGCGCCAGGAGCTCTCGAAGACCCGTGCCAGGGGCTGGGCTATGACGCTCGCCAGCTCCTTGAGTACCCTGGGGTGCAGACTGTCAGGGCCGGCTGACTTGAAGGTCTCCAGCTTCTCAAGGTGTTCCTTCACGAGGTCAGCATTGATGGAGGGTAGGGGATCCCCCTCACCCAGATTTCCCTGTCCCATAGCAGGCATGGGCATCCCGTGTGACTGATGAAAGACTGACGCAAAGTACCTATTTAACAGGTTGGCTTTTTCCTGGATGTCAGTTGCCAGTTGCCCCATCTGGTTTAGCAGGGGTCCAACATTGCCCTTGCTTTTCCTCCGGCTCCCCACATACCTGAAAAAGGACTTTTTGTTGTCCTTGATGCCTGAAGCTAGTTGGAGTTCAGTTGCAGCCTTGGCTTTCCTGGTTTGGTCCCTGCAGGACCGGACCAGCGCGGAGTAATCCTCCTTGGAGGTGAATCCCGTCCTCCATCCTTTGTAGGCTTTCCTTTTTAGCCGCAGGAGGTCAGCTAGGTCTCTGGAGAGCCAGGGGGGCTGCTGTGCCTTCTTGCTGCCTTTTCTCCGTGTTGGAATAGATTTAGCTTGTGCACCGAGGATCGCTTCCTTGAGAAGCAACCACTCTTCTTGAACTCCCATCTCCCTGGGGTCATGGTCCCTGAGGGCCTGACTGACTAGCCTCTTGAGCTTGTCAAAGTCGGCTTTTCTGAAGTCAAGGACTTCTGTGCTGCTGACTGACTTGCCAGCTTTACGGCGGATGGTGAAGGTGATCAGCTCGTGGTCGCTGTCACCCAACTTCCCATCGATCACTAGGTCGCCGATTAGGTCGTCCCCCGTAGCCAGTACCAGGTCAAGCAGCGCTTTGCCTCTCGTTGGCCCATAGACTTCTTGAGTCGGGTAGAGGTCATCCACGCACGAGAGAAAGCTTTGCGCCCGCTCGGATTTAGCTGAGTGATCTTCCCCCGAGATGTCCGGGTAATTGAAGTCACCCATGACAACCAAGGTCCTGGAGCAAGCGGCCTCAGTCAGTTCCCGGGCGAACTCCTGGTCAAGCTCGGGACTTTGAGTGGGAGGTCTGTAGTAGACTCCCACCGTTGTGTCCCCTGTGCCGAATTCCCCACGAATTTTTACCCAGAGGGTCTCTAGCTGTCCATGCCGGTCGCCAACATCAGCTTGCAGGGACGTGTAGCTTTCCTTCACATAGAGAGCTACACCCCCGCCCCTTTTGTCTACACGATCCCTCCTGTACAGGGTATAGCCCTCTACCCCCGTGGTCCAGTCATGGGTGGAGTCCCACCAGGTCTCCGTTATCCCAATGACATCGTATTTCTTTGCACTGAGCAGGAGGACGAGCTCCTCCTGCTTGTTGCCCAGGCTCCTGGCACTAGTGTACAGGCAGGCAAGTGTGCCCTTGGGGGCTCTTGCCTTGCCCACAGATTGTGCCAGGGCTGGGGCAGGGGTGGGCTCCCTTAAGTGCCCCCTTAAGTGCCTTGGTCCGCTGGCTTTGCAAGGGCCGTTCAGCGGGCCAGCCGTGGCAGTAGTCCCCCCATCCCCCAGCGGGCTTAGTTTAAAGCCCGGTGGAGCAGGTCAGCCAGCCTGACTGAGAAGAGCCTCCTCCCCAGGGGAGAGAGGTGGAGGCCATCTCTTCCCAGCAGCTCGCTGCCTCTCTCTCCAAAGAGCGGGCTGTGGTCATGGAAGCCAAAGCCTTCCCGATAACACCAGCACCGCAGTCTTTGGTTCACTGCGTGGATCCTCCTCTCCCTCCTCAGCCCATAGGCCGAGACTGGGAGGATCGAGGAAAACACCACCTGAGCTCCCAGACCCCTAAGCCCCGCTCCCAACTCCCTGTAGCGCCTCATGACCTGGCCGGGGGTGCGCCGAGCCGTGTCACTGGTGCCCACGTGAATAAGGAGCATGGGGTAGTGGTCTGTGGGCCGGAGGAGCTGCGGGGTCCTCTCCGCAATGTCTCGGATGCGGGCCCCCGGGAAGCAGCAGACTTCCCGGGCTAAGGGGTCGGGGCGGCAGATTGCCCCCTCAGTGCCCCGCAGGATGGAGTCTCCCACAACAAACACCTTACGCTTTGTCTTGGGGACAGCATCATCTATAAAACTTGGCCACCTCACCAGTCAACCGGTTTTCAAACCATTTATAAATATGGTAAACAGCATACATCCTAGTATAGACCCTTGGGAAACTGCACTATTTACCTCTCTCCACTGTGTGAGCTGACCATTTATAAGCATTTGGATTCCTGTCTTTCAGCCAGTTACTGATCCACGAGTGGACCTTCCCTCTAACGCCTTGCCAACCTAATTTCTTTAAGAGCCTTTAGTGTGGAACTTTTGTCAAAAGCTTTCTGAAAATCCAAACACCCTATATCAAACTGGACTGCCCTGATCCTCAAGTTTGTTGGGGCCCTCAAAAAACTCCAGCATGACCTCCCTTCACAAAAGCCATCTTGCTCATCAACACGACAATTAATCCTATTTTTTATTATAATTTCTACCAATGTCAGGAACAGAATTTACTGGTCTGTAATTCCCTGGATCTCCTAGGGAACCCTGTCTAAAGACTGGGGTTACATTGGCTATCACCCAGTCCTCCAGCACAGAGGCTGGCTTTAAGATTACAGGCTAAAAAGCCAGATCCAAAACATCAAAATCTGAGCTCTTTCAGGACTCTTGGGGAACTGTCAGCTGGTCCTTGTGATCTGTGACTCTTTAGTTTATCACTTTCCTCTATAACCTCACCTCAAAATCTAGCTATCTGCATATCAGTAGTAATGTCAATTAGCCTTTTATTTTCAATGAGTCTGGATCAAGAGATAAGGAAACAGAAAATGTACACCCACACAATTTTTTTCATATTTATATTTTGTATGTCATCTATGGGATGCAGTGATAGCTGGAAGGGGAAATGACAGCCATACGCACATTAATTTTACTAAATTAAAACAAAAACAAAAAAAGTCCAGACTGGGCAGAATTTCTTTCTGTTCAACATTCAAGTTCAACAAGGAACCTGACGTAAATGGTTTCAAAGAAGTGCTTAAGGCACATCCCTCTTGTACACGGCAGCAGCTCGGCAGTAGAACGAAAATCGGCCTCCTGACCTAGATCTTTAGTTTAAATGCACAGTGGCTAGAGTAACTAATCCCTCATAATCTCTTTTCTACAGGATTCTCTTCATTGCTGAAATACCCTCTGAAGGACACAAAAGCAAGTCACAGTGTTGCTGTTGGGTGTGAAATTCTTGGATGTCCATCAACAATTCCTCCCTGGAGAAAAGCAACCAAATGAACACGCAAGCATGCATATGAAAGTAAATGCAGAATCAAGCTTACCCCAATTAACTCTGTTTTGCATCAGGTTAGATAGGGGTCTTTTCTGCCTTTTGGACACTACAAAATACATGGAAGCGGGTTTTACCTCCAGCTGCAGAATCTACTCGTCTGAACAGCACACCTAGAAAAGCAGAACTCTCTTCCCCCTCCGCCCCACTCCAGTGAGACAGCACTGCCCAGCTGAGTATCCACTAGATTTCTGTCCTCTCTGAACACATGGGAAAGGATCAATACGGCCTTTACAACTTTGGTCTCCCACCTCAAAAAAAAAAAAAAAAAGCGATAGGAAAACTACAAAGGGTGCAGAGAAAGACTATGAAGGGAATGGACAGACTTTCATTTGAGGAGACTAAACAGGGTAGGACTTTTCAGCTGAGAGGACTGTCACTGGCAGAGGCAAGGGGTGGAGGGGAAAGGGAAGCAGGACACAACAGAAATTTATAAAACATTAAGTGATTCAGGGAAAGTAATTAGAGACCTATTAATTACCATCTCTCAAAATACTAGACGTAAAGGGCACAAACTGACACTATTTAGAAGCAAATTTAAAACTAACAAAAGGAAATTACTTTCAGACTGCATGCAACTGCATGCAACTCATTGCCATCAGATGCATGCACTGGTGGTTTCACCCAGGTCAAAAAGAGGAATGGAAAAATTCAGAGGAATGGTCTGCAGTTAGGTACTGAGCTTGGTAGATAGGGATGCAGCCTCTGAATCAGGCTTCTTGGATCTCTGAGCGTTGGGAGCTGCAGTGGGAGAGAAGCAGGAGGTAGACAATTCTGGATAAGCTTTCTTCACTCTCCCCTCAGCATCCACACACTCCCACTACCCAAGTCAGGATACTGGGCTAGCAAGACCTATCATCTGACACAGTAAGCAGGCAGTTTTTATGTTCTGTTCCAAATCGGAAAAGATGAGGTGCCACACGTTCGGACTGCTGCCTTTCACTCAAGAAAATACACATTCTAATTCTCATAATACTAGAAGCACAAATGAGAGTTTTCTCAAATCTGTGCTCCAGTTTAGAGCACAAGCCACCATGCAACCAGGTACAACTGGATACAACGATGTCATCTGCTCAAGAGAAACCTATTAGGGCTCAGAATCAGTACAAACCAGGCCTGGCCCTTGAAGGGCTGTGTTGCACATGGCTCGTGCATTTCTCACTCAATTTCAATGTGTATTGAATTAATTCACAAATAGCGATTAGATCACATCAGGGACCAACTTCCTGGAAAAATAAATTAAAAGCCCAACTATTGGAGTCTATCAGGCAGAAATATTCTTCAGCAAAATCTTATGTATATTTAACTCAAAACGAGCCAAATGACATTAGCAATAAAAAAGTGAATTCCCCAGGAGCATTTCTGCAGCAAGTTTCAGAGCTCAGGACATATCAATTTATTTATTTATTACAGCAGAACTATAAATCTCTGCCATAAAGAGACTGAGTAGGAAGCTGACCTAGATCAATTTGCTTATTGGCCTGACTCTGCATTGTATATTCTGAATTCCATGCGTGCCCCATGATAAACTTAATAATCCTGGGAGGCGTGTTCTGCTCTACTACAGGATCTACATCAGTTTGTCTTTCACTAGAAGTTAGCACTCATAATTATGTATTCTAAAAGTATTAATACAAAGCAATTTTAAGGCTTGGATTCACTGCAGTCAGTACAAATTAAATTCCTTCCCCTTCTTTCACCTATAATAGGATCATTTAGATTTAGGAATATTTTAAGACAAAAACAAAACTGGATTTTTCCACTGGTTTCCTATAGCACTATACAGTTCTGGATCTCATATCTGATGTATGCGTAGTTTTCTTAAATGGCATGAATTAAATTCACGAAATGTAAAGAATTCTACTAAACACTACTATGAAAAAGGTACACAGATGAAAAACCACATGTGGCCAACTGCTGCACCTGACAATATGCCATGCTAATTTTCTCCCTTTTAATAATAAACTATATGAATAAATTTTATGAATTAAAAAACATTACTCCTGAGGATTATTAAATTAATTTAAATCGATTTTTTCAACAGTAGTTTCTCTCAGGAGGATTAAATCTAAATCTACTGATTATTTTACTAATGATATATTCCAGTCTCAGTCCCATCCCAACAGGTACAAAAAGTCTATCAAAGGAAGGATAACTAAGTGTTGGGGTGAAACATCTAGTGTTATTTTCTGTTCCTGGAGGTTACAAAAGCAAGTCTCACCACACATCCAATTAAATTCATATACTTATTCCTCACCTGCCATTTCTCTCCTATAAAAATGGTGCCCAATTAATTCACTTCAATTCTTTTTGAAGGATCACCATTTTGGCTATTTCAGTTGTGGCCTACAGTGCAAGCTATACATGTTTTCCACTATTTTTGATTAACTTTTCCAAACATAGCTGAGGCTGCAAAATGGCTAGACCGCTGTGACCTCACTCTAAGGCAGAGGTACTGCAGCGTCAACTCAGCATCAGTACACAGTACTGCGAACTTATAACCTTTCAATTATCCAACAGGCAAGGATTTTTTTTTTAGGTGATATCTTTTATTGGACCAATTGCATAGATGTGATAAAGTCAAACAAGCTTCCAAATGCAAGGTCCGAGAAGGAGAGCAAGAACAGCAATTAAGAGCAGTGGGCAGAGCTGTGAAACCGAAGGGAAGAGAAATTCTCACGGACAAACAATTTGCAGAAAAAGACGAACTAGATTACCGGAAGATGAAGACCTACCAAGGGAGAGGAGGCTCAATTATCAGCCATACTGTGCAGGAAGAATTTCAGAAATCAGGCAGATTATAGTGGGTCATAAAACTACCATAACTCTTGAATTAGTCACACAGGAGTGCAGCTGTTTTTTCCCAAGGCTGCCAAACTCACATCAGTCATGCTAGGTTTGAAAATAGTGATACATACGCCTTGTCCTCAATTCCACATTTAGGGAGGGTACAAATATTAAAATACAGAAATAAAAAGCAATTATTGGGTCTACAGTGCAGTGTGTTTTATATATATATATATATATATATATATATATATATGAACCTATATATATACACTGGAGGGGTACTGGGCTCTGTCCCTGTTCTGTGCAGCCAAATCTCTGGAAAAAAAATCTTTTTTCCTGCATTTGGTCTTCTCCAAAAACAAGGTGTCTTTTTTTTGGGGGGGGGTGGGGGAGGAAGTGTAGAGAATGAGGGTATTGCATGCAAGACAATGCATTAGTTTTGGGGGTTCCTATATTGTCTATGCAGCATACATAATGACATGGTTGCTCTCCCCCTTGTAAGTTTTGAAGATGGACCTCTAGCGTGGGATTTTCAATGTATTATTTCAAGGCTCACAACCTTGCTTCAAGGCCCAGTGCACTGCTTTTCCTGCCACCAACCCTTCTTATTTCATTATGTATACAATCAAGGACAGCTCATTGATTTGAATACAAAATTGGCTCTGAAGCCAATGCAGGAATGCTAATATCAACAAACACCTTGCAGCTCTAGTCTGTTGAACTACTCAATGTCACAAGCTTTGATTTTGCTTAGATTAGTTCTCTGACTGTTTAGATTGGTATCTATAGGTATCCACCATAAGTCAGCTCAAGAAACATCTTAGACAAGCTGTTTTGAGTTCTTTCATCATCTTCTCCCACTCCCAGGAATCCAAGAATAGATGCGACATAAGATGCAATCCCCATTCCAGCTTGATGCAAGATGGTCTTCTTTTCTGAAACAGTCTCCCAGCTGGGAGGAGAAGTTTTGAGAGAGCACATGAGCTCTTTTCTGTCATCATCATGGATCACAGATAGAAAAGACAATAAATCTTTTTGGATTCTGCATCTCAAAACAAAACAGATGATGACCCCTTCACCAGCAAGTCATGCAAACAAACAGAAAAATAACCTTTTCTGTAGCAAGTTTGACTCTCCTTGTCTATAAGGAGCTCATGCTATCATGCAAACCATAATGAGCTTAAGATCAATTAGTATAAACAAAAATAAAACTCCCTGCAATAACTCTTTGGTAAATTAAAGTGTCTCATTCCAGGCTGCATAATTATAACATAACTCAAAGGAATCTGGCTTTACCTCTTAATAAAAGCCATTGATTAAAAAAATCCTGTCATATGTGCACACCATTTCTAGATTTTCAGTCTGATTTCCATTACTAGTCAACATCCGAAACATTTTTTAAATAGTTCACCAAAAGTCTCCCTCAATTTTTAAACCTGTTTGTAGGGTTGCTTCTTCTCCTGATGGCTTTAAATAAGATATTTAACATACACACATTTATGTGAAACTTTTTTTTTCTTTTTTGTGTGGAATATCAGCATCTTGCTACCATGCTACCACTGTGCCACAAATAATAATACATTCCATCCAGATATTCAAGGAGAAGGGACCTACAGAGAATATGGTTGATATTTTTACTGAGGACAGCATGCTTAAGAAAGTTTGTTTGCAAATTCTGTTTAGTAAAACTGCAGATGTTTTTAAAAAAACAAAAAAAATCCAACTCTGAGTCCATTATGAAGTATTAGAACGTTTCTCCCATTTACTGCTCTTTATTTACAAGTGATAAAAATGGAATTTTGTAAAATATGTTGAAGACCATCAATTTCTGAGGAGTGGGATGAAATTACTCAATTACATTGATTTGTGAGGAAAAAAATGTCTCCTTAAAGAAACAAAGGCAAACACAGAACTGAAGGTTCAGGACAGGCAGACTGGCTTTAGATACTTACAGTGCTGTACACAGCTGAGACTGTCGGCGTAAAGATCCGATCCTCAAGGGGCTGCTGCACAGGACCTCTGGGAATTCTGTAATACATCAAGTTAAGGAAAAAACCCCCAAAGAAGGGCTGTGTACTATATATCAACAGCACCATGCAAACAGCTTTCATTTGTCAACATATGTAAGCACCTTCCTAAGGCAGGCAGATACACAAACATCTTCAAAGGCTCTCGCATTCAACAGGAAGATACGATCCTTCAGGTCTCCTATATTAGTAAGCATATCCCTCAAGAACTGATTTCCTGGATAAATATGACAAGAGTAACTAA